>NW_012101665.1:1982804-2029265 GCF_000951045.1 Mandrillus leucophaeus | reverse complement strand
GGCCAAAATAATTTTTTAAAAAGATCATCAGCAAAATATGTAGGTACAAGGAAATGGCTACAACGAGGTAGCACATAAAATACCTTCAAAATGAGAGGGTACTTGCATATTCTTTGTATTGGTGTTACTAAATATCCTTCCAAGGGAACATCTGTGTTCTTCCGTCCTCCAAGCAGCATGCAGTTCTGGGGTGAAAATAATCATAATTAATTACATTTTTAAAATCTCAGGCAGCAAAACATTTTTCTACCATAAAATGCTGAAAACTAGTGAAAGTATATGTCTTTATATACTTTCTTTCTCTAAGAAAAGCATATTCAGTCACAAACACTCACAGAGAGACAAGGAGAAATACTAGTTGCAGAACTGTTGTGAATCTGTATCTTAAAAATTAATGTACTTATATTTCCCTGAGTATGAAGTCTGAGGAAAAAGAGGTGGAGAAAGAGAGAGAGAGGTGAATGAATGGATGGATGAATGGATGGATAAGTGGTGGATAAACAGATGATTGACACATAAATAGATAGATTGATTTTGCTTATAAAGAAAGGTATATTATGTTGTAGAAGGGCAAGTATCAAGACAGTTAGGTTCTAACTCAGGCTCTGCAACTGACAAGTGATACAACTTGGGCTGATTTCAGAATTCTAGTTTTCCTCTCCATAAATAGGGCAGGTTTTAAGCAAATGATCTCTGAGTCATTTTTTGCTATTACACTGCACCAAAGACGCTGGGCAGCCAGTGTCAGAGAAGGAGGTCAGACAGGATCTCCGCAGAGGCAAGGTGAAAGAAGAAATCTCAAAATCAGGAATCAGAGTGGGGTGATACTGAAGCAGCTTTCTTTGATGATAAAGTGGTGGTCAAGAGAAAACTGACTCTGAAAAATAAAACCTTCACCTTCATAAGCAACGTGCAATGAAACAGACTTGAAACTTGCCCAAACCTTCTTTCTGCAGTGCCTACAACAGACAAATTATTTAATAAATATCTAACAGAGGGAGAAGAGAGCCCCTCAAATATCAAGCTAAGTTAGCAACTTTCATACTACAATTTTCAAAATACTGTTTCAGGTTCATTGAGAGGAGAGGCTGAGTGTTGATCAGGAAAGGATGCAAAAGGAAGACCGACAGTAGTAGAAAAATTTTCTGCTGTTCTGAGCAACTGAATATCAGCCTCAATTTGTGGTCCAAGTCAGCAAAATCACCACTATGAATGTAACTTCACCCAGACCCCACAGATGACATAGCAGCAAACACATGCTCTTACACAAGCATCCTCTTTGGGGGTTTCACTTCCTACTGCAATCGGGTTATCAAAATATTCTTTCAAACTATATTTGGTATTTTCCCCCAGAGGAATCCTATGAAACACAACTATCTACATCTCGTTATATTTCCAGTGATGTTTCCGTTCCAGTATGTTAGCATCCCCGTAAATTACAGCAGCCGTCCCCTCACCTACCTCTGGACTGAAGTGCCCTAAAATCACTCAGGGTTGTCTAGCCCACTTTTATTGCCTTGTGTATTAGTACTGTATAGATTGTGAACTCAATTCATAATCCCACAGGTTGGCTACCACTTTAGACTGGCTTAGGAGAGCTAGCTCCTTACACATACATAAAGAATATGTTTCCTGACCAGGTACAGTGGCTCACGCCTATAATCTCAGCACTTTGGGAGGCTGAGGTAAGAGGATCGCTTGAGCCCAGGAGATCGTAGAAAAATGAAAAGTGCATCAGGAACCAAGAGGAAACATTAAGCTTACCAACATGTGTGTAAATTGGAGTCAGTAAAGAAGAAAACAAAGGGTCAGATAAATATTTCTAAAATAATGGCTAAAAACTTCCCAGATTTGATGAAAAATTAATCTATAGATTCAAAAAGCTCAACTATAAATAAGAAATGTACAACCATCCCCACATCTAAATACATCATTGAACTACTGAAAGAAAAACACAAAGAGAAAATCTAGAGAGCAGCAAAAAAGAGAAAAATGTCCCATCATATAAAGTATAACAACTATACAATTATAGCAGATGCCTTATCATCAGAAACAATGGAAGCCATAAGGTAGTAGAATGACATATTCAAAGCGCTGACTGAGAAAAAAATCTATCAGTCCAAAAGTTCTATGTCCAAGTAAAATTATCCCTCAGAAATGAGGGTAAAATAAAGACATTCGTGGATTTAAACAAAAAAAAAAAAAAAGACTGAGCAAAGTCATTGCTAGTAGAAATGACTTACAAGAAGTACTAAGGGCTGAAAAGTCTAATATCAGAGTCAAATACACAGGAAGAAATAAGAGCACCAGAGATGGTAAATATTTATATAAATATAAAAGACTGCAGAAAAATATAGAAAGCAATAATTGTAACACTGTGTCGTGAAGTTTATAACATATATAATATATATGGCAATAATAGCACAATAGAAGAGAGATGAAATGGAATATTTTCCATTTCTACTCAGGGAATATTATAGCCAAATTTCCCCTATATTTAACTGGAATTAGGTCAGTATTAACCTAACATGGATTTGATATGTTAAGATGCATATTGTAGTTCCTAGAGCAATCACCAAAAAAACTCCTAATAATACAGTTTAAAAATTGAGAGGAATCAAAATGGTACACAAAAAATGCTTGATTGACACAAAAGTAGGTGGTAAAAGAGGAACAAAGAAACAAACAAAAAAGACACCTAGGAAAAAATAATAAAATGGCACATGTAAATACCATCATATTGATAATTACATTAAAAACAAACAAACTGAGGACCCCAGAGACTGTCAGACTGGATAAAAAGCAGACCCAACAATATGCCATCTGCCAGAGACATTTTAAAGATCCTAAATGGCTTGTAAGTAAAATAACAGAAAACGATATAACATATAAAGATAGTAAGAGAGCTATCACAGTTATATTATTATTAGGAAAAATAGACTTTAACAGAAGAAATATCACAGGGACAAAGAAGACCTCATGATGATAAATAGAAATATGAATATAACAATTATGAATGTGTGCATATCTAACAGAGTCCCAAACTACAGCAAACAAAAATGGACAGAGTTAAAGGGTAAAATAGATAATTTAATTATACATGGAGATTTCAATATCTCATTGTCAATAATTGGATCATTAAACAATATGAATAATATGAATAGTAATTCATAGCATTGTCAATGCATATAATTCATAGCATTGTCAATATATATGAATATTATTATTCACATCATATAATATGAACTAGAAATATAATAAAGGTTATCCAACATAAGAAAGAGCATCTACCAAAAAAATCAATAGCAAGCATCATACTTAATGCAGAATGACTAAATGTTTTCCTACTGAGATTAGAAATATGGCAGGGGTACCTGCTCTTACCACTTTTATTCAACACTATACTGAAGGTTCCAGCCAGTGCAATAAGGCAAGAAAAAAAAATAATTCATCCACAATGGAAAGGAAAGAGTAAAATCATCTTTAGTATCAGATAATTGATCCTATATGCAAAATACCCTAAACAAGCTACAAAAGAACTACTTAACAAATACATAAATTTAAATCACAGGACACAAGATCAATAAACAAAAGTCAATTAAATTTCTATATATTAGCAATGAACAATTTTAAAATGACATTAAGATAATTTCAATCACAATAGCATCAAAAGGGGAAAAATGAAGGGAAAAAAAGTAAGTACAAGACCTGAATACAGATTTCTCACATATGACAACAAAAGCATGGTCGTAACAGAAAAAAAAATGTAATAAATTAGACTTCATCAAAATTTAAAACTCCTGATTTTAAAAAGATGATATTTTAAAAGCGAACAGACAACACTGGAGGAAATATTTGCATATCATATATCTGACATAGGACTTAGCTCTGAAATAACAAACATTTATAGCTCAATATAAAACAAACATCCCAATTTTTAAATGGGTAAAAGATTTGAATAAACATTTCACTAAACAAGACATGAAGAGTTAATAAGCACATGAAAGCATGCTTAATGTAATTAGTCACTGGCAAAATACAAATTTAAACCACCATGAGATAGCACTACACACCCACTAGCACGGCTATAATCAGAAAAACTGAAAATGCCAAGTGTTGGCAAAGATATAGAGAAACTGGAATCCTCATGCATTGCCAGTAAATACGGCACAGTCACAATGACAAATAGTTTGGCAGTTTCTTAATTAGTTAAACATGAGCTTATCATACAACACAGACATCAATTCTACTTTTAATGTCACCCAAAAGAATAAAAACATTGTGTCCATTCAAATACCTGAACATAAATGCTCATAACAGCATTATTTATAGGAGCCCAAACTGGATCCAGACCCAATTTTCATTAACTGGCAAACAGATAAACAAAATACAGCATATCCATACAATAGAACAGTATTTTGTAATTAAAATGAATGAAAATGGATACATTCTATAGCAAGAATGAACTTTGAAAACATTTTAGTAAGTGAAAGAAGTCAGGCACAAAAGATTGCATTGTATGATTCCACTTATATAAAATCTCCAGAAAAGGCAATCTATAGGGATGAAAACAAATCAGTGTGTGCCTGGTGCTAATGGTGGGAACAGAGATAGGCTGGAAAGGGACATGGAGGTCTTTCCGAGGTGACAACAATGATCTAAACCTGAATTTGGGGGATGGCTGTACAACTCCACACTCTGCTCAATATCACTGAATCGCACAATTATACTCTGCTCTTCACTAGCGATTAGTTTGCCCATGACAGTCAAAATACGCATTTATTTGTGCTAAGCTAAAGAAATTAAACACATATTTTTGTTGTTTTTATGAAAACAAAATAAGAAATGTATGTAGGAGAAAGGTTAAATTTTACACTTATTTTCTACCATATCCACGATTTGCTTCCTTCCTGTTACTGCCCTACTTACAGCTCTCTCAGCAGAAGTAAAGGACGCCCTACGGAACTGGGGCTATAAAGCAGTGATGAACTCTGGCAGAAGCCTCTCTCACTAGGAACCTGTGGGGTCTCACAGATAATTCATTATCAACCACGAGGGGGCATTAGTGGTACTTCCCCAAACACAAGCTGATCCCAGCTTTCACTTTTATTTTTATCAAAGGACTCTTGCTTCCTCACCTGGGGATGCTAACAGAGATATCCCACAGATTTTTACACCATATTGATGCTATTCCTTGGTTCTCACTGGACCTAATAACACATATCAACATACAGTAACACATAAATATACACTTACCAAAAGAAATGTCCGGATTGTTCTTATTTTGTTGAGTTCCAGAAGTAATTTTTGTGCTTTCTCATGGTTACTACAATATTCATCATAGATACGAAACTTGTCTTTCTGTGAATTCATGTAAAAATAAATTAGTCATTTGATCCAGCATTCTACAATTTTAACCTATGTGATATGCATAAAGAAGCTTCAGAGTGCTTACTACGTTTTAAGAGCTATACTGCATGTATACAGCTATATATAAATTTTATTTATTTTCCCTGGCCCATGAAGAATAGCCTAAAAAGGGAGATAGACATATATCAGTTATACTCTATCGTGAGGAATTCAAGTGGACAAATGAACCAAAGGGTGGCAAAGCACAGAAAAGAGAGGGCTGAGCTTTGTCATGAGGATTCAGTTACAGCTTAAAAAGAGGAAGAAATTACATACATATTCTTGCTGTTATTTATGAAAACTGAATAAGGACTATATGCAGAAGAAAGGTCAATCAATCTGAGCAAGGTCCAGGTATATAAATCCATGATTCCTAGGCAGGGAGAGGGAAGAAAGTCATTTAGGTGAAGGCAAAAGCAAGTGCCAGATCATATAGAAATAGAGAAACACAGGACCCTGTGGTTCATATACACCAGTCTAGACAGTTGTGCTTAAGAGAGTAACAACCTGAAGAATATCTAGCAATAAGCAACTAAGAGAATGACAGACCCTGAAGACACCACGTCTGAGAGGTTGTTTCAGAGAGTCATATTTGTAGGTATAGAAAAGTCAGGAAATCATGAACACTTTCAAACAGCGTTATGTTGTAAAGGACTGACAGTCCTATGTAGCTCCAAATATAAAACTAGGACCTTTAGGTGGATGTTGCAAGGGCAGTGATGGGCAGATTTTGGATCATCATGGAGATTTTCTAACAGAGCTGTCACTAAAGTAGGAACAAAATAAACAGCCTTCATAGATAAATAGGAGATATTCTTTTAAAATAAGAGGATTTGTACCATCATGATCTCTAAGCTCCCTTCTATTTGTAGGATTTTCTCAAAGTGCCTTATCATCAAAAGAGTACCAATAAAAGGAAGACACAAAAAATGTATTGATCAAATATTAGAACAAAAGCGTGCCCACTGAAATTTTAAAGGCACGCATTTAGAGACATTAAGTGCTACTTTCTCTAACCAGCAGAAAATGTATTGAATCACTTATCTCAAGAAATGATACGAGCCAGAAAAATAAAATAAACTTCAGAAATAGTTTAGCTAAATTCAGGGATGACAGATTCATAAAGTGTTACTAAGGAAATGGATGTCAGGGGTGCAAGATTCCCAGGCACAGCCCCGGACTGAGATAGCAACTACTCCAGCTGGCAGAAGATTCTGATTCTTTTGATTCTTTCGTGAAAGAAAGCAGGCTTAAGTGAGTGGACACAAACACCCGTGGCTTCCAGCTGTGCCCAAGAAAAACACAGCTTGATCTTCCTATACCCCATGAGCCTCTCCTTTTAATATAATTATTGTTATGACATATTTTTTGATTATAAAAAGAAGATAGAGCTTGCTCACTACCTAAAGACAGATTTTGAAACTACTATCAAAACCTTTCTAAAAGACTAGATGGAAAATTAAAAACACACAAAATTTGATTTCTATGACTAAATACTCTTACACATTTTTAAACAAAACATTAATTGTCTAGCATTTTGATAAATACATGGATTTATACTGGTATTCTCAAAATTAGCATCAACGCAATGGTATAAATATCAGCACTCTCTCTCTTTTTTTTTTTTTTTTTGGTGTGAATGCCCTTTAATTTTGAAAACAATTTTCACTACACAGGTGTCTTTTTATTTTGCAAATTAATTGCATAAATAATTTCAGGCATTACATATAAAGAGATGAAAATGATCATATAGGCACAGGATGTATAATTTGAAACAACTGAATGCCGGCTGGTTATTGCGTCTGCACTGCTCAGTACAATCTTCTGAGAAACCATCCTTGGGGAAAATTCCTGCTACTGGGTTTATTCAACTCCAGGTTTGTCACAAGTTGATTAACAAGGGAACATTCTGACTAATAAAAGGCTCATCATGCCATTATAGGAGTGAGGATTTTCTGCCTCAAAAGAAAAATGCTCTATGTTTGAGAGAAACATAAAAATTCATTCATTATGAACAGCCTGAATATTCATTAGAATTCAAAGCTACAGAGGATGCGAAGAACTAACTTGTCGGGGAAAAGAAAAGGCTGTTTATTCTTCAGTAAAATGGATGATGTGAGGCACTCTCCCCTTTTCTGGCTCTAAGTGGAAGATTTCATTGGCCTTAAAAGACCCCAAACTTTTGGTGTCAGATTTTACTTCTAATACTGAATGCACATATACCACTATGCCAAGAGCTAAATCTTAAAATCTAGGGGAAAAGAACTTTAAAAATAAACAGAAATTTATCCTACAAAGTGAAGAAAGCAGGTTCCCACTTCTTGTTGAGCATTAGGTTCGGGGTGTAAGCATTCTTCCACGACTTTTAAGAATTCTTTATGTACTGCAAGGATGTCTTCAATGTTTGAGAACAACATCTGTAAATACACAAATGTGTAAGTAAGCTCAGTAGTGAAGCAATTTTTTTAAGTCTATGATAGCATAGTATTCTGTCTCCAACCCGAAAACTGCACATCCATGCCTTCCTCCCACCTTGCCAGCAGAGCCTCAATTTTGTCTGGACATCCCCTCCACGCCACTGACACAACTCTGGGAACCATGAGCCCATGGCTGGCTCTCAAGGCAAGGCCTCAGTTGCCCAATCCAAGCCAGGTATCCCACTCCCTTCTCAAGGCTGGGCTGTAGGGAAACCAGCAGAGTTGCCAGCAGGCTTTTCTGGGAAAGGCATCTACGCTACTAAGAAGGGCACACCAGAATGGACAGTCCTCTTTACCCTCTGGAAGGTGCCACATGTAGAAGTAAAACCTGGGACAGCTTGCAGAGTCATTCTGCAGCCACAGGAAGAGCCAGCTTGAGCACAAAGCTGATAACCTGGGTGGCAGTGATTAGCTGGAGAGGATATAGCAACCTTGCTGGCCTCTCTGGGTCACAGGTGCTAAACCTTCTCTGTCTGGAGTCCCTGATATGTAAGCCAAAGTGTCTTCAATTCAATTTGAGTAAGAGGTTTCTCCAGCTTACAATCAAAAGCAAGCTAACTAAAATATTCTCCTGGGAGGAAAAGTTAAAAGTTAGGCATTTTACTCATGGGGAAATAGAGTCAGAAGAACCTTTAAAAATCCTTAGAATGTTCTGTATTTCCAGCAAAATAAAACAGTAAGTTAGCATCATAAATATCAGGAATAGTACATAAAAATTTAAATGAATAATCATTATAGTATAATTAATTTTCATTCACCATCTTTTTTTTTTTTTCAAAACTGTTCACAATTTTCCTTCCTTGCAGTTTAAAAGAAACGATTATACATCTGTTTCTGAATTAAGGATATTATGTGGAGTGAACCATTGAAATCTTTTGTTCTTCAGTGATCACAGAGACTGGAAGTCATGTTTGCCCACACCCTGCCTTCCTGAGCCACCTCTAACAATCCTCTTATATGGCTCAGTTCCCTCCTTCTCAAAGACATTGAGGTTCTTAGCCTCCTATTTATTTATTTATTTAGAGACAGAGTCTCGCTCTTGTTGCCCAGGCTGGAATGCAATGGCACAATCTCAGCTCATCACCACCTCCGCCTCCTGGGTTCAAGCGATTCTCCTGCCTCAACCTCCAGAGTAGCTAGGATGACAGGCATGCGCCACCACGGCTGGCTAATTTTGTATTTTTAGTAGAGACAGGGTTTCTCCATGTTGGTCAGGCTGGTTTTGAACTCCTGACCTCGTGTGATCCTCCCACCTTGGCCTCCCGAAGTGCTGGGATTACAGGTGTAAGCCACCACACCTGGCCACCTCCAATTTATTTTTCTTCCTCTGTTCAAATGTTCCCAAGGCCTTGGTAAAAAATAAACAAACAAACAAAAAAAACTCTATGACTTTTCTGTCCTCCTCTTAATCTCCCATCTCTTTTCCTAAGCCCTGTTTCTCTTTTTAAAATTATTACCAATACAACTGACGGGCACAGCAACTTGTAGTGGAACTGTCGATCAACTGAAGGGCTGTGAAGTACCGTGAAGTACCATGGCACCAGCAAAATTTATATGTAGGAAACTCATGCTCAGGTTGAGGGCCAATTGTACCTCCTCACCTTCACTGTTTCTTCTGTCACATTTTTGTCAACTTTTGATGCTGCACACTGGTTCATTCGGTGTAAGAATGCCTGCATGAAACAAGAAGACATTATGAAGTTAACATTAGGTTAATAAAATGACTGGGTGTTGAGCAGAATTAAACTAATTTTTTTACAACAAACCAAAGTGTACAAATCAATTTGTTGAGTATAATTGTTTTGTTGTAACACAGAAACCCTTGTGCATTGCTGCTCCTATCTGGGAATTACACTTCCTTTACAATGTTGGGATAGGGCCAGAAATCATCAAGTATGTGTAAATTAAATTTATCCAAAGTTGTGAAGTAAGCATTTAGAGTCAGATATTTCCTAAACTTCTAAGACTTGCAAAGCACAAGAAGACCAAAATTTAATGGAAAATGGCATTTCTAATAAAACAACAAAAGGGCCAGAGATTCTGAAGTGATCCTCTTTGAAATTAGAGATAGATAAATAGATAGAAGATAGGTAGGTAGGTTGAGGGACTGATTGATAAAATAGATGATTGATAGATTGATAGATAGATAGATAGATAGATAGATAGATAGATAGATAGATAGATAGATAGATAGACAGACAGACAGATAGATAGATAGACAGACAGACAGATAGATAGATAGATGATAGATAGATAGATAGATAGATAGATAGATAGATAGATAGATAGATAGATAGATAGATAGATAGATAGACAGACAGACAGACATCCCTGCCATGTTTCCCAGGAAGACACTTCAAGAAGGAATGAAAGAATTTCCTTTCCCCTCTATCGCCCACCCGCAGCCTTTTAAGAAGCCAGAATTTAAATTTCTGGTTTCAGGTCCGAGCTCTCCATACCTCTATGGTAGGCAAATAAGCTCTTTAGTAATTCAAAGATTTGGACTCTTCTCAGTGGTCATTAAGTTTTGACCAATGGCTAAATAGACCATTTTTTTCACAAAGAAAAATATGAGTAGAATAATTTCATTATATTGAGCCTCGAAAAAGAAAGTTTAGGGGAGAAAAAGGAGAAAAGAATTTCCATCTAGCAAATTTGGTTTATGTCCTCAAGACACCATCTATTATCACCCTCAGGACATGGCTAAGAAGAGTGTAAAATGGTACAATATTTCAGAGGGCAACTTGACAATATATCTCAAAATTTTAAATGGGTATTTCCAGCCAGTATGGTGGTTCACATCTATAATCCTAGTGCTTTGGGAGTCCCAGGCAGGATCCCTTAAGGCCAGGAGTTTGAGGTCAGCCTCGGCAACACAGCAAGACCTTGTCTTTACAAAGATTGTTAAAGTTTGCTAGGTGTGGTGGCACACACCTGTAGTCCTAGTTACTTAAGAGGCTGAGGTGGGAGGATCACTTGAGCCCAGGAGTTTGAGGCTGCAGGGAGCCATGATCACACTCACCACTGTACTCCAGCCTGGGTGACAGAGTAAGATCCTTTCTCAAAAGATAAAAATAAAAATAAATGGGCATTTTCTTGACCCAGCAATACTACTTCTAGGACTTTGTTCTACGAAAAATATTCAAACAAGGGGATTCATTGTATTTATTACCAAAGTGGAAAAATTGGAAACAATCTAAATGACCATCAATAAAAGAGTCATTAAACATATTATGATATATTCAAATTATAGACTACTATAGCAAAAGTGCAATCATAAATGGAATGTGATGAAAACTATATATACAAGTACATGTGTATATGACAGATGTCTATAAAATGTTGTCTGTTGAAAAAAATTATTAAGTAGCATATTTGCTACATACATACATATATGCAGATGCATACGAATATATACAGATATACAAATGGATAATATCGGTGTGTGATAATATTGAGAAAACAGCAGGTGGCATTTCCCAAAATGCAATGGGTAGTTCACGTTAGGTAATAGGAAATTGACCTTTGTACACTTTCTAATTTTTGTAGTTTTTAGCTATAAGCATGTTATAACTTATATCAAAATGGGAACAAGACTATTTAAAATAAACCAAATGAGCCACAAGATCTCACTCCTAGCATGAACTTCAGAACCACATTTATTCCTGATTCAACCAGTTCATGTTTCAGATTCTGTAACTACCATGTCAGAGCAGAAGAAACAGCCTCAATTTTTCAATTTATTTCATTTTATTTAAATTCTTCAATTTATTTCAACATCAGCTGAAATAAACAAAATGAATATGTATTGGATGTCACTCCAATTTGTCTATTGGGAACAAGTGATATAATTTTTGAACTCTTATCTAAAATTAATGATAATTGGTGAAAAAATTAGAATTTTCTAACTTTAAGTGCTCAGGTTATTAGTATTATTATGTTTAATTTTTTGCTTTAGTTTTGTTTTTCTTGAATATTTTCCACATACTCATTGCAAAAGTGTTCTTTATATCATTCCATTTACTCTTAAAATAACATGGTGGTTTATTTGCCTAGTTTACATAGTTTACATTTCATATTGACCACATAGTAAACAGGTAACCTCTCGTGCAAGCAAAGCTTAAACTTCACCTCTACATTTATAAACCTTTTCTTCATAAACTGAACTCAGTCACATTCTGAAATGGATAAATTAAAGTGAAGAAGCAGTAACAATGAATCAAAATATGAGTTAGAAGGGAACATACAAACTAAGAAAGTAAACCATGTCTTTATCTGATTTTTATCTTCTTATTCTCCATGACAATATGGAACTTTTTGTTTAACTGTGTATGAAAGGAAATCTGGAACTTGTTAGCATTTCTGACCAAGTATTTCTTTTTCCCAAGGTCCTCATTTTATACAACAGTGAAGGCAGATTTTAGATGTTTGCTGAGAATGCAAAATCATGAAAACTGACACTTTTTATAAGAGGTTTAAATCTTCCTTCCTAAAGCTAGGAATAAATAGGTAATTTCAAAATCACCCTTTAACAACCAGTATCTATAGTGCCCTTTCAGACTCTGTTAATTGGCACATTTAATCCTTCTTATATCAATCAAGGAAGCATCAGTAGCCTAGTCACAAAAATACATGAAGGATTCTATACATTGTTTTATCTCTGCATTCATTCCCACTTGTCCAAAATTTCGTCAGAATCAGATAATATTCATCTTGACACACATATATTTGAAATCGAGCTGTGGAAAATAGCTTTTTATGCTAGTGAGTTTCAAATTTTTTCTTGTGTTTAAGACTTGGAGAGTTTCTTCCAAATGCAGATTCCTATCCCCAGAGGTCTGACTCATCAGATTAATTTAGGACCCAGAAATCTGCATTTTGAGCAGGACCTCTAGGTGATTCTGATGTAGTTGGTCCAGAGATCATCTTCTGATGAACATTTCTTTATGTTTATTCTTTCAAAGACTAAAAAAAAAAAAAAAAAAGCAGACTAAGAAATAAATGAGTCTTAATAGAAATATCGGATTTACTTGTTTCACTTTGACTTTCAACTCAATGTCAAACAGTGGTTGTTTCTATACAACATACTCTCACCCAACAACTTGGAATGCTGGTACCCTGCAGAGGACATGCCTCCCACCCATGAAAATCACAGTCAAGGCTGCATTTAACTGGTCGCAATAATCTCTGAAGGGTAGGGAGATGCAGACACAACACAGATGAGTCAAAGACAGGCTAAGTTGCGTTCAGAGGAAGTGAGGCTCTTGTAGATGCCCCTCTGAGGACCTTTCAGCTTGCACGTGTGTGAGCATGTGCTCCGTTCACCAGCATTCCTCTAACAATGGCTCCACAAAAAATATTCCTAGATTTCACTCTAGTCATGGGCTTTTCTCAGAGTACTCTTTATTTTCTCTTTAACAAAATTGCTCCATATTATCTCGTATTTTTGATAAATGCATATGATAAATATTATCCACCAACTAAAGTTTAATAAAGCTAAAAATGTCACCAATTTGCTATCAAGAATCAAAAGGGAAGAAACTCATTAAGATGAAATAGGAAGATGACAGCAATCTCCCTTATCCGTGTCTGCCCATTTGTGCTGTTGCTAGGAAAAGTAAAGCAAAGCTCACCATGGGCTTCATTCTCAGAATGCATTTTCATATGTTATGATTTCAACATACAAAATGATCTCTTTCAACATATTTTTGCCCTTTCACTCTTTTCATCAGTCCAGGCACACACAGATCACTCTCAAAAGTCCTGCAGATTTTAACAATTTATACTTTTAATTCTAGATACCCAATGCCAATCTGAATTTCATATCATACAGCACTAAACCTTATTACTCCAACAAATATTCTACATTCAAAATCCTGAATGTAGACTATTTAGCAGCACCCTGTCACCTTAAAGATTTGGCTATTTAATATGGATACAGATAGACAAATTGTGTATATAAAGGTGAAATAGGAAAAATTTAAGAGGGACCCCACCGTTGCAGGAAAAAAGACTGTACTAATTTCATGAAAATAAACAAGAAAAAAACAATAAGGGTAAATATTTTCCTTTTACCCTTTAATTTAAAACAATATTATCACATCACAGTTCTTTGGAAGATAAGGGTTTTGTCTGGTCCTAATAAACGAAAGAAGTTTGTCATTTGGGTTTGCATGAACACCTGGTTGGTGCTGGCATCACTGGAATGGAGAAGATTGAAAGTGAAGAAGGTTTTGGGGTGGGAGAATCAGAGTTTGTTCTGGACCTGTTGGGTCTCAGATTTCTATTGGGCGCCAGTGTGGAGATCATGAGTAGGGGGTTAGCCATTCCAACGTGAAATTCTAAGGGAGGGATCAGGGCTTACAGTAAAAAGCCCTGATTGTCACTGGCACAAAGATGTAACTCAGGGAAAGCATATATAGAGAGAAGAAATGACCAGCCCTAGTCCATTGGAGACAGTGTGGAGATGGGGAAGACAAAAGGCACAAGGACAGGATCATTTCATATATTTGTTTACTGTCCATCTCCCACATTTGGATGGGAGCTTCATGAACGCAAAGCCTATCTGCTTTGTCCCCTGGGATATCCCCAGCACCTACAGCAACATCTGGCACTTGGTAAGTGCTCAATAAACTTCTGCAAAGACTGACAACTTTTGTTCTTAACTCAATGGTTTTCATTTATGAAGACCACCAGACTTCATTCCATTAATTTCCCTAGTGTATTAACTTCCCAAATATTCATTAACAACTTGGAATATAGGATAGCACATAATCTTTTCCTCTTCTATCACCATATGATGTGGTTTATCAGTCTTGATATTACTGACATTTGGAGCTAGATTAAACCTTTATTTAAATTAAAACCTTTGTAGTGAAGGACTGTCCTGTGCTCACAGGATGTCTAGTAATCTCTTTCCCACTTGGATACAATGAACGATAATTATAAAATGATGTTACTTTGTTCCTACAGAATATGAGCAGCATCTTTCCATCTTTGAAATAGATCGTGGTTTGTCCCTAAACTTCCATGACAACATTCAATCCACACAAAACTCCAAAAATTTACAGAATAATAAATCACTTGTTAGTAGTCCAGTAGTATCTAAGACTCAGCCTCGTGGGCATCCATCACTCTACAAATCGTTAAAATATCCCACACCTGGATTACTTAAATAAATGCCTAAAGAGATTGCAGTGATTCCCAAACAGCATGTCTAAATCCCCAGTGAAAGCCTCTTGATTGTTGCTGTTTCCTTGCGATTCAGAAACAAAAGGATTTTTTGTGTCAGTTATTGAGAGTCTAGTATCTGCTCAATTTCCCACCAAAAGATGTTTTACTCTTTTTCAGAGCAATTATTAATTCAAAATGAACATCACTATCATCTCAGAGCTTAGGTGCAGATAATTTTTCATTATACCATCCAAATCAAAAAATAAAAATAAAAACCTCCCTTGGCTGGAACTTGACCAAGATGTGAAGATAACTACCACATTGTTATAGTGTATTCTATTTGACCTCAATATGACAAAAAATAAATATGAAAGAACTGCGTTCTTCAGGAATTTTCAGGGGAAATAATTCATCATTTGTCAGCATATGATGGGTACATTACATACCAGGCACAGGGTTGTGAAGATATTTAATACTTGGGTGACAGGACAGTCAAGAGTAAAACTGAACAGAAGATGAAACAGAAATCAGGACCATTATTGACAGAATTACAGTTACGCATAAAATTACTAAAATCAAAGGTGAAAGTTAGTGAGATGGCTGCAGTGAAATACTATAATAAATGCCACCTTTTCTTAAGTGTGTTTTTTTGTTAATTTCTTAAATGTTTAATTTTGTTGTTGCGTTTAACTTCCAGTTTGTTTCTGCAGTCTTGACTCCCACAAACTCATCTCACACCTCAGCCTATAAAATTATTATTTTAACAGGATATTTTGCTTCCATTGGCCTAAAGCAATGAGTTGGTCTAAAGCAGAGGTCGAAAGCAGTACAGGAGTACAGGTAGATTTTAACACAGCACTATGTGGTTAAAACATTGATTCAGGCCTGGCGCAATGGCTCACGCCTGTAATCTCAGCACTTTTGGGCAGATCAGGAGGTCAAGAGATCGAGACCATGGTGAAACCCCGTCTCTACCAAAAATACAAAAAAATCAGCCGGGCGTGGTGGCGGGTGCCTGTAGTCCCAGCCACTCAGGAGGCTGAGGCAGGAGAATGGCGTGAACCCGGGAGGCGGAGCTTGCAGTGAGCCAAGATCACGCCACTGCACTCCAGCCTGGGGCACAGAGCAAGACCCCGTCTCCAAAACAAACAAACAAACAAAAATTGATTCAATTGCTAACATTTTTAAAAAATAGTAGTATTCATATAAAAGTCAATAATTACAGCCTCTCTTCAAACACTTGGAGAAAATTGACACAGGGCCTATCTACCTGAATAAGTTGGAGCTGAAGAAGTCACATGTTCCCTTAATTTTGCCACAGTCACCACTACTCCCTATCATCATGTACACCAAAGCTGAATGTTAATTGCCATGTATTCTAATAGTAATGTTGTTATTTTTTTTAATACAAAGCCCATTTTACTCTTTTTTTTTTTTTTTGACTTGGGAATCTCTGTAGCCATAGCCATTTCCATTTCCAGCCATAGTCTTAAGGTTTTGTCAAGGTTCTTTTGACTCATAAATTTTTAATACTGATCATTCCAGAGTTCTAAGTTTTAAAATAGCATTTGATCTTGAAGTGCTTGAGTGAAAATGTACTCCCATGATCAGAGAAAAAAAAAAGCTAAAACAAAAATACTTAAAAATAAACCTAAGAAAATTGGTGCATGTTTTACTTAACTCTTAGTTCCCCGAGGAATCTAAAATTAAGCGAGATATTTACTCTTAGAAGTGATATGTTTTGTTAGAGATAGCTCTGGTAGGCATGTATACAGCTAGTTTTCTCAAGGATTGAAACAATTCCATATTCTTTATTTAATTTTTTTAAATAAAGTAACTTTTTGGCAATAAATTCTTATTGGTGTATTCATTCCAAGTATCATTTGATTCATGAAGATCTTGGGTTCCTTGTATTGTTTTGGGTGATTGATGTCTCTTTCCTGAATGGTCAGGGATGCACCAAACCCTAGGGAGAAATCAGTTTCAAAAAGAATGAAGATTAGGAAGTGTATGATGTTTATAGTGGGCTGTTTGGAAGCTTTCAAAATTAACCCACCATCTTCCTCCCCGGACACACCTAGAAATACCCACTCAAACACATACAGATGCAGGATGTCCCCTCAGGGTGGAGTTCAGCTCTGTGGTGAGCATTTATGAGAGGCCAGATGCTTTTAAGTCTCAGTTTCCTCACCCATTAAATCAGGTTAATAATCATATGTGCCTCACAGAGAGGTGGAGATGATTACATGGAGGTAATGATAGTTAGCACTTTGCAAAGTGCTAGCACACAAATAGGGCCCAATAAATGTTATCTGATATTTCTGCCACTGAGGCTATTATCACTATCCACTATTACTACACCCATAGCCATAGTCCCATTACTTCTACTGTGGTAATTATTACTAACACTAGAGAGAACAGAACTATGGGGTAAGTTAAGACCCCTTTCTCCTCCTTTCTGCTCCTATATTAACAGTAAATCAATCCAACAGACTCTACTTTCTGGAGAAGTCCTTGATATCAGAACAAGTATTATAATTCAAGGTATTGAGGCAAAAATTCTATGTTTATTTTTTAACAATTGGATCTTCCACAATGTAGTGGATCTTGTCTGCTCAGGATCGCAGGCTAGCCCCCAGATGTTTGGTACACATGTCAATCTCTCTATTCATACATTTATCTTCCACCCATTGCAGAAATTTGGAGATTCACAAAGAGTAGAAGATACAAAAAGTTTATTAAGGATCAAACTCTAAGGTACTAATAGGGATTGTTGTCTATGTCTTCCATCCTTGAAAGAACTTAGAGCACAAGGTATTAATAAAAATGGAAGAATGCATGTGAAGTTTGGTCAGACCACAGCTTTAATTTCAATGAGATGTCACAAGAACAAGGCATGTACCAGAAGCACACAGGCTGGAAGTAAAATGACAACCTCATCTGACAAGACCTCTACAGAAAAGCCAGGTTCAGAAAAGAAGACTATTCCTCTGGAAGCTGCCTTCTTCTGGGTGCTATCATCTCTTTACAGCACCAATGGAACACTTAAACAAAAATAATTTATAAGACGGGTTTACAAAATTTAAATTAAAATGTATTTATGTATCATAAGTCATTATACATGTAAAGAAACTTAATGTCAGATGAAAATAAATTTTTAATGAGGCTCAGAATTATAACAAATAAAGATATTTCATATATCCCACAATTTTTCTGGTATCATTTCATATAAAATTATGTTTCATGGTGTCAGCTGGTGAAAAACATGACACAAAATGGATTTCTAAATGCAGTTCAGAAGCTTACATGAACATAATTGTAACTTTTTTCTTAAAAGCTCTCTGTTAAATTGCCTTATTTTTAATATTATACAAATATTTATACAGAGATGCCAGTAGACAATTACGTCTCCCATATAATAATACTTCATATTGTGCTGGTCAGGAATTTACGTTGATATCAGATCACTTGAACAACACAGCACAATGAAAGAAAAGGGTAAGTGGGAAGTACAAAGTACATTGTATAGATAATAGTCTCAAGCACATATTTTTCTCTGGCACAGGAAACTGGTCATTTCCCGAATTTACAGTGCAGAACACTATTCCTGTTTTAGTCGTTATTCAAGAATGCAGTTCCCATGAAAAGGAAATGTAAGCAGTGGAGAAGGAAAAGTATTTAATGCTAGAAAACCCAGAGAAATGAATGAGGATCCCAACCTGAAGATCTGTTGCTGCCCGACGGCCACTCCCCCACTTCATCTCACACTCTGATCTAACTCACTGTGCAATCCATGAGGTATAAAAGAAAGATTTATAAACTGGTTTCATAATAAATATTTATTTCAATTAACATGAATTTGTTGTATTCTTTAAACACATTTATTTTGTGTATTAGTCCACTTCCATACTGCTGTGAAGACATACCCAAGACTGGGTAATTTATAAAGAAAAAGAGGTTTAATGGATTCACAGTTCCACATGGCTGGGGAGGCCTCACAATCATGGCAGAAGGCCAAGGAGGAGCAAAGACACATCTTACATGGCGGCAGTCAAGAGAGTGTGTGCAGGGGAATTCCCCTTTATAAAACCATCATATCTCATGAGACTTATTCACTATCACCACAACAGTATGGAAAAGGCATGCCCCCATGATTCTATCACCTCCCACCGGGTCCCTCCCATGACACATGGGGATTATGTGAGCTACAATTCAAGATGAGGTTTGGGTGGGGACACAGCCAAACCATATCAACTTGTCTCCAACTTTTATACCTCAGAAACTTAGGCACTTACTTTATTGTTTCTTTAAAACTGACTTCTAAAATTGTCCACCATCATCCTTAAAACACATTTGACTGAAAATACATGTCAGTATCCTATGGCCCTTTCTGACTCACCTTATTCTCTCCTTCTCTCATGACCAAATATTGTCTTTACCCTCTTCATTCAACATATCACCCCTTCCTTAGTCTGCAATTTGTTTCCTTTCCTTTTCCATTTGACTCATACTCTATTCTTAAAAGGAATTAGTATAAAGTAACTAAAACGGTTAGTGCTGGGCTGATACGGACAAATATTAATAGATCGATGGCACAGGGACAGTCCAGGAAATATCCTGAGTATGTAGAATTTACTATTTGAAATAGGTAGCACTTCAAATCAGTGGGGAAAGAATGCCAGGTATTGGGACAGCAGGCAGTCCAGTTTGTAGTCTTTACCAAAATATGACGGACGTCAGTAACATGAAGTGGTGAAGAGCTTTCTGGAGCCACTCTGCCTGGGTTTGAATCCCAACTCTGCCAACTACTAGATGTGTGACCACACAAGTAACTTTACCTCTCTGAGGCAGAGCTTCCATATTTGTAAGATAAGAGTAGTATGGTATCTACTCCTATAGACTTGCTATAAGGAATAAACAAATTAATATATGTAAAGTAACTGAGGGCTAGGCACAGTAGCTCACACCTGTAATCCCAGCACTTTGGGAGGCCGAGGTGGATGGATCACGAGGTCAGGAAATCAAGACCATCCTGGCTAACATGGTGAAACCCTATCTCTACTAAAAATACAAAAAATTAGCCAGGTGTGTTGGTGGGCACCTGTAGTCCCAGCTACTCGGGGGGCTGAGGCAGGAGAATGGTGTGAACCCAGGAGGCAGAGCTTTCAGTGAGCTGAGATCATGCCACTGCACTCCAGCCTGGGTGACAGAGCAAGACTCCATCTCAAAAACAAAAACAAAAACAAAAAAGTAACTGGTATATCGAGTGTCAATGTCTGTGTTTGCTGTTATTACTATTTTTTTTCTATTTCTTATAACCAAATATCCTTCCTCAATGCTGTTTTCATTAAATAACAGCAAAATTTCTGAAGGAAGACCTTCAGAAAGGAGAACCATCCTTTTTTACATCATCCACATAGCAAGCTACATCAATGACATTAATAATCAACTAGGAGGAACAACTATTGTATATGTATAAATATGTAAAACATTTTTAAACTGCTTTTAAGTCATTCATTACATTTTATTCATAATTTACTTTGTAAAACTCTGTGTAAGTGGTCAAATATCAGAAAGCATTTTCTTACAAATTCAAGAAATATGAGAAAAACTAAATAAGCTCAACTGTGAAAATCTGGGATAACAATTATTATCAATAATCCTTTTATGTTTCAAAAATCAAGAAAAAATAAAATATGGAACATCATAAATACTTCTACATACTTCATGAATTAAATAGCAGCCAACAAAATGCTCCTAATGAGTTCATTTCTATGAATATTGGCTTGCAGCTCCGTTGACAGCTGAATATTCATGAGGCAAGTTAGGTACAAATAAACAAGGAAACTTTTACTTCCACAGGGGAAAAAAAAAGCTATGATAATTAGCAAATATTTTAAGCACTTTTTTTCTGACCTGGGTTATGAAACTTAACCATCAAAAAGATTTAGTGTCTGTCTATATAGCTTTGTCTATGAGTTTTGTTACATAACCACAAAGATGCAGCAGACTTGTTCAACTACTGCAAAATCCCAAATACCCCCTAACATCAACAGTTTTCTTGTTCCGCAGGATCTGAATCACCTCAGGTACTCAGTAAGCAACCTTTTGGGGATGGAAATGAAACTTTCCCTAGGCTGGGTGTGATAATTAATCTGGTTTAGGGCAATTATTTGCAGAGTTTAAAGCTTAAACATGCACATAATATGTAAAAGGTCATGGTAAATTGAAATCTAATCTGAACTAGGTTCAATATTGGGGGGTATAGTCTGGACGCCCCAAGAGGCTCAGCAAGTAGACTCCAGGCAACAGTGACAGGATTCACTCTAGGGAGATGGCATATAGTAGCTGGTTACTGGTCTAAAGGTGACCCCGATGGATGCTGCTTGAGGTGGAGTAGGAATAAAAATAGTTGTGAAGAAAGGTTAGCATCTAATAGGATATAATTGACTTCTTCCAAATGCAGTGGGATTTAGGTTTCAGCCCCAGGCCTGATTTTAAAAACTGGAATAAAAATCAAGAGTGAGGACAGAATCTAATTGTATAGAGTGGATGGACACTGTTGAGACATGTTAAACTGCATCTCAGTGGGGAAACTGGTGCCTCCCTTCATCCCAGGACACCTAATTTAGGACAGCAAAACTAACTCCAGACCATGCCTGCTAGGGAAGAGGAGGATCCTCTTACCCTCCAGCTTAGCCAGGGCTACACCAGGGCAGTGGGGGAGGCTAACCATACAGGAGCTTAGAGGACCAGCAAACTGCTAATGAGTTGCTCTCTGCAGGTCAACTGTAAGCTTGTACATTCCGGTCAAAGAATAATGGCAGGAATTGAATTTTAAAATGCATATTCAACAATATATCCCAAAATCAACTGAGGGTGAGTGTCCCACTGGGAAACTAATGCACATGTCCTGAAATTATCTGTGTATTTTTACCTCTTGTCATTAGACAAAAGGAATAATATCCTCATTGTATGAGACAGTCACTGTAAACCCACTCTATGCCAGGCTCTGTTCTCAGCACTAGGTAAATAACAATGGAAAGGCCAGTTCCTTGCCCTCAGTGAGTGTGCATTTTAGGGAATGGATGTGCAAAAGATGGATAAACCACTAAATGGACAACGCAAGTTCAGATGGTGGTAAGTACTATGAAGAAAAATAAAACAAGTCAATGGAAAGGCTTCTTAGAAGAGGCATCACTTCAGGAGAGACTTTAAGGAAGTGAGAGTACGATGCATGGGAATATCTAGGAAGGATCCATGGACAAATGCACCAATAATTGGAGTGAAGTAGGCGTATGTATGACCCAAAGGAAGGACAGACTGTGTGTGGCAAAAGGGAGAAAAAGAGCCATTTGAGAAGTGGTCGTTAGGTGAGGGCAGGTCATGGAGGGCCTGGGGGATAGCAGTGGAGAGTTCATTTTATTCTCAGTGTGATGGGCAGCCACTGAAAGTTTGTAAGCAGAGTTGGCGTGAAGCTCACCCCAGCTACTTCATGGAGAACTGGCTATGGAGGGGGCCACCTAGGTTTCCATTGAAGTAAGACAAGTGAAAGATGATGGTGCTGTGTGTAAGGTGGTGAGGAGCAGTCAGAATCTGCCTATGTTATGAAGTTATTGCTGGCAGGATTTGCTCATGGATTGACTGTGAATTGTGAGAGGAAGACAGAAATCAAGGTTGCCACCTAAGTTTTTTGCCCAAGCATCTGCATGAACACCAGTGCCATTTACTGGTATGGGAGAGACCCTGGGGAGGACAGGTTGAAGGAGACACAGCAATGGATCTTATCAAAGCAATACATAAAGCAACATGACAGATTCAATCAACACAAAAGCAATTTCAATCAATAAGGAATCCCCTCTTATCCAAAGAATCCTTTTCCATTTCTCAAAATTATTTAAAACACCATTTATGGGAGAGCTGCATGGCAATTTCTTCCATTTTCTGTTACTTCATTAAAATCTCCCCTTCTGTGGGCTGAATTAGGAAAACCATCAAAAAATATTAGCAGGAAATAATGTCAATTGATTTCTTATTATGTTCTATTCAATAAATTAAGAATAAATGAGATGTGGCCATGCTTGGTTTATAATTCTTTTTTATTCCAGTGTGACACAAATAAATGAAAACCTCTCAATGTCAAATGCCCATACCTGAAGGAATATGGATTCAGACATTAATATATTTTTAGAGATTACAAATATTTAAGAAAATATTAAAAAGTATTTTGAGCAAGAAATTACTTGCATCAATACTAAGCTTATCTAAAGTAAGGAGAATGTTTCATATCAGTTGACATGGTCCTTTTATCAGTGCGAAGAAATATAGTTTTGATTTTTCAACAGAGTCTAAGTCAATAAGGATGTGCACAGCTGTGATGCCCATTCACTAAATAGTAAATGAAAGTACACAAGAAAGAATGAACTTGAAATAACTACGCATTGCCAGAAAGTCAGGGAAATCAAGAAAGGCAGAGAGAGAAAAATGAAGGTCACCATTTGAACTTACTTTTTCTATCATAAATAGTCATAGCAAAGATGATAAAGTATTCATTTTTCACCAGCCGTACAAATTATCTCAATTCATGCTTCAGTAATCCTGTGAGGCTGGGAGTAATCTTAGCTTCATTTTAGTAATGGAGAAACTGAGTCTGAAGGAGATTAAGTAGCTTCTCCAAGATTGAACAGTCAGGAAATGAAGGAGCCTAGATTCAATCCTCACTTGACTCAGCCCCAGCTCTCTCACTGCCAAGCTGCATATATTCCAACCACCCTTTCCCACAGGTGAGTTAAAACAGTCAGGCCAAACATGGTGAAGCCCCGTCTCTACTAAAAATACAAAAATTAGCCAGGCATAGTGGCACACGCCTGTAGTCCCAGCTACTTGGGAGGTTGAGGCAGGAGAATCGCTTGAACCAGGGAGTCGGAGGTTGCAGTGAGCCGAGATGGCGCCACTGCATTCCAGCCTGGCAACAGACTCTGTCTGAAAAACAAAACAAAAACAAACAAACAAAAAAGGCCAGAAGACCTCCTGTGGAGGCTGAAATAGGAACCAAATTATACTCAGTTTCTAAATCTGATTTCCAAAGTTTCCATCCCTGCTTTAGAAAAGGATGTCACTCTTCACATCTTTTAGCAAAGAAATTCTCTTCTCTTTAACGTTAACTTGGCTGATGGTACTGACTTTTTCCTAACTGAATAAATATCACAGAATTTGAGTAATCTTATATTTCTGCAACAGAATATTGCTCCTAGAAGAAAATTCTCCAGAACTCCTTTCCTCTGATCCTAATTACAGCAAGTAACTTAAGACGACCACATTACAGAACAAGATACAATTGAGCGCCCACTTTGAGTTAACAGGTTCCAGCTGTTACCAGGGCCCAGCTAAAGTCTTCCTGGTCTATAGTACTCACTAGCTCCACCCAGGAAAGGTGGCCCCAGACCCCTAACCTCCAATGATCTTCTGCTGTCTGAGAAATTTAGATACTGAAATAGTCACATTGTTTTAATCAGAAAATACTAAGAAACTATTATACAAGCCAGGCTCAGCAACATTCACCTATAATCCCAGCTACTCAGGAGGCTGAGGCGGGAGGATCACTTGAGCCCAGGAGTTTAAGTCCAGCCTGGGCAACAAAGAGAGACCTCGCCACCTTAAAAAATAAAAAAGAAAAAAAAAGAAACTATTACAGGGAGAAATACAGGGACTTATAAAAGTTTAGGATTTAGTTAGAATAAATCCCAAACCCTGAAACAGTCTTCAGAAATCTTTTTAAAATAATGTGCAAATCAATAAAAAGCAGCATAAAAATCTCCTTTGAAACTGTCCAATGAAGTTAATGATAAAAATTAACTATAATTATTATAGTAAGCACCCATGTCCCAGAGAGTTTTCTGTCCTCTGTACAATATTGAAATGCGAGTTCCTCAAACAGCGCACCTTCCCTAATATCACAGCTCTAAAGTTCATGATTCAAACAGCCATATAACTTGATTTAACCAGTCTGTAAACGACAGTATCTATACTTTTCTGAAACTCCTGGGTCAACAAACTCTGTTTTCCACTACGTAGTAAGGCATTATAATTTTAAATACATTAATGACGTTTCCCAAACCTCTTAAATTTAGGAAGAACCACACACATTTTGCAGCACATTTTTAAGGAAATGCTGCTCTGAAAAAAAATGAATTAAAAAGCAAATAAAACGAATTTGATGATGTAAACATCAACCTAAGAATATCATCTGAATTTTGTAAGTTCCCATATTACAAAAATTACCAATAAGTTCACATACTACAAGGGGTACACTGAACACTTCTAGTAGGACAAAGAACTACAGGGATAGTCACATTAAGAAAATTAGTATCTTCCAGCCAGGAACAGTGGCTCACATCTTCGGGAGAGCACTCTGTGAGATAAAGGTGGGAGTAATCTCAGCACTTTGGGAGACCGAGGCGGGAGTATCACTTTAGGTCAGGAGTTAAAGACCAGCCTGGCCAACATGGCAAAACACTGTCTCTACTAAAACACAAAAATTAGCCAGGTGTGGTGGCACACACCTACAATCCCAGCTACTCGGAGGCTGAGGCATGAGAATCACTTGAACCCAGGAAGTGCAGGATGCAGTGAGCCAAGATCATGCCACTGCATTCCAGCCTAGATGACAAAGTGAGACTCCACCTCAAAAAAAAAAAAAAAAAAAAAGGACAAAATTACTGTCTTCTCCATGCACTTTTTTTTTTTTTAAAGTTTATTTTACATTCAAGAGTACATATGCAGGGTTGTTACATAGGGAAACTTGTGTTACAGGACTTGTTTTACAGATTATTTCATCACCCAGGTACTAAGCCTAGTATTTTTTCTGCCCCTCTCCCTCCTCCCACCCTCCACCCTCAAGTAGATCTCAGTGTCTGTTCTTCCACTCTTTGTGTCCAAGTGTTCTCATCATTTAGCTCCCACTTGTAAGTGAGAACATGCAGTATTTGGTTTTCTGTTCTTGTATTAGTTTGCTAAGGACAATGACCTTCAGCTCCATCCATGTTCCTAAAAAGGACATTATCTCATTCTTTATGGCTGCATAGTATTCTGTGGTATATATGTACTACGTTTTCTTTATCCAGTCTACCATTGATGGGTATTTAGGTTGACTCCATATCTTTGCTATTGTGAATAGTGCTGCAATGAACATACATGTGCATGTATCTTTATGGTAGAGTGCTTTATATTCCTTTGGATATATACCCAGCAATGAGATTGCTGGGTTGAACAGTAGCTGTGTTTTTAGCTCTTTGAGGAACTGCCACACTGCTTTTTACAAGGGTTGAACTAATTCACACTCCCACCAACAGTATGTAAGTGTTCCCTTTTCTCTGCAACCACAACAGCATCTGTTAATTTTTGACTTTTTAATACTAGCCATTCTGACTGGAGTAAAATGGTATCTCCACTGTGGTTTTGATTTCCATTTCTGGAATGATCAGTGATGTTGAGCTTTTTTTCAAAAATATGCTTGTTGGCTGCATGCATGTCTTCTTTTGAAAAGTGTCTGTTCATGTCCTTTGCCCACTTTTTAATGAGTTTGTTCATTTTTATTGTAAATTTAAGTTCCTTATAGATGCTGGATATTAGACCTTTGCCAGATGCATAGTTTACAAATATTTTCTCCTATTGGGTAGGTCGTCTGTTTACTCTGTTGGTGATTTCTTTGGCTGTGAAGAAGATCTTAAGTTTAATTAGATCCTATCTGTCAATTTTTGCTTTTGTTACGATTGCTTTGGCATCTTTATCATGAAATATTTGTGAGTTTCTATGTCGAGAATGGTATTGCCTAGGTTGTCTTCCAAGGTTTCCATAGGTGTGAATTTTACATTTAAGCCTTTAATCCACCTTGAGTTAATTTTTGTATATGGTGTAAGGAAGATGTCTAGTTTCAATCTTCCGCTGATGGTTAGCCAGTTATCCTAGCACTATTTATTGAATAGGGAGTTTTTTCCCCCATCGCTTGTTTTTGCCATCTTTGTCAAAGATCACATGGTTATAAGTATGTGACCTTATTTCTGGGCTCTTTATTCTGTTCCATTGGTCTATGTGTCTGTCTTTGTACAAGTACCATACTGTTTTGATTACTGTAGCCCTGTAATAAAGTTTGAGGTTGGAAACTGCGATGTGTCCAGCTTTCTTTTTGCTTAGTATTGCCTTGGCTATTCAAGCTTGTTTTTGGTTCCACGTAAATTTTGAAATCATTTTTTTCTAGTTCTGTGAACAATATCATTGGTCGTTTAAAAGGAATAACACTGAATTTGTAAATTGCTTTGGGCAGTATGGACATTTAAATGATATTGATTCTTCCTATCCATGAGCATGGAATGTTTTTCTATTCGTTTGTGTCATCTCTGATTTCTTTAAGCAGTGGTTTGTAATTCCCATTGTAGAGATCTTTCACCTCCCTGGTTAGGTGTATACCTAGGTTTGTTTGTTTTGTGGCAACTGTGAATGGAATTGCATTCCTGATTTGGCTCTCTCTCGCCTAACTGTTGTTGATGTATACGAATGTTAATACTTTTTGCACATTAATTCTGTATTTTGAGACTGCCAAAATTGTTTATCAGCTTAAGGAGCTTTGGGGTTAAGATAGTATGGTTTTATAGATGTAGGATCATGTCATCTGCAAATAGGAATAGTTTGACTTCCTCTCTTCCTATTTCTCTTGCCTAATTGCCCTGACCAGGACTTCCAATACTATGTTGAATAGGAGTGGTGAGAAAGGGCATCCTTGTCTTGTGCCAGTTTTCAAGGCAAATGCTTCCAGCTTTTGCCCATTCAGTATAATGTTGGTTGTGAGTTTGTCATAGGTGGCTTTTATTATTTTGAGGCATGTTCCTTCAATACCTAGTTTATTGAGAGATTTTTAACATGAAGCGGTCTTGAATTTTATCAAAAGCCTTTTCTGCATCTATTGAGATAATCATGTGGTTTTGGTCTTTAGTGCTGTTTTATGTGATGAATCACATTTATTGATTTACATATGTTGAACCTACCTTGCATCCCAGGGATAAAGCCCACTTGATCATGATGAACAAGCTTTTTGATGTACTGCTGGATTCAGTTTGTAAGTATTTTGTTGAGGATTTTTACATCAATGTTCATCAAGAATATTGGCCTAAAGTTTTCTTTTTTTGGTGTGTCCCTGCCAGGTTTTCTTCAGGATGATGCTGACCTCATAGAATGAGTTGTGTAAAAGTTGCTCCTCCTTGATTTTTTTGAAATAGTTTCAGTAGGATGCTACTAGCTCTTCTTTGTATGTCTAGTAGAATTTGGCTATGAATCTGTCTGGTTCTGGGCTTTTTTTTGTTTTTTTGGTTGGTTGGCTATTCATTACTGATTCAATTTTGGAGCTCAATATTGGTCTGTTTAGGGAATCAATTTCTTCATGGTTCAGTCTTGGGAAAATGGGTGTGTCCAATAATTTATCCATCTCTTCTAGTTTTTCTAGTTCACATTCACAGTAGTCTCTGATGGTTGTTTGTATTTCTCTAGGTCAGAAGTACCATCCTGTTGTTTCTAATGCTGTTTATTTGAATCTTCTCTCTTTTCCTTTTTATTAGTCTACCCAGCAGCCTATCTATCCTACTAATTTTTTCAAAAACCCAACTACTGGGTTTGTTGATCTTTTGAATGGTTTTTGTTTCTCAATCTCCTTCAGTTTAGCTCTGATTTTTCCTCCATGTATCTTAAATAAATATTTTTAAAAGCTTTACCCAGAATTTATGTATTTCAACTGAGAGGTAGAAAGTTGCAAGAGACCATTGCTCCCACACTAACAAGCAGAACAAGCTACATAAGTTACAAAATCGCTGTCTTTCAGAAAGTGAATGATGCAAAGAAACCTAAAGGAAATAAATTCCAGAAAGTGTCAAGCCCTTCATAAGTGAAAAAGGACCTATGGCTCTTCTCAAACCTGCAGCACTAGCTGCAACAGGAGTGTGAATTCACCATAGATCAGAGCACAGAGAAATCCGCTAAAGTTTTCGGGAACTTTAAATTTTTTGTTTGTTTTTGTGTTAGAGTCAGGGTCTCAATCTGTCACCCAGGCTGGAGTACCATGGTATATTCATAGCTCACTGCAGCCTCGAACTCCTGGGCTCAAGCAACCCTCCCACCTCGTCACCACCTAAGTACTTAGTACTACAGGTATGCACCACCGTGCCTAGCGAATTTTTTGGGTTTTTTTTCTAGAGACAGTGTCTCACTGTGTTGCTCAGGCTGGTCTTGAACTCCTCACCTCAAGCGACCCTCCTGTTTTGGCCTCCCAAAGTGTTGGGATTACAGGCATGAGTCAACGTACCTGGATTCAGGAACTTTTAGAGGCTGCATATGAAATTAGAATTCCAAGGAGCCCTAGATACAAGCTAAGCTTACATGCACCAGCCAGTAAGCCTTTACCAAGTGCTAAAGCACGTTGAAGGTCGGGGACAGGGCAGGAGAAATAAGAAAGGTCCCCCATGGGGCACACAGAACTTTCCCCACTATAAGGCAGGACCCACTAAAAACTGGCAGAGGAGCTTAGAGGCATCCTTCTGAGACCTTCCAGGGTTCAGGGTGGCAGGATAGAAAGAGAACTTCTGAGGTGTAGAAAGCCAGGATGGGACTAAGGCACTAAGAAAACTCCTCAGCAATGCAAAAAGTTGACAACACAGCTGCAGAGCCAATGAGATCTCTCACAGGTTGACAACTAGGCTATAAAATATTAAAAAAGATTTCCTAATCCTCAGTCATACTCCATTCCCAAGCCCAGCAGAAGGGTAAGTCCTGCTCCCGCATTCAAACATTTGAATCTAGTAGTGAACAAATGAATAAAAGGTAAAACGTTTTAAAAATACCATGATAAAAATCTTAAAATAATAATATTATCATCTGTAATAGCATTTAAATGGAGACCTAACACGTTCATAGATTGAAGAGCTCAATATTTTTAAGATATCAGAAAGAAACGATAGAAAAATATATCATGATCTTGGGAGAAGTAAATATTTTTTAAGACAATATATATTTTAAGATATGGAGAATGGATATCAATTAAGATATCTTAAAATATCGAGAACTGATATCTTAAAAATATTGAGCTTTCCAAAACTGATCTACAGATTCACCACAAGCCCAATCAAAATATCAGTATTACATTCTTTTGAAGAAACTGGCAAACTGGTTCTGAATTTTATAGAGAAATCAGAAGATTTAGAATGGGCAAAACAATTTTGGGGGGAAAAAAAGGAAAGTTATAAAACTTATATTCCCTGATTTCAAGACTTGTTATAAAGGTACAGTAATCAAAACAAGTAGAATGAGCATAAAATGGACAAATACAGTAGTACCCCTTTATCCCAAGTATAATTGTTCTATTTTCTCAGTTATTGTTATTAGTCTCCTACTGTACCTAATTTATAAACTAAACAATCACAGTATTTATGCACAGGGGAAAAAACAGTATATAGGGTTCAGTACTATCTGTAGTTTCAGAAATCTACTGGGGGTCTTGGGACTGTTCCTCAGTCGCCACCACTCCCTAATGTTTACCCCTGAACAGCTTTGCTCATTCATATGGTTAGACTTTGTGTCACCACCCAAATCTCATCTTGAATTATAATTCCCATAATCCCCATGGTCCCCACATGTCAAGGGAGAGACCAGGTAGAGGTAATTGAATCACGGGAGTGGTTTCCCCCATGCTATTCTCGTGATCATTAGTAATTCTCACGAGATCTGATGATTTTATATGGGGCTCTTCCCACTTCGCTGGGCACTTCTCCTTCCTGCCACCTTGTGAAGAAGGTGCTTGCTTCCCCTTCACCTTCCACCATGATTGTAAGTTTCCTGAGGCCTCCTCAGCCATGCTGAACTGTGAGTCAGTTAAACCTCTTTCCTTTATAAATGACCCAGTCTTGGGTATTTCCTTATAGCAATGTGTGTATGGACTAATGCACTCATTTTTGCTCTCTACCTTGCCCCACAAGTGTTTTATTTGAACCTCCAGGTACAAAGATGAAGCATATGAACTCTGGAGTCTGAGTGCTTGGGTTTAAATTCTACCACTTAAGAGTCGTATGAGCTTGGGTGTATTCTTTCCTTCTTCTTACTGCTCTTTTGTTTTCTCCTAATAAAAGTATAATAACTAGTTTGTGGGGTTTCTGGGAGAATTAAACATGATTCTAAAATGAAGCACATAGCCCAGTGCCTCCATAAATATTACTATGATTAAGGAAAACTCACTGACACACACAAATCTGGTTAGTTCAGAATCCCTCCATGGCAGTGTGTGTAGAGCTGTGACCTCTGGGAAGCTCTCAAATAAAGTGGATGGCCCAAGGGCCCAGTAGCATGATCTAGGTAGGCTGCTGGGGATCTTGGGTGAGGTGAGCTTAGTACTGAAACTGATACCGTATCACTAATGCCTAACATTCCCTTTTAAGGCTAACTATGGGTCTTATCACTGGCTGCACATTAAAACCACCTGGGAGGCCAGGCATGGTGGCTCACGCCTGTAATCAGAGCACTTTGGGAGACCGAGGTGGGCAGATCACCTGAGGTCAAGAGTTTGAGACCAGCCTGGCCAATTTGGTGAAACCCCATCTCTACTAAAAATACTATAAAATACCACCTGTCATGGTGGCGGGCGCCTGTAATCTCAGTTACTCGGGAGGCTGAGGCAGAAGAATTGCTTGAACCCAGGAGGCAGAGGTTGCAGTGAGCTGAGATCATGCCACTGCACTCCAGCCTGAGTGACAGAGTGAAAATCAGACTCAAAAACAAAAACAAAAAATTAAAAAATAAAACCACCTGGGAGCACATTTTTAAAAGGCAAAACGATTCCCAGGCCCTATCCAAGACCACGTAAATCAGAATCCATTGGAGTTGACCTAGTTCTTTTTTTTTTTTTTTAATCTCCCATGGTGATTCTAATACACAGACAGGCTTGAGAGCCACTGACCTATGGCACAGACAGCATCACCCATACCCAGCAACACTAGGACTCTTAAGATTCACTCTAGGCCTGGTGCAGTGGCTCACACTTGTAATCCCAGCACTTTGGGAGGCCAAGATGGGCAGATCACTTGATGACAGGAGATCAAGACCAGCCTGGGCCACATGGTGAAACCCCATTTCTACTAAAAGTACAAAAATTAGCTGGGTGTGGTGGCGCATGCCTGTAATCCCAGCTACTTAGGAGGCTGAGGCACAAGACTCGTTTTAACCCAGGAGGCAGAGAGTGCAGTGAGCCAAGATGGTGACACTGCACTCCAGCCTGGACAACACAGCGAGACTGTCTCAAAAAAAAAAAAAAAGATTCACTCCAGAGGTTTACATTTTTACAGATGAGCAGCTTACAAAGTCTTAAAACTCAGAAATTATTAGTCCATCTAGCAGAAAATATTTTGTTTGTAAACATGCCTGCATTTTGAATCTATCAGCTGCATATTTAGAAACATATGGAGACAATTGTTTACAGAATGTGACATTTCTTGAAGTGTGGCTCTAGACAAGTTATTTTAAATGCTTATTTAGGTACACTTCCACAGCCTAGAGGATAATTTTGAATCTTCAGAAGGTCACTGAATTTAGCAAAAACACATTGAATAATTAAAGAATAACAAAGCTATCTTTATGTAATACTGAGACAACTTTAAATTGCTAAGGTAAAGTCATAAACTTTCCATTTAAAATGACAAAATCATCAATAGTTTTGTAGAAGTGTAGAGAAACATTAAAACGACACTACATATGTGTAATCTCTGTGCCAATCTGGCTAAACAGTTCAAATACTTATCAAATTATAGTAGTGTATCAAGAATGACAAAGTAACAAAAACACAAGTCATTCATTCAATGTTGAGAAGATGTATGTTATTACTATTCTTTAGTAATCTAATATTTCATTTAATCAGATCTGAAAACTTTAAATTCTTAGAATAGTTGAGATTTAGAAGTTTAAAATATACATTTAAAACCATTCTTAAGCAAAATTTAGGTAGAGAAAAAGAACTATTTAGTTTGAAAAAACTATTATAAAGAAATCTAGTATTCTTTCTAGTCACTAAATTAGAATGTGTTTTGTATTTAAATGTAAATTTGGAACTTTTTCTACTTATTTTAGCATCACTCTTTCTATTAAATATTAGCTTTCTTTTCCTATCTTTTTTCACATTCATTCCTCATTAATTTTTCTCTCCTTCTCCTAAACTGGGGGTCACATACTCAGATGGCTCCAGGGCAGGCAGACACAATGAACAAAGTGACAGCAGGGACTCATGTCCCCAGGCAGAGGTCACAAAACAGTGGCTTGTGAATCTGGCCAATACACGTGCTTGGTTTGCATTTAAAAGCATTTAGAAAACTCTGATGAAAAAATAGAATTCCAACTTATTCTGGAAAATCAGGTGTTCTAGGATCACTGGGGCCATGCTGCCTCTTGGCAATAGTTGGCTGGAGCTGAGTCTCACAGTCCTCGGGGTGGGGCACAGGCTTTCTCCACCTTGTCACCTTCCCCACCACCTTCTTGTCATGTACACATGACATGTCGAGCTTCTGGGGGCTTCCCAACTTTCTCACAAAAGGATGAGCTGGTCAAGGAGGAGGCCCCTAACTTACGCCCAAGACTCCACAGGTAGGGTGGGGGCCTGCAAGGTGAAAGCGAACAGTGGTCACCAGCCCTGGGAAACAGAGAAGACGGGAAAAGTCTCCTGTGTCCATTTCAGACATTCAGGAGCCAGTGTTCTATTATGAAAGAGAAGAGTCAGGTAGACCTGAGCTTCCGTCAGGGTCTCGGCCATGGGACTCTCAGTTGTAGGACCTCAGTGGATGCCTGGCTTCTCTGTGAACAATGGCACTTTCATTCATCTCTGATGAGGACTGTGAGGAGGACTAAGTAAAGTGATGGATGCATTCTGCCAGGCACATGGCAGAGCTCAGCTGACTCAGGGGGCAATAGGGACTTTGGTTAGAGAAATTGGCTTGAAAGTCCAGTTCATAAAGGTTTCAGCAGCACTTCAGCCACGGCGCGCAGTCACACTCAACTTCTTATCGCCATCAATCCTACTGTTCTAAGCCTGGTTCCATGCCAGAGTGAGGGAAGAGGCTGACCAGAATTTAGGAGAGTCAGATAGTAAGGTAACCGTGGGCTCTGGCATATTTTAAAAAATTAAAAGAATAGGAAGAGAGGCAATCCAAAAGTCTATGACTAGAAGGTAGAGGTGTTCAGATATTTTCTAGGTACCAGGATGAAGCATTCATTTTGTGAGGGAGCAAAAATGAAAGACAGGGTTATTCACACTGAAAAACTATCTTTGCATACCTGCTATTCTACCTATGGGGACTGTAAAGACACTGTGTGTATGTGCACGTGTGTTCACACACACACATACTCCCTGGCTCTCAGAATTCCTGAGGAAGACAGACACTCACAAATACCTGATGTGGGGCTTGTCTTGGCAAGTGACGGTCTAGAAATGGGAATTAACAGAGCACAGGGAAGGGAGATATTAAATGGAACTGGGGGGCATCCTAGACAGATGCTTAGAGAAGATGGAGTGTGAGCATTACCGACCAAGAACGGCTTCAGCAGGCAGGTGAGCTTGCAGGGGAAAAGGCGCTTCTAGCAAAGGGAACCATCTGAGGCCAGATCCAGAGGCAGAAGCTACCAGATCTGTGTGGGGACAGATGATCAGTCCAGCACATGTGATGGGGACACAGGAGAGCAAGGCAGGGGATGAATCTGAAATGTACCTGGAGAGGAATGGTGGATGCCTTTCAATGCCAGCTGCAACTTCATGCTGGACACACTTGGTAACTGAAATTTTGCCCCCAATGCACATCACTCTCCCCACAGAACAACCACCCCCGGACCTGTGCAGAAATCCAGCCAGTTGAAGAGGAATAAGAATTATTCTAAAGGTGCCCAGACAGTACAAGGAAAAAGAATTAAGCTTTATGGTGCCAATAGTCATTCTGAATTGATTTATTTAGCATTGATAGCCAAACTCCTTGCTAGCTTAACTTTAAAAAAGAGTCGACTGGCTTTATATAACTCCAAAAAAATGAAAACAATGATTTTAAAAAGGAGCAAAGAAATACATCGGAAATTAGTGACGTTCTTTTTTTAAACATCTTTAAGTTTGGTTTTAGTGAATTCTAAATCGCAACACAAGACATTATCTCTATTAGCACTGACAAGAGCCAAAAAGAGTCCTAGAGATCACTTGAAGCTCTTGGCCTTACTGTTACTCTCCGCCCCAGGTTGCTGGCACTGTGTTCTTCAACTCCATAAGGTTCCTGAAAGACAGGCACCATGCTGGGTGCCAGCAACTCACAATCAAGCCCCTGCCAAGTTCACTATATGATGGAAGTGATACAAATGTAAATCTACGGCTTAAACCCAATGAAATAAATCTCCATGAAAGTGTTACAGAGGGCTCAGAGGCTAATCCAGCTAAGATGTCTACATGTAGCAAGCAAGCATGTCACTTGCATGTAGACAAGCCACCTGTAGTCGAGCCACCTGTAGATAGGATACCTGCATGGATGGAGCAGCCCTACGCTCCCTGCATGCCCAGACAATGTAGTGTACTGGCCAAAAGTAGGAACTCCATCACAAGACTCCTTCAGTTCAAATCCCAGTTCTGCCACTTCCAAGCTGAGTGATTCTGGGAATCTCTCTAATTTCTCTATTCCTGAGTTCCCCATGTATAAGAGTGTCTACTCTCCAGGGCTACGGTGGAGATTGAAAGAATTTATACCTACTTGCCTTGCACATAAAATCATTTTCATCAATATAAATGATTATCCCAAAAAAGATAGTAGAAAGGCATATTAATCTTTCCCCCATTTTTGCTGTCTCCAACCAAAAGAAACATTATGAAAACGAACTTTTCTCTCAAAATGCTTTTGCCAGTCAAGTGAAATTAACCTTGAACTTCCATCTCCCAAGTGACAGCTGGCCTGAGATCTTTCTACAACTGTTTGTGGCTTCCTATTCATAAAGTTTCCTTAAAACTTCAATTAGATCTACGTTCCCTGCTAGAAACCACATGGTCTGATAACAGAATTAAAAGGACATCACTCTGGATAGCTCTGGTGGGGAACACAGGTCACTTGCATGGATGGAGCAGCCCTGTCGCCCACAGGGAAACAGTTGCCCCTAGGACCAGCCAAGTCCAATGGCCTGCCCAACGTCACACTGAAACTGTCCTCTGCAACTGTGTTTGGCCATGCAGGCAAGAGTATCCTTCTTAGTTCCCTTCCAGCCTACTGTACTCAGTGGCCCTCCTAGGGAGTCTCTCTCTACCTCTGAGTTCAGGATTCACCGGCTGCCCCACTTAACAATGAGAGCTTGGTGTCCCAAAACAAATGATTGGTTTCCTATATCTGACAATAAGGAAAATTAAGCTTCATCAGTGCACAGTAAATCATCACACTCACAGCTCTAACACTGACATTTAGACCAAAGAGAACTACCTTTTCAATTATTTCATTAGATTTTTAAAAAGAAAACTTGTGTAAAATCCACTGTAACTATATTAGCATCAATGTTAAGTATAACCTAAAAACTGCATGTGTTAAAATTGAGGCAAATATGGTCATTGAAATTAAATATTACATTATATCAAAACATTAGAAGAAACAATCCTTAAATAGAGAAAAATCAAATTTCCCATGAAGCTATTTCTTTATCAAAAGCATCCCCTTTATTCTCATCCCTCTAAATTGAAATCTGTTAATTAGCTTGGCAGCAAAGCCTACCAAATGCTGATGAGTATTCACGATGCTATTGTGTTTGGCTCTGAAAACAAGTCATGGTTAGGAAATCAACATGGGAAGCATACTTCAAACATCCAAAAGCGTTTTTCTCTGCCTAGCAACTGGCAAGAACTTGGTATGTTTTCGCTACTTCTATGTCATGTTGCTCTGGTCACTGGAACAACATGGTCGCTACAAAAGGCAAGGAAAAAAAAAAAAAAAAAAACTTGTGCACTTAAGCACAGCCCAAATTCCAAATGGGGACCCGTGCGACCGGGCTAGGTGCCTGGGCTAGCTTCCTTGCCAAGGAAAGGGGAGGTGGTGAGGCCCCCTCCCCCTCTCCGTCCTGGTTTCCTCCTCACCCCACATGGCAGCTAGGACCTTCAGCATTTCCTCTTCTGGGAAGGCTGGGAATTGGCTGTTTTTATGAAATGAACATGACCCAGAAAAGCATTCAGCATGATCAGCTTGTGCATTCGAGAGTCCTCAGCTGTACTTCCCATCATGAAGTGTCTGAGCTCCTGTTTATTAAAGCACAGCTGGAACCGGCAGACATGCAGTCTTCCAGGCTCACAGTAACAGATCTTTGGCACTGAATCGCCACAAGTCCTGGCTTGCATTTCTACCTAGGAAGCTGGAGAAATTCCTTTCTTATAAACTACCAGAAGTAGTTAAATAAATGAACAACTCACAGTAATTATTTTCCTTAATCAGGCATGTACTAATCAAACTGCACGTACATGTATACACATGCATATATGTATACACATCACCATGACATTGAGATAACATGCTCTGGGTTTCATGCCTAAAACTTTAAGTGATAAAGTGCTTTCCTATTCAATTCAAAAAGCACAGTTCAACAGTTATTTATTGAATACTATGTGTCAGGCATTGAGCTAGCTTCTAAGAAATCAATGTTGAATAAATCACACTCTTTGTTCTTAATGAGTTCATGATCCAGTAGGGGACACAGATGTGTCTATGAATACTTGCATGAAAGTGTGCTGCACAAATATTTATTTTCAAGGTTCAGAAGTAGAACAAAAGATGAAGTGATCAGTCCTTTCTGAAGGTGGAAAAGGTGATATGGAAAAGCCTTACTAAGAAGCTGACACCTTAGAACGATTCTAAAGAATGGACAGAAATGCAAGTTGTGAGGGAAATGGGGGGAACAGTCAACATAGGGAGAATAGCAGGATCAGAGGCATGAGAACACAAATTCCCAGAGCAGTACCAAGCACAGCATTAGACTGATGTGCACTACTGTGTGCCAGGCACTGTCCTATGCTCTTTACAGGTATCACCTCAATCTTCACAGCAACGCTACAATGTCAGCACCAATATCATCCCCATCTTACAGATGTGAAAATGGAAGGAGACAGAGATTAACAACTTCTAGGATCACACAGCTTTGATCCTGGCCATGTGGACCCGGAGCTCACGAAGAGCTCACAACCCTAATCACTACTAAGGAAGCACTCAATAATAGCAATAGCTAATGGAGAATCAAAGAGTGAGTAAATAAAGGAAGAAAACTAAATGCTCATTCCCGAAGCAAAAACTTCATGGAGTCTAGCAGAAGGAAGAGGATACTGCTGGAAATTTGGGATCCTGGAGGCCCTCATGGGCACCTTTAACTGCTTGGAACTTGCCCTGTGGCCATTGTGGGTGACTGAACTACATAGAAAGTTCACTATCATGGCAGAGTTGGGGACTCATCTGAGTCAAGAATGAATGGAGGCAGGAACCAAAATTAGGAGGCTATGCTGATAAGTCAGGTGAGAAACTTAGCATACAAAGTAAGTGACAGGAGGATGGAGAGATGAAGGAAATGACAAAGTGCTTGCACATCTGAACATCACTCAGCCAGCACAGCTGGGCAATGCAGGGAAGAATCTGCATCTGCAGGTCCGTGGAGTTGGGTCTCTTCATGAAGGTCGTTGGCGGGGAGGGCCAAGGTAAAACATAGTTTGTTTCTTTCACCATTGATTCACCATCATCAGCATGCAGATACCAAACAAAGGTTCAGAATCTGTTGTCATTACAGTAATGTTTGTTTTTGAGGAAGCACACAAACTTAAAATTTTAGAAATTAGCATATCTGCTTAAAAAATTGCCACCACCACTATGGCCCATATAAAGTAAATGTTCTATAAATGTCTCTCAATATTATGTAAAGGAATCAGGAAAAAGAGATAAAAACTAAAGCTTAACAATGTGGTTCAACTCAGTCAAATAAAGATTTGAGGACCTGCATACCGAAATTGAGGTATTCCAAGACATACTACAAAGAAGATGCCAAAGGCCATGCCAAAACTGAGCATCAGGTCAATTGGAGAGGGTCAGACAATTGCACAAGTAAATATAATGTTAAGGCAGGAAATCATTAATGTCATAGACAAGTCAGAACATTCTATGAGGGTTTGAAGGAAAATGTAACCCCATTCCATCCTGAGGGTCAGAAAAAGTTTTACAAAGTAGGTAGCATTTTAGAGGGGTTTTATGCATAAAGAACTTTGAGAGGTTGTATGCATAAAGAAGGAAATATAAAGGCAAAATACTATCAGCTGTTCTGATACATAAAAATATGTCTACGCAAGTGATCAGCAGCTCTCATTAGGCTCCCTACCAAATTCCCAAATGAAATACATATATTTTTGAAATATTTTACCTGTAAACAATGACAATTCTAATAGTCAATATTCCTTTTGTTAGTGGTCAAATTCCCTTCCATCCCTTACTATCTGAGGGGGAATCCAGGTATTACAATTGCAAACAGCATGGCAGGCATTATTATTTTCCACACTTTTAGTTTTTTTTTGAGAGACAGGGTCTTGCTCTGTTGCCCAGACTGGAGTGCAATGGCATGGATCATAGCTCACTGTAGTCTCAACCTTCTGGGCTCAAGTTATCCTCCCACTTCAGCATCCCAAGGACCTGGGACTCCAGGCACACACCACTATACTGGCTAATTTTTTTTAATGTTTATAGAGACAGGGTCTCACGACGTTGCACAAGCTTCTCGCAAACTCCGGGCCTCAGTGATCCTCCTGCCTCCCAACGTGTGAGCCACTGCATGCAGAGGCTATCCACACTTTTAAATCAGGAAATTGGGACAAAGCTATTACATAAATTTCCTGAGATCACAGAGCTAGAAAATGTTGCAGCTGGGCTCAAGTTATTTAACTTCTACTTGTTCACTGGCAAAAGGAGAGAGGGTATTAAAACAATCCAACTATCCAAGTTTGTTGTGATAATTTAACCAGATAGAGTACATAGAGTGCACAGCTGAGCATCAGGCACTACCAAGCACTCAATCCCTGGTAGCTGCGATTCTTATGGATGCCTCTCAGTTGAGCAACCAAGTCACTTCCCAGTAGTAAAACCACTAAGAAAACCTCTCAGCACATAATTCTTACCTCATGCCAAGGGCTCGCTGGCTTCAGAGTTCCTAAGTGCATGCAGCTGACACTGCCTGATTAATACATATTTTAAGGATATCAAGAGTATCTGTATTTTACACTCTCAAATGTCTTCCAGTGGTGTTAAAGTTCACTGAAGTAAAACTCTGACAGCTCACAGTATCCCTAACAAGGTAGCACCACCCTTAGCTGAAACACTCCCAGTTACACAGAGAACTTGTCATTCAGACATATTTATTTGGTCTTGTTTAGTCTCCTATTCACAAGGAAAAGCATTAGAAGGCTCATCTTATCACAGAGCTAAACCTGCCTCCTGGACTTCCTTCTAGTGGTTATTGTCTCCCATCTTGCTCTCAGCAACTGTGATGTCTCCTTTACTCAGTTAGAGGGTAAATAGCCTGTTTCATTATCTGTTTTGCCTGCAATATTGTTCTCAGACTTTCACTACATTGGTTTCCTTCCTCTGGCCATTCTTTTCTTTGTAACTGTCTCTTTTAAAAGATTGCATCCAGAACAAATTGCAATCCCTTGATAGAGTGTGGAGCAGTGCTATCAACCTCCTTTATCCAGGTCTTCCTGACAAGATATTGGCTTCTTTTATCAATGTCATAAGGCTATTCCCTTATGTTAGGCATTTGTTTGAAACATCCAACATCTTTTTCCCAATAACTGTGAACTACAGGATACTGTATCTATGCCTTTAAATTTTACTTTCCTATTTTCAGGCTGTTACACTTCCTATCAAAAATAATTGTGTTGTTTGCTCCTGTTATTTACCACATAAGCTGCTATTCCATCCAATTGCCCTCGAGATTACTTACACCAGGTTGTTGAATGAACAAAGCGATAAAGAAAGCCACGTGCAGTTTTGTTACTCCATTCTCATGCTGCTATGAAGAAATAACCCAAGACTGGATAATTTATAAAGGAAACAGATTTAACTGACTCACAGTTCAGCATGGCTGAGGAGGCCTCAGGAAACTTACAATCATGGCAGAAGGCAAAGCAAACAGGTCCTTCTTCACATAGCGGCAGCAAGAAATTCAGGGTGAAAAGAAGGGGGAAGCCCCTTATAAACATCAGATCTAGTGAGAGCTCACTCACTATCATGAGAACAGTATAGGGGAACCACCCCCATGATTCAGTTATCTCCACTTGGTCTCACCCTTGACACATGGGGATTATGACAATTCAAGATGATATTTGGGTGGAGGCACAGCCAAACCATATCAGCAGTGTTCTGCAATACCCTAATGGAGGTTCCCTCTAAACACTGTGCCCATTTAAACTGTAGCTTCCCTCCTTTAGAAACGGCCAACTGAACTACTTTTTGTTCTGAGAACATGCTGCCGGCACCCCCCTCCATTTTGCATATCCTTTTTGTTTATTTTTGGAACATCCAATCCTATTCTTTGTGCTGCTCAAAAGTCTATCTTTTCTTCAACTCCTATCAGTTCCACAAAGGGTTACCAGTCCCAGGTTATTGCAGTATTCCAAGTTAAAAACAAAAGGGGAGACCCTGGGGGAAGGCTGGGCTCTTAGTTTCTCACAGTGAGAATGGTAACCTACTTCATCCCCATTCTTCCCCTCTCCTCTTTACCCAACATGCCCTAAGTTCTAAGCAAAGGGAACTTACCACTGATTTCTGAATATGCCAAACCTTTCTCAGCTCTGTGCCTTTGTATCACGCTACTCTCTTGCATAGAAAACCTTTTTCACCTCTTTGCTCAAATTCCCATACTTCTTTTAAGTCTCAATTCAAGTTTTATCTGTGCTGTAAAACTTCCTGGACTCCCCTAAGCAGAAGGGGTTGCTCTGAACCTAGTATGCTTGTCTATGAGATGGCATATTGTAAGTGTCTGTCTACATGTCTGGTATTGCAGTAGACCATGATCTTCTCCAGGGAAGAGTTAAGTCTGTGAAACTTGAAGTACTCAGAGTAGTATCTGCTCCATGGAAAACACTCAACAAATATTTACTGCATAAATAAATGAATGGGAAGATGAAAAAGACATCCTAGTATTTTTTTTTTTTTTTAAGCATGCTAGCAACTAAGAAGTAAGGATAAACTAAGACAGAAAGTGTATGGCATTTGTTTGTAAACATACATATTTTAAGCTTAGTAGCTGAAAGACTTTTTAATATTTTATATGTCCTGATTCTTCAGAGTTAACAACCAAAAACACAAACCACAAACCATAAAACCATCTGACATTAATTTGAATTTCCATGTCATTTATTTTTGTCCAAGAGCTACACTTTACCAAAAAAGAGGAAAAAAAGTCTGGCATTTTGGAGTTGAACTTTTCCATATGATATTGGCATTTAAGCAAGTGTGCTGGGATTGAAAATAATCAGACCTGGCTTATTTGGGACAGTTTTTTCAATGCAATTTTTAAAGTAAATAGCCCCAGTGATACACCAAAAAAGCAATGAAAAGGGAAATTCCTCACATTGAGTAGATGTGTGAAGAAAATGTAATTTTAGTACTCATTAATTTAACTTACAGTAAATGATATGATACAGCTCTAAGGACATAACTCAACAAAATAACAATAGTGCCCTAAGATGCTTTTCAGTTGTATACGCCAACATAATTTGTTACTTCTATCCTAACAAGTGATTCACTGAAGCTTAAACCCCTTCAGTATAACAGTACCCAGAAACTTCAGCTGTTTATTAGTATCCTGTCTTTTATCATTATAAGAAACAAAGTGATTTTCTTTCTCATGCTATTTGCAAAACAATAGCTCTGAGCGACGAAATATTTTCCAATAAGCTGTTATTAATTCAATAAGAATGTCTAATTGAAAGGACATTTCCTATTTTTTATGCTTACATACTGTAGTGTAAAGTGCATGATTAATTTAGAACTTCTTCTTAGAGAACCAAGCATATGTGCTGTAAAACTTCTAAATGATCAATCAGCATATATTTCTTGAATAACTAAGCTATAAACTCTGTTTACTCAGTGTCCGGAGCTGCACGCCCGGGCCATAGCGAATAATAATTGACGATTAAAAACGCCTGAGCTTTATTCATTTCCACCTTACACCTCCTCCCTATCTTTGCCTTTTCCCCTGTATTAATACCTCATAAAAGATGGCGCTCTTCCTGCTTCTTCTTCACCCATTTTTCCCGCGCCCGCGGAAATTGCTGCCTGACAGCGCAGGCGCCACATGACCTTCGACCACGCTACCAATACCTACCTGGCCACACCCTCCGCGATGAGATCATTTTCGCCTTGGCCCAACCCCTTCCCCTCCAAGTGTATATAAGGCACTGCATTACCGCCATTAAAAGGGACTTGATCAGAGCACTGTCTTGTCTCCATTTCTCGTATCTCTTGTTCCCCAAATTCCCACCCCCTCTTCCAGGGCCTGCAGTGACGATCCCGCGGGCCGGGATAACTCAGCATTATCATGAGAAGATAGATAGCTAGATAGATAGATAGATAACCTAGTCATTATACTCTAGAGTGGCTTATAGGCTACTTATAGATATAAAACTAACAAGTTCAAAGCAATCATAAAACCATTGAAAAACCACCCAAGAGAAAAGTGTGCATACGTTTACCAAAGACATTTAGAAAACTGTTAGAAGAACTATCCACAATAGTGGACAACTGGAAACTACCCAACTGTCCATCAACAGTAGAATGGATGAAGTGTATTACATTCATATAATGGGATACTACATAGCAATGCTAATGTTTTAACCACAGCTCCAGTCAATAATATGGATAATCCCACAAACATAATAATAAGCGAAAAGAGTATATAATGGATTACATAACGGATAAGTCTATTCATATGAAATTTTAAAACGAGACAAAACAGTCTATGGTGCTGGAAGTCAAAGTAGTTGCTACCCTTGGAGAAGGCGGTTGCTGAAAAGGAACACAAGGATGGCTTTTGAGGTGCCAGCAATATCCTGTCCCTTGCTCTGGATGTTAGTTACACAGGTGTAAGGATATGGGGAGAAAAACTCAAGTTTCTCCTACAATACTCTCACAACACAGAATGCTTCTGTTGCCAAATGTGTATGTGCGGGGTGGGGGGCGGGGGGAGTTTTCCCCACACACCAAGTAAGCAATCAATTCTGCAGTGGAGAGATAGCATCATATTCCACAGGTTAAGGGCTCAGTCCCACAAGACTAACACCCACTTAAGATGCCAATCACATGCCCCAGGTTGTGACCTGTGTTTCTGATCAACCAGCTAAAAACTGGGCTTCCCATCACCCTTCCTCGGGAATGATTGGTTTGTGAGAGCAGCTAACAGAACTCAGGGAAACACCTATGCTTACCAATTTATTATAAAGGATACTACAAAAGACACAGATAAACAGTCAGAAAGAGATGCATAGGGCAGGCTTGTGCAAGGGGATGAAGAGCTTCCCTGCCTTTTCTAGGCATGCCACTCTCCAGGAAACTCTACATGTTCAGCTATTCAGAAGCCCCCCAAACCTAGTACTTTGGGGTTTTACAGAAGCTTCATTATGTAGACATAACTGATTAAATCATTGGCCACTGGTGATTAGCTTAACCTTCAATTTCTCTCCCCTCTCCAGAGGCTGAGTGTGGGGCTGAAAAGTCCCAACCCTCTAATCATGCTTTGGCCTTTCCTGTCCTCATTCCACCTAGGGGATTCCAGCCACCAACAATATACAAACCAACAATATACAAAGGTCACTCTGTCACTCCTGGGATTCCAAAGACTGTAGGAGTCGTATGTGAGGAAATGGAGATGAAAGCCAAATATATCTATGTTATTATAAGAAAAAAAAATCACAATATCACAACAGGTGTGTTTAACTGGTAAAATCCATTAATAATTTACACATGCTCCTATATGTTGTTTCAGTTATCTGTCACTGCATGTCATAGTTCGGGCCGCTAAAACAAATTACCATCAACTGAGTGGCTTGTAAACAACAGAAATTTATTTCTCACAGTTCTGCAAGCTGAAAAGTCCAAGACCGGGGTGGCAGCAGGCTATGGTGAGGACCCTCTTCCAATGATTTCTCCTTATATCTTACTGTAAATGAAAGAGGGGGAGAGGGCTCTCTGGAGTTGTTTTTATAAGGGTACTAATTGTATTCATAAGGCTCTACCCTCATGACCCAATGGCTTCCCAAGGCCACATCTCCTAATCCCATCACATTGGGAGGTTAGAATTACGACATATACATTTGGGGGGGACACAAACATTCAATCCATTATATTGTATAACAAACTATGCCGCACTTAGTGGCTTACAATAACCATTTATTTTGCTCATAATTTTGTGAATTAAGAATTTGACAGGTATTCAGCTAGACACTCTGCTACATGTAGTACCAGCTGGGGTGGCTGGAGGATCCATTTTTAAGATGGCTCCATCTCTTCATCCCTCGCATGTCTAGGGACATGTGTTACCTTGGCTTCTCTCTCTCTGTCTCACTCTCTCTTTCTCTCCCCTCTCTCTCTCTCTGTCTCTGTCTCTGTGTCTCTCTACCTCCCTCTCTGTCTCTCTCTCTTTCTCTCAGTGTTTCATATTTCAGGATCTCTCCACATGGCTAAGGCATCTCACAGCAAGTTGGTCTCAGAATAGCGGCACTGCTTCGATGGCAGCTATCTTCAAGAGAAAGCTATTCTAAAAGCACCTTTTCCAAGAGATCCAGGGATAAAATTTCAAGAGCCCTTAAGACTCAGCCTTGGGAGTCATTGGTCAAGAGCAAGTTTCAGAGCTAGCCCAGAATCAAAGAAAGGGTGCTGCTACACGAGGGGCAACTGCTGGGGGTTTGGTTCATCAGGGAGACAACTTTGGGGACTAGTTGCAACAGTGTGTTATAACTTCATCAAAAGCTTAAAAGTATAGAAGAATCTATGCATTTTTTTAATCAAAAATCAGTTACTATCCTGGCCAGGCAAAGTGACTCACGCCTGTAATCCCAGCACTTTGGGAGGCCAAGGCAGGTGGATCACCTGAGGTCAGGAGTTCGAGACCAGCCTGGCCATCATGGTGAAACCCCGTCTCTACCAAAAGTATTAAAAAACAAAAAAAATTAGCCAGGCATGGTGGCGCATGCCTGTAGTCCCAGTTACTCGGAGGGCTGAGGCAGGAGAATCACTTGAACCCAAGAAGTGGAGATTCCAGTGAGCTGAGATTGTGCCACTGCACTCCAGTCTTGGCAACAGAGCCAGAC
>NW_012101665.1:1960244-1982733 GCF_000951045.1 Mandrillus leucophaeus | reverse complement strand
GTACTGTCCTGATAAATATTAAGTATACTAGCTGAAAAAGACATGCTGAAATATAATACTTAGGCACTGTTTCCCTGCCACACTAGCTATTCATAATAATATTTGTTTGCTGAATTCTGTTGCTCTCATTTTCTCCTGTGTTCAATGTATTAAGAAATTACTACATACTTGGAAATGTAGGCAATAAAAAAAAGATACATACTAACATTTGTTTCACTTTAAAAGCATGTATTCACTCATTCATTCTTCAGGTTCACTACAGGCCTGGCACTGCATTAGAAATTAGATATAGAGAATAAAAATGTGAAAAAGGCCCAGTTCCTGCCTGCAGGTACTATATAACAACACAATGAGTAGGACACACACACACATACAAAAAAAAAAAAAAAAAAAAACACGCCATGTGCAGGTAACATCAGCCAGATCCCCTGGTTCATTATAATTTCAAAAGACTGAGAGGCCCGGACTAGAGGAGACCATGAGATGAGCTTTGGTTGGTTTTCAGTAGGTCAGGGTGAGCTACAGTTTTAAGAAAGCGAGGGAGAAAATAAAAATCATCCATTCATTGGGAAAACTAGTTTCTAAGAAGTGCAGGAAGGCTTGAGAAGAAGAAGAATAAAGGCAGAAGCCAGAGCTCTCCAGAGAGAGGCGCACAAGCCCAGACTGAGAAGTGGTAAGGGGGACACACAGCAAGGATGGATTCCAGAGCTAATTCTGAGTCACCACAGTCAGGATGCAGCAGAGACTGGATGTGCACACAAAAACTGTCCATTTTTCTACCTGGTTTTACAACTAACTGAATATCCAATTATTTATATCCTTACATGAAGAAGGTAGTAAAACTGCAAGAGACCAAAGCAATAAATGAATCTGAAACAAAATTATTTCTAAAATGCTATCACTGCATCATCTCTAGGTTAGGAGGACTATCATAACTATTCATTCCAGTAAAAGTTAAGTAACTTTTGCTTATTATTAGCTTTGTACAGTTAGTTCCAAATAAATTCTCAGAATTTGCATGATAAATAGTAGGAAAATTTTCTCACCCTCATATTTGGCCAACCCGATTATTTTAATCTACCAAAAACAATAAAAATGTCAACTCCCTTTCATGCATCCTTTGTTATCCCTTATATGGAAAAGTTAGCTCCAAAATGTAATGAACTAGCATATTTCTACGTAGGATTTTAGCTAACTGATGTAATGTTATAATATATAATACCTATTAAAATATATTTTCAGAACATGAAGAATGTTCATCAATTTTTACTTTTAAAATCAAGTTTATGAGAATGTTTTTTAAAAACTCTATAGATTTTTCTTTTACTTTTTTCTGTTTTTTTTTTTTCATAGTAATCATGTTGTTTCTTCTCAACCAAGAGACTGGCAAAATTGTATGTTGTTAGTCTAAGTCCAAAGTAGTACACCAAGGCACCACTGAAAGAAAAGTTTTCAAACACAAGGTTCCTATAATTCACATTATCTTAAGAAAACTCTTTATCAGAGCACATCAAAGCAATTTTTAGTATTAATTCACTCTCCAATTTTCAATCGAAGTGAAGAAAGATATATGGCACATTTTTATAATTCATAGAATATTTTCTAGGTTATTTATAGCATATACTACTCTACTTCAGCCAGTAAGATACTTAACACCTAGTATATAATAGACATATGCTAGGTTCTATAGAATATATCAAGGAAAAAAATGTGTGTTAAGTTTTGCAATAAGTGAAAGGAACTTGAAAGTTAGAACAATTGAACTAGCACTGTTCTTGATGTTAACTCTTAGGTTCCACTTTCACATTTTACATTTAACTCTTGGTATCCATGTGTTCTCGGGCTACTACTAATACAACTGTTCCCAGCTGTAAAATGTCTGACTTGCTTTGCTATCAGGCCCAAATATGATAATGTTTTATAAACTGTGATATGCCACACAAAAAATTATTACAAAACCCACATACACAGTAATTCAGGACCAATACTACTAAAGTGCTAATTTAAGTGTTACCAACAATAAAACCCGTAGTTAGCAGTGACAAGAACCTATATAGAAAGTGACAAGGAGATAAAAGTGGTATTTGGTATGAAATAGACTAGGAAGAGATATCATTACAGAAAGGTGATGTTTGAATTAGATCCTGAGTATGGATATTCAAGAAGAAAGAAGAAAAGATATTCAAGTATGTATATTCAAGAAGAAAGAAGAGCATACATAAGTAGAGGCAGAAAGGCAAGTCAGCAAGATATTTAATGGATCACTTGAGAACCCTATAGGAGAGATTCTTCAGGAGTAGCTACAACAAGTTAATTTGACAGATATGCCAAGGACTCTTTTTTATAAAAAGGTTCTAGAATGACAAGTTGATAAATTAGGATGTTTGAGCATCAAAGAGGCAAAGTCTGTAATAAAATGAAATAAAAAGATGAAAACACTCCTTTAGGAAGATTAATCTGAGCATGTTTGCTGGATGGATATCAGTCTGCCCATAGTTTTATTGCCATATCACCCCTGGAATAAAGGAGACTACTTTAGAGAAGAAGCAGGGGAGGCCTGGAGAAAGGGGTATATCTAGTGACACTTCGAAATCAACAGGGCATTGAGACTGGCTGGACAAGGGATGAAAGATATGGAGACAAAGATGACACTGAGCCTTCCAGTCCAGGGAGACCAGAGAAGACCAATTACAGAAAAATAGGGGAGGGACAAAGAGGAGTTACATGTCCTCTAAGGTAAAATGATGAATTTAGTTTTGCACATGTTGAGTTTGAGGCAAAAGTGAGACATACAATGCAATGTCCTTTATATAGAAGATATGACTTTGGGATTCAAAATCTTCGCTGGAGCAATATAATTTAATTTTGCTTATGTAAAGATAATTGCAGAGGCCATGATCAGTTGATAAGCTTACTGGAAGGGATAAAAGTATGTAGACATGGATGTGAAGGTAAGAAATGAAAGTTAGAAGAAAAGCGGATAACTGTGGAGTTTCATAAGGGAACCTAAGGGAGGCCCTACAGGGAGGGAATTTCATACAAGTAACACTGATGAACAATGCCAGGGAAGTGAAGGGAGCTCAAAACTGGGACAGAATTAAGAGGTATTGTTAAAAGATGGTCACAGGGAGACTTCAGGAGCCTAGCTTCTAAAAAAAAGGGTCTGAAAGCCAGGTTGGGAAGCAGTTGAAAGAGGAAGAGAATGCAGTAAATTCAGCAGCAAATACAACGATGTAGTCAGGGAATCTGAAAGCTTTGGGAGAGAATTTACACAGGAGCTGCAAGAGGCAATGAGATTCAGAATAGGTTTCACATACTTTCAACACAGAATACCTGACTATATCTGATGGCATAAACAGGAAGAATTCAAAGTTACACCTTTGTTCCTTAATCATATGTAGAGGCAATAAGTTTTGTGGAGATCACCAATGGGCTTTATTACAGAAATTATTGCAATCAGAAATCAAGGGAGATTACTCATTCAGCCAAAAGTAAAGACACCTGAGCCCCTCACAGCAGGGAACTTTAATTATATCTTTAGACATAAGGGAAAATTGGAAAACAAAACAAAACCATTAAGGACATCACATCAAACAAGTGGCTTTACAGAAATCAGTTTCTTGCACTTCAAATCTCCCTTGGCATGCATATGCTTATGTTCACAAATTGGCACTTAGAAAATAATTCTCCATATCTCATCACAACAAAGAACTTTGGAAAATACATCAGTCCTCCATGGGAATTCTCCAAAGACTTTAAAATATTAATTTCTACAACATCCTTATTTCCCAAAGTAGCATACTTCCTTTCCCACATCAGGAGTACTTCCCATTAATCGCTGTGGTCTTATTGCCTTGCTCAGACATGTGGAAAATGATTTGTTGACTGCTTTCTGCCTAAGTTAAATCAAAACTTTAACTGTATCTTTTCCACTACCAATATTTCTCATTACTATTGAAAAGTATTACTGGATAACTGTATCTCCAATAGATGTAGCCTCCTAGCTAATTTCATTTCTCTTTAGTTTCCTCTTCAATGTTGAGTTACTTCTTAGGTTTATAAGTGGATCTTGTCAATGCATCTCTTCTCATCATTCATTCTATTATGATACTATCTATTTTTTAGGGCAGATTGGAAACCATGTATCTCAATCCTTGATTAATATATATATATTAATGTCATGTATTCATTTCCTTGTATTTCTCAACCCTACTCCCACATTAGAATCACCTGGGGAGCTTTTTAAAAATAGCAATTCTTGACTTCCACCCTCTCTCCCCACACCCTGAGATTCTAATTAAGCTGGTCTGGACTGAGGTCCAAGCATCAGCAATATTCCTCACCAATTTAGTCTTTCTGACTTTTGTTGGGCTTAATGAATTGGTCTCTTTCAGGTCTCACCTGTGCCCAATAGAGCCATTCCTGCACTCTGTGGCTAGAAGCCAGCCTCCCAAATGACCCTTCCTGAACCAAGGCCCAATGTTGTGACTTCCTTACTCAAAAAACTCCCCTAACTCCCACACTGTCTACTAATTAATTCTAAACTACCTCTACTGCTGTTCAAGGCCATCCACCATCTGGCTCCAAGCTACCTTTATCACCCCCTATACCACTCTACACCCCTACACATACTCTTCAATGGGACCGTTTTAATCACTGTTCCACAAAAGCAACACCATGAAATGGGACAACCTTTTCAACAGTTCCTGTGAAAAGTAAAATCTAGTCAAAAGCCACAGGCCTTTACTCTTTGTTACTAGAATGACAGATGAAAGGGAATCTGTTTGCATTGGGTAAATTAATATAAGAATAATAATTGCAAAATAGCTGCACATAGCACTGGTCTGCTGCTGTGTTAGCAGGTGGATGAAGTGAGCCATGCACCACCAGTTTCTGTCCTGACCCTCAAGCCTCCTGACATGCACTTGGAATAGGCTCCTGTACGATAATCAGTTGTTTCACAGTCGCAGAGGAGGAAAATTATTTTCTCCTGATTTATTTCATATTTCTTACTCTGAAGCTGAAAGAGGATTACTTCTTGATCAAGAAAACATGAGTCTGTAGCTATTAGTGTGAGAACTCTAACTCCAAGTATGTTTGGTATATTTTCCCAAACTAGCAGCCCAACAGAATCTCTGTAGGAGGTTGGCGGAGCTGAGAACTGCAAAGTAAGTTATTAGGCTTTATTTGAAAATTAGTTCCATCAGAAACATAGGACCACAAAAATAGATTAGGGGTATTGTTGCTGGCATAATTAATACCATGTTGTTAAAAGGCTGATGGTCATTACACTATTTCTTCATATGAATAAGATTCTATTTGAGGTTTGGGGGTTTGGGCCTTTTTATTTATTCTGTATTTTAGTGTGGGGCAGTAGTTTGATGACTAAACTGTATCTGAACTTTACACTGCTTTACATGAAATTTATAGGCTATGACTCCAAGGAACAGATTTCAATCTGTTTAGATTAACAGATTGAGATTAACTCACTTTCAACAGCTGTTACACAAATATACACCATCAGGTCAATAAACAAAACCACTTTACGCTTTGGCTTCCCAAAATGGAGATAACTGATTTCTCTCTTACTATTTGCCATACTTATGGAATCTCTAAGCAGATTATAACTACAGCATAAACAACCAAGAGGAAGAAATATGGAAGGTACTGGCCATTACAGCAAATTGAGCTATAGAAATTTTAGAAATTATAGAAATTTTCAGACCGGAATGAGACTCAGATGATGGGCATAAGATTCTCTAACTCTCTTTCTTTTGTTTGTAGCAACCCATTTCACCTGTGCTCACCTGGGAATGTATGTGAGCTGAAGGAAGAGACTTCCAATTTTGACACAGTGGTAGCAAAATGAACCCACTCACCAAAATAAATAGCAACCTTCGAACAAGCTGTCAGGAAGAATTTCAAGTTTTTCCTGTGGGTTCCATCTCCAGAAGAGACCAAACTTGATGTATTAAGGAAGGTCCCAGCAGCTGGTAAATATTCTTCTAAATTATACAATAATCGTAAAACATTAATAAACCTTCCTAGGTGGAAAATGGACTTGCAGGAGTAACTACAAACCAAGCATCTCAAATGTTACTTTAATCATCTCAGGAAGTAAGTTTAAAAGCAGTCAAAATCTACCTCTCCTTGGGTTATAATTTTGGTCCTAATCCTTATTATTATGGAATGGTCCATCCCTCAGGGTCATCACAAGCCTGCAGACCACACTCAAAGCTACACAGTCAGTGCCAGAGGCTCCTGCATGAGAAAAGATACAGGGGGTGATGAGACCAGAATACCTGAGAGTGGGCTAAGCAACAGCAACGACATTTCTCCAAAAGGTGGCAGAGATCTCTGAAGCTGCTGCTTTGGCTGTGGCATTCGTAGACCACACAGAGAGAACTAAGCTGAGTTAACCCTTGTCCCCAGTTCCTTTCATGGCCCCCTGCCATGTTCAGACATTGTCTTAGACCGAACTCTAAATGTGGCCTCGCTCCCCAGTGATAACCCCAACCAAACACTGTGCTCTTGATAAATGAGCACTGTCAGCACTCAGGGCCTCCAGGTCAGGCTCTGGCACGGTGACCCCAGCCACACGGCAACCTAATAACTGGCATGAGCATTAAGGCACCGAGCAGAGTGCGGGAGAAAATCTCAAAGCCTCCAAGTAAGAGCTACCGATGGACTGAAAATCCTGTTACAGAGTTCAAGGAGTTTTACATATCTGATTTCCTTCCTAGGCACTGTATCTTGCATTATTTCCTTAGGCAGGTCTTGCCTTTAAAGTTCACCTACATATCCTTTGCATTCTTGTGGGTTAGTTTGGTACAAAGGCTGTTAGGTTAAGGCTGATTGTCCCCATTTTGTCAGATGCACACCACAGTCAAAACCAGTTCCCCTGAAAAGCATAGATAAGAAACCCAGGATTTTCCTTACTTTGAAACAATCAGGCAGACAGGTCACAAATAGCACAAAAGAGAAGTGGATGCAAAAGATTTCAACTTTCTGTAGTAATTGTGTTTGCACTTCCTTTAAACTTTTATGATGTATGAGCCACAGAAAGGTCTCCTTAAAGAGAAACAGGAAGAAGAAAGCACATAACCTTATCAAAAAAATACAGACCGCTAAATTCCTTCCCGTTGGTTATACTTTTTAAAAGCCCAATATAATTATTCACTCATTCCTATTCTGAAGTTGGTAATGATGATGGTAATAAACCTATTTCCTTTTCTTTGTGCTGCAAATTCAGTGAACCGAAGAATGAAGCTCTGCAAAAGGCTGCTAAGAAATATCATTTCCAGAACTAACCCTGCAAAAAATGTCAGCACCAGAATCTGAGCTCCCAGATTCTATTAACAATTAGTCAAGAGGCGAGGATCCAGGATGCTAAGGAGAAAGGGAATATTTTCCACAGTCCTCAAGTGACCTTTCCCCTCCCCACAGTCTCTGGCAGAGACTTCCAATGGCACTTTACAGGCCACTTAGGGACCTCTTCCAGCTGTCCACAAGTCTCAAGGGAGTCATTTCTATAGGGCCATCAGAGAGACAATACCACAGGAAGAAAACAGGGGAGGGTTTGCAAGGTACTGTTTTTATTTTTATTTTTTTAATACTTTAAGTTCTAGGGTGCACAACGTTCAGGTTTGTTACGTATGTATATTTGTTACATATGTATACATGTGCCCTGTTGGTGTGCTGCATCCATTAACTGGTCATTTACATTAGGTATATCTCCTAATGCTCTCCCTCCCCCTCCCCCTCCCCCCACCCCAGGACAGGCCCCGGCGTGTGATGATCCCCATCCTGTGTCCAAGTGTTCTCATTGTTCAGTTCCCACCTGTGAGTGAGAACATGTGGTGTTTGGTTTTCTGTCCTTGCGATAGTTTGCTCAGAATGCAAGGTACTGTTGATCCTTCCTATCCCCTTTCAGGGAAAGGCCTTAAATAAGAAAAATGTATGAAAGCACCTCATACCTTAGCTTTTAACTCACGTCTGGGATTATTTAAGACAATGGTCATAAAATGGCTTTTACAGCCTGCTGCATATTCAAGATCTCCAATTCCCACCCCTGCCCCACTTGTTCAATGCTTCCGTCCCCTCGCTGCTAAAGGACACTTCATTTCCAGCAGAAGCTTTTCAGCCAATGGTGCCCCAACTGCACAGCGTGCTGGGTTCTCATCCATGATGAATCTGAATGTTGGCTGCAGTTCCACTAGACACAGAGCTGCTGGGCATGAAACCTTATTGACAAAACGCTCCACAAAATAAGCTCCTCAATGGTATAAACACCGAACAGAGTGAGGCAGTGGATTTTAAAGTTTGCACCTTTAAAAAATATATGCCTATTATATTAAAGTCAACAGACTTTAAAATGACAACTAAAAAATGACACTAGTTAAAGCCTTAAGTCTTAGTGTCACCGTGCTTTTTCTGATCTGTTCTATTAACTTTATTTATTAGCAATGTACATCTGGGTTTAATCTCACCTCCGAATTATCACTACACTGAAGATTTAAACAAGAAATCAATTGGCACTTTCCTCCTGGATATTGCCTGTTAAAAAAAAAAATTCTTTCAAATAATTTTAGAGATTTACAAAAAAAGAAGAGTGACAGAAAAGAGTGAATGCCTGCTTTTTCAATCTTACACAAAATGTCAAAACACATGCACATTTATTCCTCTTCTCTGCTTCACTTATTCTCCCAGGCACTTAGACTAGCTAATATATCAGATATTTTACTCATTTATCTTGTAGCTCCTGGGTTAGAGTCGCAGCTCCATGAAAGCAGGAATTTTTAATGCTTGTCGGTGCTATGTCCTCTGAACCTAGAATAGTGATTGGCACACAGTAGGTGCTCAATAAATATGCCTTGGACCATGAAGAATAAAAATATCTGGATTTTGAAAGCAATCATTGGAGAGAATCAATCATAATGCTTACCATATTAGGGGTTATTTTTTAGGTTGCCTGATTCATAAATTACACAATGCTGAAAATAAGGTTTTTCACCTAATAAAGTTGGTTTTGCACATTAATTTATAAATAGCTCTCGTTGCATTTTCTTTTTGTTTTTTTTGTTGTTGTTGTTGTTTGGTTTGTTTGTTTTTTAGAGACAGAGGTCTCAACATGTTCCCAGGCTAGATTTGAACGCCTGAGCTTAAGTGATCCTCCCACTTCAGCCTCCCAAGCTCCGCCCAGATTGATGCATTTTATGGTAATTCCTTTTTTCTCTTTTACAGGTTTTTTTAGTTCTGTATTATTTGTAAAAACAAACAAACAAACAAACAAACAAAAAACTCTGTAGATTTTACTTATCACATATTCAGTATTAAGGGAAATTACAGAATATCATAGAGGAGTTGGAAGTTTGAATTGTGACATACTGGAAAAGAAATAATTTGTAGGAAGGATATATAGTACAATATAGTAAAACTATAGGCAATTTATTTTCTTTAAATGTTAGCAGACATTTTCTTTTTAAAAAATGGATTCAAATATCCTAGCTGACTACCTAGATCTCTCATTAAGGTTTGCTTATATTTTCACAACACCATCAAAGGTGAATCTGACCCAAATCCACATCTATAGAAATACATACATTTAAAATTGAAGATCCAGTCAAGTACTAAGCTCTCAAATTTTCTGACAATCCAACCTATCATGTTCCTCATAATGAAGTCAACCATAAGTAGAAATTTTTAAAAAATCTTAAATCCCAAAGAATATTTGCTACCCTCAAAATATTTAATGATACAGAGAAGACCTAACTTATATGTGAGAATTACTAGCGCACTGAAAATTATGCAGGAGAAACATCAACTTCTCATATTTTAATTGAAAGCTATGCTCTTCCATCAATAACATGATTCCCTTTTGGACCTTAAAATCATACGGTTGTGCTAATTGTCCTCGCTAGAAACTGAGGAAAATGTCTCTAGCTGTATAACATGACCCATTTACCAAACTTCATTCTATGACTACCAGAAGGCCATTTACTCTCATTCCTCTATCCTGTCAAACAAAGTAGGTCTGGCAAACAGAACACTCTAAAGAATAGTGATCATTTTTAACAATGGATTCACTTAATATATGTTTAAACTATATTAATGCTTTTCACCTAAGCAATCAATAGAATATCCATTAAATGCAGACATACACACATTTTGGACAGTGTGTGTCCATATACATACACATACACATATATAAATATACACATATAATAATTACATATGTTAATTATACAAATTAATTTTATATCTTTGCCTCAAATGTCTTGTGATTTGATCACATATAGGATAAACACGTGAGCTGTATTTAAACATAAAGCCAAGGGTTCAAACTTGTTAGAAAGCACTGTAAATACACAGAGATCCAAAATGATCCCAGAGGAATTAAATTAAGCTGAAAATAGCATCAGTACCGACATATATTAACAGGTATGCCAATGGGAGAACTAAGGTTTTCTATTTCTGAAAGGTTCATGTGTTTCCTTATTTCCACGAGGGAAACTCCTGACTTCTGGATAATCTTTGGCTCCTGAGTGCTTGCCTGGCTCTGACTCTGTCTTGGATTGACCATAAGCTCCTGTTGCTCTCTTGCACTTGATGGTTTGCCTGAAATGAACTACTGTTCCTTCCTGATTTCTAGCTTCTGTGTACTTCCGGAGTCAACAAGTTCTGCGTCCCTGCTCCAGCATCTGCCTTGGTTTTTCCTAGTCCTGATTAATCACACCATTCCCACAATTCAGAAGGGTCCAGGCCAGTGATTCATCAGCGGAACATCTTGGAAGAGCAATACAAATTTTGCGGTGGATCTTTTCAGAATCCCCACTCTCCCAATTAGGAACTGACCAAAATGTCCCCAGGTGTGAGTTTACAATGATCCGAGCCTTGAAGGTAGTTCTAAGTTGTGAGTTAAATATGAATATACAGTGCCTAACACATAAGAAACACATAACAAAAACAGAATTTCCATAATATCTTGGAATATTTTTTTCTGGAAACTTCCACAAAATTTTAAAATTACATAAAATCACCAAATACCCTAAAGCCTTTCTGTAGTGAAAGCCAATGGAAAAAAAAACAAAAACAACCTTGAGAGCTCTGGAGCTCTTACAAATATATGTGAAAAGAGAGATACATGTTAGATGGATTGCTATGTGGGAAAGAATATATTATTTTAGAGGGAAATAATCCAAATTATATTTTAAATACAATAGGTTCTTATAGTAAAGGAATCTAATAATTAATATAAATGATTTTCTGAGGACAGGAGACTAAAGTATGAATGGATTCAAAATGTGGCAGAGACGACCCTTTGCCCCTCAGTATTTATTCCTATGTCATTATTTCAGTGTAGAACTCCCTAAGTTTCAGTTAGGCACAAGGCTGTCCAGCCAGTCAACATATCTCCCAGTCTCCCTTACAGCTGGATTAGCCAAGTTACAAAGATCTGGCCGTGGGGATGACAGTGAATGTGATGTGTGTCATTTCTGGGTTACATCCTTAAAGGGAGTGCTTGCCCTCCCCTTTTTCTCCCACCCTCTGGCCCCTTGGGGCTGGGATGTGAAAAGTGTAGTGGTAAGTCAGCTTCAACCATAGGGAAAAGGACAACACCCTACTGTACTGCTTCCCCCACCTTCTCTAACCCATTGGAAACACCTAGAGAATGTACATAAATACTGAGGCCTGGCTCTCAACCCCACACACTCAGATTTAATTGGTCCTAGGGGCTGGCAGAGCAGTGAGATCAAAGAAACAGCGGTCTCTGAATGACCTGATGCAGCTGAGCTGCTAACCCCACTGGAACACTGCTGGGGTATATTTAATTTAAAAATTAAATAACCAGAGTTCTAAGAGAGGATGCAAAAAAGGCCATGTTGATTATATATGGCTTTCCTAGCCACAAACAATCCTTCTGCATGTTCAAACTATTGTTATTTGGTCTCAGTTAAAGCAGCTGAACAAATATCCTTACAAATAAACACAAAATTCTGGCCTTCAGGAAAAAAAGAATATGTTAAATACAGGTAAGAAAAAATACTATTCTTCTTCTAAAGGAAAAACTAAAGTATAGCTATTGAAAACAAAAAAGTGAAGTTTTAGCATAATCCGAGGAAATTATGGCTGAACTAGAGATTTATTAAAGAAAAAACAAAAAATAAACTAAAAATATTAAGACAAAGACAGAAAAAGATATTAAAGTTGGCCAATTCATTAATGATTTGCATAAGTCAATGATGCCTTGGTATCAAAATGTGATGATTTTAGGACAGAGTTAAAGAAATATTGATTTCTCTTATAGGCCCATTTTTGACAGGACATAGGTTAGACTGCTTTAAGGCATGGTCTTAATAAGAAAGAATAAAGATATAGTCTCCTTGTATTTTGTTGCTTTGTCACCTTGAACATGTAACTTCCATTTCATGGTCTAAAATGGCTGCCCCGTCACCTGCCATCACATCCTCATACCAGCCAGAAGAGAGAAAGGAGAAAAGACAATGCATACTCTTCACAACAAGGGCACACTGCAGAAGTTACCCAGGCCACTTCTGCTCACCCCACTACCCAGAACCTTTACAAAGGTTTACACACTTATCTGCATGGGAGGCTGGGAAATGTAGTCTTAAGCTGGACCTAAAACTTTTATCACTATAGAAGAAAAGAACACTGGGTATTGGGGACACTTAGAAGTCTCTGCCAGAGGTTTCATTATAAAGCGGTACAAGAAAATGAGATAAAGTTGTTTCTAGAATATTCAAAATACATTTTGTAAATATATAAAATACATAAAATTGGCCAGGCCTGGTAGTTCACACCTGTAATCCCAGCACTTTGAGAGGTCGAGACAGGTGGATCACCTAAGGTTAGGAGTTCGAGAGCAGCCTGACCAACATGGTGAAACCCCATCTCAATTAAAAATACAAAAAATTATCCAGGCATGGTGGCAGGTGCCTGTAATCCCAGATATTTGGGAGGCTGAGGCATGAGAATCACTTGAACCCGGGAGGCGGAGGTTGCAGTGAGCCGAGATCATGCCACTGCACCCCAGCCTGGGCAACAGAGCAAGACTCTATCTCAAAAAAATAAATAAATAATAAAATATGTAAATACAAATATATTTATATATAAAATTATAGAAAGCCAAATATGACATAGCTATACTGTATAGAAAATGAAAGACCCCTTCATCTACATACCTCTGGGAAAATAATGAATTCTTAAAATAATCTTGGAGCATGTGGGTGCGGGACTAACATTTAGGTCAATTAATAGAGTATAATAATGCCTTTCCACAGATCTTCTCCTAGTACTACTGATAGAAATAAGGCTTTGGAATGAGAGATGTTATTTCTGGAATCCTAAGATTTCTTTCTTCGAGGCAACAGTCTCAAATAAGAAAAGGCTAGAACTCCTAGGAAGCATGAAAGCAAGGCCAAGTTGAGGTATTACAAGGCACCAAGGGAAAACATCAGCATTTCTTGCACAATTTCTGAAAATGTGTCACCATCTATAAAGCCTCTCCTACTGGCAAGAAGACAACTTAAATAGATAATTAAAATAACAAAAATGGCAAAGCAAAATCAAACATAGATATCAATCCATATTTGACTCTCTCTGAGAGAAAAAGTTTTCAAATGAATAAAAATGTTTATTCATCTATATTCTATATTGTGATATTTTTGCTGTAAAACCAGAGAATATTTTTATATCGGTATTCTAAATTTAATCAGATGGAGTCATTTCTTAAGTACTATACAATTTAACCCTTTCAAATGAAGGGCTTGCCTTTTAATGGAAAATATGCATTTCACATTAATGACAAAACACAACGTACTTGGCTAAGATATCTTCGAGCAAAATAGATCCCTTTTTGTACACTATGCTCTGTTATATGTAAGGCTATACAACAAATTTATTCAATAAATCAAAGTCTGAAATCACCTATACTAAGTAGAAGTGCTTAAAAATCATAACTTCAAATTAACATATCATTTTTCTTAAAATTTCAATCATTGAACTCTTGGATGAAATGCAATAGTTTATGAAAATAGGGGAAAAGTTTAAGCAGTTATTATTAGATGTATCATCATGTGAATAGTTATGTTCAATACCATGGAAAAAGTGACCCAGCCACACTTTTAATCAATGAAACATTTACTACAGAATGCTTTTCCTGAATCTTTGATTGTTTGAGGCAACTACAATGTTGTAAATCAAAGATGACTTTAATATAGCTAATACAATTTTAATAAATTGTAAATTCTGCAATTTACAATTATAATGTAAATCACTGATTTTAACATAGCTAATAATATAACTCTAATAAATTCACATTTGAAAAATTTTAATAAATTTAATAATGCTTTTAATGAAGAAGAACAAAAATCCATCTCATGAAAAGTAAATATAAATAAAATGTTTAAAGAAATAATGCAAACTAAAACAATTATTTTTAGGTCAAACTAATAGTGCTGAAAACACAGACATAATGATTTTGTTTGGTATGAAAATATAATGCCAGGTACCTACTAAAAGAATACTTAAGAAAACACTGTTTAAAACAAGTGCTGAAGAAACTATAATCACACTAAAATGTCAGATAAATCATTGTTTCTTTTTTTTACATGGCTAATGACTGATATGTGCATTAAATGTAAAGTAGAAGTTTTATACAATTTGCACCATGGTTTAAAAAATGTTTGTCATTATTTCTGAGATTTGAACCTATTCATACTAGATGTAATAAACCAGAAGTGCTTACGTCTCTACTTGAGCTTCTAAATGTATATGTTGTGTTTAAGAAAATCACATTTAAAAGAATAATTGAACAAAGCCTATTATACATCCACCCTCAGATGTCCAAGCTCAATTCCCTTTTCTATTCCTGAAAGTGTGTGTCCAGATCGTTACTGTTCTCTTCAGGGCACTGCCCTCTCAGCAAGAACAAACAACAAAACAAGAACAAAACAAAACAGAACATCAGACAGAAAACCAGAGTTCAACTTCATAGAGGAAGAACGGCCATCGGGTAGCAACCTCCATACTTGCCTCTCCCCTAAAGTGCTAAAGTGGCCCTTGTCCTTACTCATAAGTTCCTTCTGGAGGAAAGCCATCCCTCTCTGGTGGCTTCCAGAACACCCCCTCTCCTGCATTCCCTAGGCCCCGCTGGCGTTCTCAGGACCTTCTTCTATTAAACTTGCCCTTATGCCTCCAGGCTTGGAAAAGACAGGGTGACTGACAGACCAGGCTGGTGACTCTCAAGCTGGTCTGAGCACGTGCCAAACTCAGTCTGTGGATAGACAAGACAGAGGAGAGGGAGATAAGCTTAGAGTTTAGGGAGGGAAAAAAAAAAACCACTTCCGGCTAGGCACGGTGGTTCACGCCTGTAATCATAGCACTTTGGGAGGCCGAGGCTGGGGGGACTGCCGTAGCTCAGGAGTTTGAGACCAGCCTGGACAACACAGTGAGACCCCGTCTCTACCAAAGTAGAAAAAGTTAGCAGGGCATGGTGGCATGTGCCTGTAGTGCCAGCTACGCAGGAGGCTAAGGCAGGAGAATCGACTGAACCCGGAAGAGGGAGGTTGCAGTGAGCCGAGATCGTACCACTGTGCTCCAGCCTGGGCGATAGAGCGATACTATAAATAAACAAACAAACAAACAAACAAACAAACACTTCCTACCTATCAGGACTTTACCTACAGAAGCTGATTTGAATTTCAGGCCAGCCCTGTGAGATATTATCAAATGTGTTTTCCAAATATGAAACTGAGACATACAGAAGCTGTGTTGTTTGACCAAAGTGAGAGAGTTTGTAAGTTTCAGTGTGAGGATTTTAAACCAGCTCATCAGATTCTGTGCCATGCAGTTCACCTCACTGTCCCAGTGTGGGAGGGAGAGCCTCTGGTATGTGTTCACAAGGGGCCACAGAGACCACCCCAGGCAGTTCCACAAGCTGTACACTGGAGAAGCAGCAGAATTTTTAAAATACACAAGTGACAGCTTGCCTATTCTTAGTGTCTGCAAAGATATTTTACTACAGGTATGTTACAGGGCAAGATGGCTCAGAAAATTTTGCCTTGTCTTGTCTCCCAGTGTCATGGGGGTGCTTGCTATGCTTCCCACAAAGGTGCCATTTGCCTTCTGCCACTCTCTGTTGTCGCTGCTTTAGTTCCCTTCTTATTGTCTCTGTCCCCTTGGCTAGGCTCATATGCCTTACCCATCCCTAGACAAAATCATCCCCTTCTCTCCTTGCAGTTACCACCAAACTCCTTGAATAGTTTATCCACCATCCTTCACATCCTCAGCTTCCACTCATGTCTCAACTGGTTCTGACAGTCTGGCTTCTGCTCACACGCTCTACTGAAGCTAAAACCCCAATGACATTCTAACCGCCAGATCCAGCGACCTCTTCAGTCTTCACACACCCCACTTCCCTCAAGTTCTGCCACTTTACAGAGACCTTTCTTCTGAAAACTAGATCCTTCTTTGGCTTTCAAAGTATCGCTCTCTCCTAGTTCTTTGTTTCAGCCTGTGACAGCTCCAAGTCAACTGCACACTCTACTCTTCCTCTATCCTTTAAATATTGACTCTCCAACATCCTACCTTTTGTTTGTGTATTTTCTTCCTCTAATCGGTCTTCTTGTGTCATCTTACTCACCTGATGGTTTCAAAATACACGATTAGTTAATTTTTGGATCTCTCACTTTTGGCCCAAATTATTTCTCAAGTTCTACATTCTTATCTTCAAAAATCATAGTAGTATTTGTGGCTCAGCTCAACATGTCCAAAAGCAAATTCATTTTCCTTCTCCTCCTAGTGCTGTTCTGTGCCCTGCATTCCAATTCTCAGTTAATGACACTACCCATCTAGTCTTCAAAGCTAGAGACCTAGCCCCACCCTATGTTCTTCATTCTACTTAAACCTCCACTTCTGAGAGGAGTATACAAAATACTAAAGCTTCTACCCAAAAAAATCCCTCATAGTTGGGCATTTGATTTTTTGTGGTTTGGTTTGGGTTTTTTTGTTGTTATTGTTCTTTTATGTTTTCCAAGGCTTCTACCCCAGATCAGACTTTCCACATTTCTTACCTGGACTAATGCAATGACAGGCTCTTAATGGGTAACTAGACTTCAATCTTTGTTCCTCAAGCTCGTAAACAGAATTCTCTTGCTAAGAAACAAATCTAATCACAATAGCTACTAGTTTTATATTAAAGTCATTGGTATTATAATAGGGTATAATTATAAGACTGTTTCAGACCCTGAAATGCCAGGCTCTGCCACACTGAGGTCACACTGTGCATGCTGTACTTTGGGGATGGATAATTCTCCCAGTATGACACATTCTTCCACATCCTTTAGAAGCCAGCTCTATCATCATCTCTTCCCAAAACTTCCCTTGTCTCCTTGACTGAAAGAATCTCTACTGCCTCCATGTGACTTTGCTTATGGCTTTAGTGTCGCAGCTCCCATAGAGTATTGTGATGATCCAGCACCTAACAGAAGCTGCGTTCATCTGCACAGGCTGCCATAACAAAATACCACAGATTGATGGCTTAAGCAGAAATTTATTTTCTCACAACTCTGAAAGCTTAGAAGTCTAAGATCAAGGTGTCAGTAGGTTTGGTTTCTCCTGAAGCTTCCCTCCTTAGCTTGCAGAGGGCTATCTTTTCCCCATGTCCTCCCAAGGCCTTTCCTCTGTACACCCCAGAATCTCTCTGTGTGTCCAAATCTCCTCTTCTTTGAAGGACACTAGTCAAATTGGATTAGGGTCTACCCTATGACCTCATTTTAACCTGATCACCTCTTTAAAGGCCCTATCTACAAAAACAGTCCTATTCTTAAGTACTGGGGATTAGGACTTCAACATATGACTCCTGGGGAGGGACACAATTCAGTCCATAACATAAACCTTAAGCATAATGTGCTGAATCAATCATCTTTGTCTGGAAGAGTCAGGTCATGACTTAAAGAGTTTGATTTCAGATGCATTCAAACTCTGCTTTGTTTGCTTTTGCTTTGTTTGCCTGTTTGTCTGTTTTCTTGAGCACCTGCTATTTACAAAGCACTGTGTTTAGGCCAAGAAAAGCATACATAGGAAGTAAATGCAAATCCCCTTTTCTCTGGGAATTTGCCATTTAGACAAATGTTTTTTCTAACTGCTTTTACGAAATCTCAAATCTGAGAAAGGTGGAGCCATGCACAGAGAAGCTAGGGTGGCACGTCTGAAGCCATAAAATCTAGCTCTCCAGCAGCCCTTGCAACGGCCTCTGGAGCTCCAGGGAGCAAAATTTGAAAGAGCTAAGAGACACGCATATATTAAGTTGAATAAGAGAGTGAGGATGCAACCGTTTAAACTCCAACTGTGGTTGTTGTTACCTGGAATACAAAGTTTTCTCACTGTCTTAAAATCAACTAATGAGCATTTATAAGAATATCATTAAAAAGACTACACTAACAGAAGGAAAACAAGGAAGGAGGAAACGAAGAGAATTGGGGACATACAGAAAAGGTAGAGAAGGAATATAACAGAAACAAAAATTATGTCTAATGATAACCATAGGCATGGCTCTTTATAACAACTGTAACATCAGCAAAATAACAGTAACTACTTATAGGACCCTCTCCTGAGCCAGATGGGCCAAGCCCAATGCATATATCATATCATTCTTACAATACCCCTGAGAAATGCTATTCTCCATTTTACAAATGAAGAAAAAGCAGCATGAAAAATTAGGAATGTGTTTCAAATCACAAAGCAAATTAGAGATGGGACTCAAATGCTAAGGTATCCAAGGTCAAAGCCTGGACAGGCAACACATTTGAAAATATTCGGTTTATGACAAGACACATAGCTTGAAGTCATTGTTTTAATATGCCCACAATGTGGACTAGCCATGCATTCTGGTTTGCCAGGAACAATCCCAGTTTCCATCTGTTTCCCAGTGTAATTACTAATAGCACTCCCTTTCACTCTCAGAAGTGTCCCAGTTTAGACAGTAAATTATATGGTCATCCTGCCTCAATGACACTGACCCACAATGTAACTGGCCTACACAATTTTCCAGGCCCAGTGCAAAATAAAAATGTGAGGTCTCTTGTTCAAAAAGCAGGGGGCTGTTGGGGAATGCTATTAAAGGTACTGAAATATAACGCTTTTTTCTTTCATGTGTCTGCTCTGCTCATGTCCATTGTCCCATCAGACTTCATTTGCAAAACACAAGGTCAAAGATAAAATTGGCAAGAATTTCAAGATGGCAATAGTAGAGCATTAAAACAAGCTGGGCATCCTTCTCAGCTCAGAACCGTGGGCCACTGCACAGGATGTGCATCGATGAAGCCAGCCCTGGGTCTTCCTTTTCTCTGTCCACTCACATGAGTCTGTCATCTCGGCAGGCTCTGTCACAGGTTTGCAAACAGGAAACAGGTTGTAACTTACTATTGTCCAGACTTTGGACGTTAAATACTGGATGTTAGGTTCATATAATCATTTATTTAGAAGAAATATTTTTAACAAAGCAAAAAATTTCATTTCCCAAGCAAAACAAGAACATAAATTCAAGCACATTAGATCACTCTCTAACATTTTATCTGTGACCTAAAAATAACCTATCCATGATCTCAAACAAAAATTTAAAATATATGAAACAATAGTGCATGCAAAGTCTTTAATACCTCAATACCTGATTTAAATCATGTTTCTGTTTTAAAGGCAGGTACTACATGTTTAATTGGAAATTTTTTGCTGCATAAATCCATATGTGCCTGAGCAAAACTGAAAATTCTACTGTCTATTTAGACCAAATGGAAGAAAACAGGAAATCAAAATGTTCAGGATAATTGAGGCACTATCCTTAAAAATGGAGTGGGAGGAGAGACGGTGGGTCAACTCACTGATTCATGCATGCACTCAACAAGCATGTATTGAGTACCTACAATGTCACAAGCACTGCACACAATTATGGAAAGCACAGGCAGACAAGGTGGTATGTCCCTGTCCTCAAGGAGGTCTAACAGAATGAGACCAAAGTAAACAAAAATCAATGACTCTGGGTCCCTGTCCTCAAGGAGGTCTAACAGAATGAGACCAAAGTAAACAAAAATCAATGACTTTGGGTACTATGGAAAAAGGAAATGCAGGGTAAAGTGGATATAAGCAAGGAGCACCTGGGAAGAAGGGGCTGACTGAGCCCTGAAAGAAATCCACAAGGTACAAAAGGAAGGCCCCAGGAAGAACAAAGGCTGTGCTGAGGAAGCACAACCCACCATGGAAAGAGTAGCCAGGTGAAGGCACAGAGCTTTGTTCAAACAGCAGTGTGTGCCTGGGGGCAACTACAGAGAAGATGCAGAGAGACAAAAACCATGGCATAGAGAAGAAAGGCAATGCTCACGGGCTGTCTTGGGGATGGCAGTGGGGTAAGATGCTGTTTCCTTAAAGGCCAAAGTGTGGGAATTGAGGCGAGAGAGGGCTCAGAAATAGGAAAGATTTTAGAAAAGCTTTTCCCTCTAGCCATATGATTTCTTTTTTTTTTTTTTTTCTTGAGACAGAGTCTTGCTCTGTCGCCCAGGCTGGAGTGCCATGGTACGATCTTGGCTCACTGCAACCTCCACCTCCCGGGTTCAAGCGATTCTCCTGCCTCAGCCTCCTGAGTAACTGGAATTAAATATGTTCACCACCACGCCCAGCTAATTTTTGGTATTTTTAGTAGAGATGGGGTTTCACCACGTTGGCCAGGCTGGTTTCGAACTCCTGATCTCAGGTGACCCGCCCACCTCGGTCCCCAAAAGTGCTGGGACATATGATCTTTTTATAAAGGTAATAATACCATTTTGTTTGCTTATTTATAGGGTGGTTAAGTCAAAATACATTCTTAGTAGAACTAAAAATATGTTTTTTAACCTCTTCTTCCTCTTCCTACTAAAGATTAGTCATCCTTCATCCATGTTAATGGCTTAAAGCAATAATAGAAATGATTAATGACTAATCTAACAAATATTTAATTTGACTTAGGAGTAAACTATCAATTTTTGGCAACAAATTTACCACTCGACTTATTTAATACTATGGCTAACTTTTAAAACTAACTTCTATTGTTTGTTTCCATCTCTGATCATTCCCTTAGGACTGGTTCCTAGAAGAGGAATTACCAGGCCAAAGGGTTTGAATAGCTTAAAAGCTCTTGGTACACATTAGCATAGTCTAATATCAAAACCAGAGTGACTACATCAACCTCAGGTAACCAAGAAAACTCTATGGGGTGTAAATGTTGCTATAAATAACACCCTAAAAAGAAAATCTAATAATATATTATAAATAGATCTTAGGCTTTGTAAGCCAGAGTAAACTTTTATTTAGGATGACATTCAGACTAATTAGTGCATTTGTGCGTATAAACATAAACAGGCACAAATGATGCACAAAGAAAACAAAAGTGGAAGAGCCCATAGATTCTGAAAGAGATAAAAAGAAACCATGAAATGATGTTCTCCTTATAGAACGGGAAAATTTATTTTATACTTTCCATACTTTCTTACCTAACTCTATATACTAATAGTAAGTTTTCTGTTGTAATGATCAGGTTTAAGATTAGAAGAAAAACTGATATTTTAAATAAAGATCAACAAATTAAGTTTTTAATATAATTAGATTAACTGTCTATTTCTGCAACGTATTCTGCACAGTACTTTGTACACAGATCTTCAGAAAAGAGTAATTATGTAAGAAATGACTCAGATTCTTCAAAAGACAAAGAACTTTGTTACCAAAAAAGTTTCATGAAAGCCAAATTTAAAGCTATTAAAAATCAAATCTTAAAAACATCCATTTTTGACAATCTTCGTTACAAGGAAGTATATAATAATTCTATAAATCTCCAGTTACCAGGATATTCTCAAATACTTGTACATTTGCAGAGAATGTGGCCCCTAGAAGTCAAGTATATTAATTTTGAGAAGTCAACCATAACCCAATCTGTACATTTTACATCACTTGAGACATTGTTCTTTCCTTCTTGCCACAGCCAAGAAGTGAATTTTATCTGTCATGATTATAAGCAGAAAGTTGACAGATTTCAGAACACTAAGCAGGAAGTCTGGCACCTGAAATATTTTCCTTCAGACCAAGGGGGCATGGAATTGGTTGTTGGAAGAAGGATTTGGATGACATCACAAAAACTAAAGCTCCCGGTTCTTTGAATGATGCTCTCCCAGGAATCTGGGTGGAAAGAAGCCAAGGCTCAAATTCTTTGTCTTTTCAGCAGTGAATAGGAAAAATTCAACTTTTGAGTGTTATCTCAGCAGTTACTTTCACTCAGTTTTGCCCCTTCGGCCCTAAAATGAATGAAACGTTTTCAAAGCAGATGGCAGTGAGTCAAGCAGAAAAGTGGAAAGTAAGTACATTCCCAGTTCCACGAAGTCCTGAAGCTTGATTACAGCACTCCCATGGGCCATGTAAACAGGGGACCAGAAACTGAGCAGAAGACAGA
>NW_012101665.1:1948662-1949237 GCF_000951045.1 Mandrillus leucophaeus | reverse complement strand
GAGCAGACTGGGGAGGAGGGTAAAAGAAAAGTGAGGGAAGATGGGGCAGCCGGGATTCCCTGGACTGGAGCTCTCTTCTCTAGAGCTAACTTTTCAGACCTGGAGCTCTCCAAGGCCCCCGCAACTCAGTGAGTCTCGGGGCACCAACAAATCCCCGCGAGGGTCACCGCCCCCGCGAACGCAGCGTCCACACGCCGATTCCCGCGCTTGCGATGCCCCGACCGGTCCCTGGTCCCCGCACAGACAATAGTACATTCCCAGTTCCACGAAGTCCTGAAGCTTGATTACAGCACTCCCATGGGCCATGTAAACAGGGGACCAGAAACTGAGCAGAAGACAGATTTAAGCCAGTGGGGAGGAGACTATAGGACTAGGACGGGGTGAGCACCACATGTGGCTTTAATATCCAACAGCTGCTAGAGATCATCACCCCGCTGCTCTCCCTGTACCCCCACACCAGAATCCTCTGTTTCAAAGACCATAACTAAAGCGGCCACTGCCATGTTATCTGAGTAACGAACTCAACCTCGAGCACATTCAAGGACATTTTTTAACTTAGTGTACCTGAATGTAGC
>NW_012101665.1:1926371-1947122 GCF_000951045.1 Mandrillus leucophaeus | reverse complement strand
AAAACAATTTATATATATTTTTGAATTGGTATTATCCACCTATAATTTCCACAGATCAACTTAAAACAACCTAAAACTAATGGCATTTAAATAAACTGAAGAGTGAATAGTGTCGATGCAAGAAAGTGGTATGTTAATTTGTTGCAGTCACCGAAAACGTTAGCAAAACTCTAAAACATAAAGATGCTTTTCACTATATTTACATTAAAATAATTACCTATTGGTTTTCCAGGTGATGTCTTTCCAGAGCATGGTGTGACCATTCCCCTCTGTAACCACGCAAAGAAGGATTGTACTTTCTTTGTATATTAAAGATAAAATTTTCGAATGATGTACACAAAGCTGGTGGATAAGATGTGATTTTCCTCTTTCTTTTACAAATGACTATTTAAAGGTAGCCAAGAGCAAAGGGCAAACAACCTAGATGGCTTCACACCCTATGGCAGAAGAACAAAGGGCAAAGCACATTAAAGAGCAGACCTCACAGCACCTAGTAAACAATAAACAAAAGAAGCAGAAGACATAGGAAGCACACAACCAGAAATGAATGGGAAACGCAAGCATGACTGAACCTTCTCCCCATGTACTACGGGCAGCATTTCTTCCTTCCCAGGTCTGCACCTTTCCCTAGGGAAGAAAGCAAGTAAATAAAGCAACTTTCTATCAGTTGTTCTCCTAGATAAAACAGAATCTCTTGTACTAATTGTCCCCAGTAAAGAACTGCTTATACAATTTCCTTCTATCAAAAAATTAGTCTATGGACAGCCCGTTAGGGCCGCAGGCTCATCTCTGAAAGCAGAACACTTGAGTTTGAATCATTAATGGGATTTTACCCGTCCAAATCATTTACCTCAATTCCACGAACATGCACTGAGGATCTCTACGATCATTGCATAGTGGGAAGGCCCAAGAGCCACAGAGACCCTGATCTGCAGACACATATTTCTCAAGGTGGCTCACAGACCATTGAATTACAATCACCTCAGGTCTTGTTAAAATGAACGTTACTGGATCCCACAAATTTGTTGAATGAGAATCCCAGAGATGTCTGCCCTAAATTCTCTTATCAAGGTCCTCAGATTGTTCTTAAACTCACTAACATTTGAGAACACCACCTAAAGACTTACAATTAAGTCAGGAAGAGGGTGAAAGTGACATGTAACTCTGTTTAAACGGTAAGCTGCAATGAATGCTTTGCAAAAAAACAAAAACAAAAACTAGTGTGATGGAAGCTAGCAGAAAAATATTCATTTTTAACTGTGTAAATTCAAATGTCTCTCGGAAGTGCTTGTGTAGGAATTCTTAAGATATTTAAAGTTTCCGAACACACTTCTACTCCTTGGTCTACTCCTCAATATCATTTATAATTAATGAACAACCTCAGGACACCATGTAGTGCTTTCTGCCAACCAGCTCTCAATGTCTTCTGTTGTGCTGGCTAGAGTTCTTAATTCCTCATCAAAGACCTAAGAGCATAAGAAAACAGGGCCGGAGTATCTGGAAACCTTCACTTTGATGGTAAATAAGGTCTTTCATAAACTCTGAATGTGCTATATCCCTCCCCACTTCCTCTATTGAAACTTTAGGCCCTGACTGCCAGGAAAAGGAAAGCAACAACCAAAATGATGGACAGGATCCAGTTTTTTTCCTCAAATACTAATGAGGTTGAAGCATCCAGTGAAAAGGAGATGGGAGAAAAGAAAATAGAGGGGAGACTGAGTAGGAAACTAGCTCAGCCATTGAATGTATTCCATATGCATGAACTTGATGTGGTTAGAATCCATTATCATATGGGAGGTTAAGGCTGGAGAATCACTTGTGCCCAGGAGATCAAGGCCACGGTGAGCTATAATCACACCACTGCACTTTAGCCTGGGTGACAGAGCAAGACCTTGTCTCCAAAAAGAAAATAATGATAATAATATGTTATCACAAGGTTCAAAGAGTCAAAGCACAGGGCACAGTAAGCTTCCTTTGGTCAGGCCCAGAGAAGGGCTACTCCTACACTAAAAGCCTAAAAAATACAAAGCTGCCTTTTTGGAAAAAGAGAACTCCTTGGTCATATTTCAGATAGAGGTCATTTTGGCCTTTCTGCCATTTCACTAGATCAAATTTGATGCTAAACTTCAGGAAAAGATATAGCACAGAAAAAAATAGAAGTTTGCTTTGTTACATGGCTGTCTGGCTAAATAGGGAACTCTTAAGAGTCAGACAGCTCTTTATCAGTGAATTATACAGTAAAGCTCTTTATACAGTAAAACTGATTCTGTCATTTTGTTTACTATTCTGGCCTATGATAGACAACTCTAGATCATATACGAACACACACATAAATGTATATATTTCCATACATATTTTATATATGATATCATATATGTTTATATATGTAAGTATGCATATGTGCATATATGATTATATATCATATACATATAATTATATAGAGAAGACTATCATAGACACATTGGAACTATATTAATACGTGTTTAAGACTCTTGGACAATAAGTCATTCTAAAAATATTTATTAATTTTGTTTACAGTTCATGCTTAATCCCCTGGTTACTTCCACTTAATTTTTTTGGAAATTTACTCATAACAAGCACAGGATGTTCTAGAGCGTGTAATTAATTCTACCATGCCAGTATAACAAGTTTAGAATACGTATTGCTTAAAGCATGAAATGCAGTTTTCATAAACCATATTTTATTCTCTAATACAATGTTTTATGGCAAACTAAATCAATGTTTGGATAGTATTACTTTAGCAAGAATCTAAAGTTCTTAAAGATGCAATCATTTTCAGATCAGACTAGCTTTAGACCAAATCATCATCATAGCCATCATCTAACATGTAATGGATAATCACTTTCTCATTAAGAAAACTTAATCTACAATCATCGCAGTGAAATAAACAGCCAATTTTTGTCTGTGAGTTGTCTCTGAAGAATATCATCCTTCCAGTGTCCATCTGCCTTCTAAGCCTTCGCTCCCCATCACTTCCTTAAAAAATCTGCAACCACACATGCCTTCAAGCTATTACTTCAAGCTATTACATTACTCTTCTTCCTGGAAAAAATTCGGAAGAGTTCTACTCATTGTCTGTGACAGGCAGAATAATGGCAGCCCAAAGATATTTGCATCTTCAGCCCCAGAACTATAAATGTCACTTTACATGGCAAAAGGCAATTACCTGCTGATATGACTAAGTTAGGGAACTGGAGAAAGGAGAGATTTTTCTGAATTATATGGGAGTTGGGGGTGGGCAGTATAAGCACATGAACCGTTAAAAGCAGAGAAGCTTTTCAGGTGTGATTTCAGAGGGAGATGTGACTGGAGGAATGGTCAGAGAGATGCAACATTACTGACTTTGAAAATGGAGGAAGGAGCCATAAGTCAAGGATCATGGGTTGCCTCTAGAACCTGGAAAGGGTCCTCCAGAACCCCCCGAAGGAACACAGTCCTGCTAACACTTTGATTTTAGCCCAGTAAGAACCTACAAAACAATAAGATAATAAGTGTGTTGTTGTTTTAAACTACTGAGTTTGTTATAATTTGTTACTACAGCAATAAAAAACTAATACATTGTCCTTACTTCTTTACCTCCCAATCTTTTCTCAATCCCTATAATGTGACTACTCTCCCACTGCTGCAGTGACACTCATCTGATACAGATCACTAATGTCTTTATGTTTTTCATTCCAATGCATGCTTCTCATTTATTGTCTTATTTGACCTTCCGCAGCATTTAACAGTGTTGGTTCCTTCTCATCCTAGGAAAACTCTCTTCCTCTGCCTTCTAAGATGTCAATGTTCTTTCTTTGGATCCCTGTACCCTTTCCTAGCAGAGTTCTCTTTCTGGACCCATCTCTAAATCTTTAAATTCCTAAATTGTTTTCTACAAGTTGATGTTCTTTGGGGCTTGGTCCTCAGCCTTCTTTTTCTTAGTCTCTCTGGGTCATTTATTCAACATATCCCATTCCCAATTAGTCAAGGATTGCCCCACTGGGCATTAATTGACTCCTGTACTTCCCTGTTACCCATGCATGAGTGCCAAGAGGCTTCCACAGATAAGATTTGAGTCAGGAAGCAAGAAGGGTAAAACACTCTGCTTGTTCTTGTATGCAGTTGTGGAAGCACCTGTGGAACTGGTCTCATGGTCATCAGGAATAAGAGAAAAGGTCAAGAGAGTTTTTCCTGGAATACAAGAGGGGTCTGAACCTGCTCCAAATCCTTCAGAATAGAGGCAAATGTCTTGTATCACGTGAGGACTCTCTGGCCTCATTCCATGCCACTTTCCACTTTGCAGTGTGCACCCCTGCCACCATAGAGCACTTTGACAAGTCTTACAATGTCAAGCTCCATAGTGCAGTCTTTTTCTCTTAACAAAGCACTGAGTACACTTTATCATAATTGCAGATCAATTGATGAGATTCTCTACAGACAGACAACAGCGTCTTGAAGGAAAGGACCCAGAGCCTTCCCAGAACCTGGCATGCGATTGTAATTCAATAAACACTTGCTAACTGAATATATGAATGAATTGATGGAAGAATAGAACACAATAGAACTCTGTTGGCCTTCTAGAGCTTAATCACTCTATCTCTAAACAAGGATAGGTCTGACTTGGTTTTTTGTTTTTCCTTTATCCATTCTTTAATAAGAGAAGCCAACATAAATATTTGTGTAGTTTCCTCAGAGAAAAATGTTCTATAAGTAAACAATCTTTGCTGTGGATTGTGAGCCTGTGTAGAGGAAAAGAGGAACCTACAAATATCACGTTTATTTTATTATATTCTCAAGGAAGTATCACTCATCTTACCTGAAATGTGCTAATCACGTAATCAAATCCATCTATCTTGCACTCAAACGAACCATAAAAAACAGAGTGAAAGAAATGTATGATAATAAATTCAGGAGAAAAATCACAATTGCCAAAGTACAAAAACAAGTTTACTGAAAACAGATATTAAATATATTAGACCTCTTTTAGTAATGGAGAAGAATCTCTGTCTTCTGGAATACTTCAAGAGTCATGTAAGTATAAAAGAGAACCATGTAAAATAGCTTTCTTCTACCATTTTTTTAAAAAAAAGACTTTATTTTTTGAAGAGTTTCAGCTTTACAGAACAACAGAGTGGAAAATACAGAGGTTCCATATGGACCCTCATATGTCTCCACCTAGTTTCCCCTATTAATATTTTGCATTAATGTGATAAATTTGTTACTGTTGATGAGCCAATATTTATATAGTATTATTAACTGAAGTCTCTAATTTACATTAGGATTCACTCTTTATGTTGTGCAGTCTATGGGTTTCGACAAATGTATAATGACATGTTTCCACCATTATAGTATCTTACAGAATGGTTACACTGTCCTAAAAATCTCCTATGTTCCACCTATTCAGTTTTACCTCCCCCCTCCAAGTCCCTGGCAACCACTGACCTTTTTATTGTCTCCTTAATCTTGCCCTTTTCAGGATGTCATGTAGCTGGAATCATAGAGTATGAAGCCTTTTCAGATTGTGAAAGATATAATATCTCTGTCTAGATTCTCCTTTTTTTATATGTGGATATCTAGTTTTCTAGGGCTATTGGTTGAAAAAAAAGTATCCTCTCTCTATTGAATTACCTTTACTACTTTTCTCAAACTCTATTGACCATATTTGTATGTGTCTATATCTGGCTCTCTATCCTATTCCATTGATCTAATTTATTCTTTTGCCAGTACCATACTATCGTGACTACTGTACATCTCTATAGAAAGCTTTATAGTATGTCTTAAGGCCAGGTAGTGTCAGTGCTCTGACTTTGCTCTTCTCTTTCAATATTGAGTCGGCTATAATAAGCCTTTTGCCTCTCTATATGAACTTTGGAATCAGTTTGCTGACATCCACAAAATAACTTGCTGGGATTCTGATTGGGATTGCATTGAACCTATAGATCAAATTGGGGGAACTGACATCTTGACAGTATTGAGTCTTCCTATGTATGTACATAGAATATCTCTCCGTTTATTTAGATCTTTCTTCTTTCATCAAAGTTTTGTATTTTTCCTCTTTGATAACTTATACATATTTCCTTGAATTTCTACCTAAAGTATTTTTTTCTTTCTTTTTTGGTGCTAATGCAAACAGTCTCATGTTTTTAATTCTAAATTCCAATTGTTCGTTGCTGGTATGGAAGAAAGCAATTATTTTCTCAAGCTTGTATCTCACAAGCCTGCTGTAATTACTCATTAGTTCCAGGAGTCTTTTTTGTTAAGTTGGGGGATTTTCTAAATAGACCATCATGTCTTTGGCAAACAAAGACAGTTTTATTTATGTCTTCTTTTCCAATCTTCTATTTGCATTTTATTTCTTTTTCTTGTCTTATTTGGTTAGTTACCACTTGCAGTATGATGCTGAAAAGGAGACCTGAAAGCTGACATTATTACATTATTTCTGGTCTTAGAGAGAAAGCATCTAGTTTCTCACCATTAAGTATGATGTTAGCTGTAGGTTTTTTGCAAATGTTCCTTAGCGAGTTGAGGAAGGTTGTGTCCATTTTTAGTTACAGTTTTAATTCTGATGTTGATAACCTCGTGCCAATGTATAATACACTTAAGCTACTATTTCTTGTTTTTGAAAATTTGGGCAATGTCTCTGGCCTGCACACCATACCCAATGAGACGATTAGCAATTCTGCCCGTCTCCCTGCCTCTCGCCACCTTCTACTTCTACCTTCTGAGCTGTATCTCTAGTAGCAGGTGTGGTAATATTTAACTTGTAACCACAGGTAAGTCACCCATATTTCTTTCTAAAAGCTTAAAATTAATAAACAGCATATATATTATACAATTATTTTAATAATGCTAACTGCAGAAACAAATAATATAAGATTGCCTCTCATTCTCTCTGTGACCAAAGTCATAACCTTCATGACAGAGGGATCAGTTCTAGATTAAATGGTTTGTGTTTCATAACACACCATCATTGCTGAAAGGCATGCATGACGTCTCTTAGTTTCCTTCATATTTGAACCATGACTTTGTTACACAGCCTGTTTGTTCATTTTCTGTTTTTGGTAGGGATCCTAAGTGGAAAGAAGAAATGTATATTCTTTCTTCATATACTTATTAACATTATCTAGCTCCTTAGGCTAAATTTCATTTGTTTTGGTTCTTCTGTTCTTCATTTTCCTCAGAGTGCTCTGATTCTGTTCCCAACCTGGAATGATTGCTTCAGAACCTGACAGATATTTGTCACCAGGGGATCGTTTTTCCAAAGCCTCTGGGTGAAATCTATCATCTTTTCCATCAGAAATCTTCTCTCTGAGGCCGGGCATGGTGGTTCATGCCTGTAATCCCAAAACTTTGGGAGGCCAAGGTGGGCAGATCACCTGAAGTCAGGAGTTGGAGACCAGCCTGGCCAACATGGTGAAAACCCATCTCTACTAAAAATACAAAAATTAGCCGGGCTTAGTGGTGAGCACCTGTAATCCCAGCTACTCCGGAGACTGAGGCAGGAGAATTGCTGGATCCCTGGAGGTGGAGGTTGCAGTGAGCCGAGATCGCACCACTGCACTCCAGCCTGGGTGACTCCTTCTCAAAAAAACAAAAGAAAGAAAAGAAAAGAAAAGAGAGAAATCTCTCTGGATGTATTAATTTCCTGGGTCTGCTTTAACAAAATATCAATATCTTACAGTTCTGGAGGCTAGAGGTTCAAGATCAGGGTGTCCACAGCATGGGGGAGAATTCATTCATGCCTCTTTCCTATTTTCTAATAGCCTCATGTACTCCTTATCTCATAGATGGTGTTCTCCCTGGGTCTTCACGTCACCTTTCATCTATGCTGTCTGTCTCTCTGTTCAAATTTTCCCTTTTTATGAAGATACCATCATATTAAACTAGGGCTTGCCCTAATGACCTCATTTTAACTTGATAATCCGCAAAGACCTTATTTCCAAATAAGGTGGCATGCACAGGTACTGGAGGTTAGGACTTCAACATCTTTTGGGAAGACAGTTCAACCAACATCACTTCATATCTGCATTCATTTTTTTGAGTTATATCTCAGGTAACTTCCTAAAAAAGAGATATACATTTTCTGAGTCCTGGTGTGTCCAAAATATAATCATTTTGCCATCATGCCTTGTTGATATTCTGTGTAAGAATGCTAGGTTCAGAATTATTGCCTGTTAGAATTTTGAATTTTGAATGCATTGCTCATTCTTCTACCATTCAGTGTTGGTGATGAGAGTTAATGCTAGCCTGACTCTCCATCCTTTGTAAAGGATCTGTTTTATCTATCTGAAAGTGTTCAGGAGTCTTTTCTTTATCCTTTGTGGTCAAAAAAAAAAAAAAAGAGAGAGAGAGAGAGATTTCAGGACTATGTTTACATGAGTATTCTTTCAATTATTTAGAATCTTTCAAACAGAAAAGTGATCTCTTTTGACCTTTGGCCAAATTTTTATATTATATCTTTAAAATGTCTTCCCTTCTGTTATTGCATGGCCATTTCCCTGAACTACTATTAGTTGAGTTGCGCTTCTTAGAAATATTATCTGCATCTCTTATCTAACTCAAGTGTTCAACCTTTTTATTTTTTTTTTTTTTTTTTTATCTCTGTTTTCTCCAATCTCTTTGCTGTTCTTTCTCTATGTTTTGAGAGAGGGCTTACTTTATATTCAAACTCTTATTTGAAATTTTCATTTGGCATATGATTATATGTATAACAAATGTTCTAATTTGATCCCCAATTGTTTCTTTCTCACAGCACTGCTTTTGTACTTTGGGGACACTACCTTCTTAAATTTTTCTCTGAAATGTCTTTGTTTCTTCTAGAGACAGTTTTGTTTCTTAGTCTTATCCTTTCTTTAATGGGTTGATGGTCTTCAGACATCCATTCTATTTAAGAGAGAGGAATGGAATAATTTCTTTCTGTAGCAGAGATGTTTCCTCTATTGTTGTATGTGGGTCCATTTTCCTGCTTAGTCTCTGTCATTGACAGGAAGGCTAAATGGGGACTTTATGTATGTGTCCAGGGCTTGTCTAGATGAAGTGAAGCCTTCAGGAGGAAGAGGCAGGGAGCAGATCATTCACTGTAGAAGTTCCAACTGCCAAAATGGAAGAACTTTACTCAGAGGTATGGCATGAAGTTCTAATGCTGCCTATGTAGATATTCACATTTCAGTAGAGGAGAAGCATTGGGTATTTTTGGAGATTGAAGCTTCATTCCTATGCTAAAGATCAGAAAACACAGAGAAGAGAAGCAAGGAAATGGATATGTCAGGAAGAGAGCAGTAAGCTGCTCTGCAGATAAGTTTCTCAATTGATCCACCCACCAACACTCCCCGCTGCAGGCCCCTCCTGTCATTCTGTTCTACCACTTCCTTGCTCTCTTTTCTTTGTCAGTAAGGCTTCATTGTCTTTTTATCTTGCAGATATTTGTAGACATTTCTTTGCTGCACAAGTTCTTTCTCTTTATGGCAATGAGTTTTCTCCTTTTATCTATTGGTGGTGGAGGGGTGGTTTGAAGAGATTCAGGAAAAACACATAACCTCAGCCAAGTATCTTGAACCATCCTCAACTAGAAATTTCAAACGTCATGTAATACAGCTGCCAGTGAAACATATAAATACCAAGATTTATGATTGCCAGAAAACAGGACCAGTGGTGTCTTCATATCTTAATTAATGACAGGTGCACTTACTCTTAAATGCAGGTACACATGAAGAAACATGGTAGAACGGAACACCAGTTCTGAAGGGAAAGTAATGAAAACTGGAATACACTCTAGACCGGGGTATCCAATCTTTTGGTTTCCCTGGACCACACTGCAGAAGAAGAATTGTCTTGGGCCACACGTAAAGCAGACTAACACTAATAGCTAATGAACTAAAAAACATCACCAACAAATCTCATAATGTTTTAAGAAAGTTTATGAATTTCTGTTGGGCCACATTCAAAGCCATCCTGGGCTGCATGTGGCCCATGGCCATGGGTTGGACAAGCTTGCTCTAGATGAAGGAATCCACATGATAATTTTTAAAAGATAATAGTGGATAATTTGTTGAGCAATCTATGTTAATTTCACTGCAGAACTTACCTCGATCAATCATTGTAGATAGTAGGTAATGTCCAGTAATAAATTATGGCACCTTGTGTCCTCACCCCTTTGTAATTTGACAATCCTGCTGTTTCTATTAAGAGATAGGGTCTATTTTTTCCATCCTTTTAAATCTTAGCTGGCCTTGGGAATTGCTTTTACTAACAGAATATAATAGAAGTGATGACATACAAGTTTCAGAGATTAAACCTTAAAACAAGTTGTAACTTTCACTTTTCCTCTCTAGAAAACCTGCATCCACCATGCTTAGGCAAAAGCCTAGTGAAGCTTACTAAAGGATAGCAAGCCATGTAAAGGAAGACCAAGATACTCCAACCAGCAGTCACCATCAATTGCCAGACATGGGAATGAGGCCATCGAGACCCTCCAGTTCCAACTGAGCTGTCAGATGACTGCAACTATGTGAATGACCTCAGGCTAGACCAGAAGAACCACTCACAGGGCCAACTCAAAAAACTGAGAGAAATAATGAATCATGGATGTTTTAAGACACTAAGTTTTGAGGACTTTGTTCTTGAGCAATGGTTTACTGAAACAACATCTAACAGAAGTTCTGAATTTTTGTTTCTATTTAGACAATTTTAATGGTATGTGCTGATCCATTGAGCAATCACTGTGGCTAAATTCCATGCACTTATTGGCATAAGCCTGAATTTTTATATATCCTTGAACTAACTGTTGTAGCAAGAGATTGCAATGAGGGGCTTAGGTAAAATCGGGTCCTATTCCTAGAGCTGAAAGTGAGTTTAATCCCACCCAAAATGAGGAGGGAGTGAAATGGATACTAGAGAGGCACAGGTTGGGGAGGGTAGCAACTGACCATGGAAAAGTCCCTTTCCCTGAGCATTATTCATCCCCTGCTTCTACTGAGGCCAATGCTGTCACCATGGAAGCAGCTTCTACCTTTGTCTCACCTGCCACCATGAGAATTACCACCTCTGACTCTGCCATAGTTGTGGCCAATATTTCAAGCTCCTTGCTGCCACATTACAAAGCTATTCCACATTTGAGTGACCATAATGTTTAACATGAGCTGCAGCTACTGCCAAAGTGCTGGACTGCTTTCAGTCTAAACTAAGCTGAGAACAGTGTGTCAAGAGGGTCTAACCAAATAAATAAATAAATAAATAAAGTTGGAAAGACAGAAGATATGACACAGCAATAAGGGACAAAATGAGAAAGAGGAAGGAAGTACTCAATCCTAGCTTGGTTGCACAGGTAGAAATCTCATGAATGGTCTAGCAAAGGCTACATGTTCCTTCCATGAAAACCAACGGCAGTTTTGGAGGTGTCAAGAACAGCTTGGACTGCAAAATCAGCTATAAACAAGAGACATGTTGATGCACAGGAGAAGAGCCAGGGTTTTAGAAGTTCCAAACTTCCAAAGTTCCAGGACAACCACCACAGCTGCCACACAGAATAATGTGTGGGCTTGTGTTACAGGTCACACATCCGGGTCTCTAAAGAGTGTCTCTTTAGACATAAGGATGTCCTTATCCCCTGGCATTCATGCATTCCTTGAGGGAGTACAGAGAAGGATTGCTCATTTTAACAACTGCCAAGCCCTAAGAGACTCTGTATATTCCAGTTGCTTAGATTTAGCTGCAACAAAAGTACAGTACTGCTCTGTAACTGCAGCCCAGCTCAGGTTAACCTGTGGACAGTGACAAGAGTATCAAGGATGAGGGAAAGTGAGGGCATGCTCTCGGCAAGAAAACAGAAAAATATGCGTATCATGGACGGGATTCTGTCAGTGCTCACATCCTTTCCTCACACATTTGTATGTGTTCAAGCCGTACAATACCAACTTAATGGATTCCACTTGATATTTTGCTTTTTAGGATTTTGCATCTATATTCATAAGAGCAGTGGCTAAGTAGTTTTCTGGGCTCCCTTTAACAAGCTCTGCCATAAAGGTTAAACTGGATTGTTAATATCAACAAGGAGATGTCTAGAAAAATCTGTGGTCTGGAACAGGTTAAATAACACTCAAACGACCTGTTTTGAAACACTAGCTAGGAGTCAGTGATTAAGCCATCCCATCCACACAAGGTGGCCTGGTACCTTTCAATAGTAGAGATTAACCTAATTAACAACCCCTTTTGATATTTTCTCCTTTTTCCTATAAAGATTTTGATAATTTATACTTTGTTTGGTATTCCTTTATTTCTTCCTAGTTTTTCAATTTGTTGCTATGTAAATTATATAAATAATATCATATTTTAATCTCTCCCACACCAGTGTAATGTCACCTTTCTTACTGATAATATCTTATATATTTTCTGTGTCCTATTCTTGACTAGGTTTGTGAGAGAGTTCTAATTCACTGGTCTGTGCATGCCACCAGCTTTTGGAAATTTTAGTGTTTATAATTGTTTTCTCTTTATTTTTGTTTCTTATCTTTACTGATTTCCTCTTCCAATATTCCTCACATTTTCCTTGTTGCTGTTTTTCTAATTTTCTAAGATGAGTGCTACATTGCTTCATAATGAGGAATTATATTTATCATTTTTCTTTGATTATGAAGGCATTTAAGGGTACACCTGTTTCTATGCACAGCTCTTTTATGCATCTCATTGGTTTTAACACTCTTCTTCTTACGACTTTCTTGAGAGTTTGCAATTTCTATTTTGATTTCTTAATTCCATGGCTATTTAGGAGTGTGTTTCTTAATTTCCAACGCATTCATCTTATTCATCTCTTTTATTTATTTATTTATTTATTTATTTATTTATTTATTTATTTTTTTTTATTTATTTATTTTTGAGACAGAATCTTGCTCTGTTGCCCAGGCTGGAATGCAGTGGTGCAATCTCGGCTTACTGCAAGTTCCGCCTCCCGGGTTCACGCCATTCTCCTGCCTCAGCCTCCCTAGTAGCTGGTACTACAGGAGCCCGCCACCACGCCTGGCTAATTTTTTGTATTTTTAGTAGAGATGGGGTTTCACCGTGTTAGCCAGGATGGTCTTGATCTCCTGACCTCGTGATCCACCCGCCTTGGCCTCCCAAAGTGCTGAGATTTTGTTCATCTCTTTAATATTTATTTCTAATTTAAAAAATTATAATCAATGATATATACTTTTTAAAATATGTTAAATATTTATTTGTGGGCACCTCTATGATCACTTTTTATAAATGTGCATGATCATTTAGTGGGAAAATGGTATATTCTCAATTTTGAAAATGTAACATTACACATGAATAAAACTGAGGTTTTGTTGAATTGTGTAATTCCATCATATTCTTAATTAATTTTTGTCTTCCAAATTTATCCAGTTCTGAAAGAGCTATATTGAAATATTTACTATAATTAGTTATCATGATCTTGATCATGATCGATCTTGTTAAATTTATAATTGTTAGTATTTTATGTATTTAACTGCTACATTTTAGGTACAAGAAAGTTTATTGCTGTTTTATATTCTTTATAAATTATGTCCTTAATTATGACATTATAATTATAATCCTATATTTTATAAGTATTTATGACATTTAAAATTTTTCATTTTAAATTCTACCAATCTGATATCAGCATTATCACACCCATGTTCTTTTATTTGTGTTTTCCTGACCTCTCTTTGCCCATCTGTTTATCTTCATTATTTTTTACTACTAGTTTTAAGAGTTCTAGAAATAAGCAAGCTCTGGGTTTGCTTTCTAATATAACCTAACAGGATCTGACTTTTAATAATAGAATTCAATCCTGTCATAAACAGTATATCAAAGTAATCAAGTAGAATTTATTTTATGAATGGAAGTGTGATTCAAAACCAAAATATTCCAATTAACATAATTCACTAATTAACAAATTAAAGAAGAAAAACTTTCTGATTATTTCAATAGATTCTGAAATGGCACTTGATAAAATGTAGGAACGATTTATAATAAAAACTCTCAAAAGGATTAAAAGAATTGGCTTCAATATGATAGAGGATAGGGACTCCAACCCACTCACAAATATTATTCCAAATGGTGAAACACTAAAGCCATTTTCATCAAGATGGGAACAAGAAATGAATGCTCTCTGTTGTCGTAATTAAGCAATATTGATTTAGTGGTTCTCGGGAATATATAATATTAAGATAAGGTAACTGCTATTGTCTGTTTGTATTCCCTCCAAATTCACATGTTGAAATCTAAGCCCCAAGGTCTTGGTAATAAGAGTTGGGGTCTTTGGGAGGTGACTAGGTTATGAGGGAGCTCATGAATGGGATTAGTGCCCTCATGAAAGAGGCAGGAGGGAGTCTGTTTGCCTCCCAGCCCCACTCTGTGAGGACACAGTGAGAAGGCGCCATCTGTGAGAAACAGGACCTCACCAGGCACCAAATCGGCTAGCACCTTGATCTTGAAATTCCCAGCCTCCAGAACAGTGAGCAATAAATTTATGCTGTTTATAAATTACTCCCTCTAAAATATTTTGTTAATAGCAGCCCAAATGGACTAAGACAGAAATAAAATATCAGTAGACATTAAGAAGGGATGAAGAGATTAAACTATCTTTCTGCTGATACGATTGTATGCTATAATAGCATATGATTGTATACTATAATAAGGAGACTACTTTTTAAAAGATAAATATGCAAAAATATAGCTTTATTGTATACTAGGAGTAAAGAGCAAGAAATAGAAATAGAAAATATACCTTATAATATGGTTCAAAATATATAATATGCAAAATTTATTTCTAACAAAATACTTATTTGAACATAATCATAAGTAGGCCGGAAGCAATGGCTCACACCTGTAATCCCAGCACGTTTTGAGGCCAAGGCAGGTGGATCACTTGAGGTTGGGAGTTTAAGACCAGCCTGTCCAACATGGTGAAACTCCATCTCTACTAAAAATACAAAAATTAGTCACGCATGGTGGCACATGCCTGCAATCCCAGGTACTTATGATGCTGAGGCAGGAGAATTGCTTGAACCCAGGAGGCAGAGGCTGCAGTGAGCCGAGATCATACCACTGAACTCCAGCCTGGGTGACAGAGCAAGACTCTGTCTCAAAAAGGAAAGAAAAAAAAAAAGAATATAATCATAAGCTATTATTAATGATCACATAAAATCTTTAAAAGTGAGTCTTTATATCATAAAATACTTGATGGAAAGGGCAAAAGAGATTTGCCTTGCAAACACTACAACTTAATACAAAGCCACTCTAATCAAAAGAATATGACATTAGCAATAGGCAACTATATTGAGTAATAGAATAAATAGCCAATAAAAATGTACATGTAGAAATTTAATAGCTAGCAAATGCAGTATTCAAAGACAGCGAGGAAATTACTTCCTCACTTCAGGCTATGATGGAATAACATGGACTGGATTTAGTCTCTCATCTTAAACAACCAGATAAGCAGACCTGGTATATGAAACAACAGTTCTTAGACGTGTGATCCCCAAGAAGAGTGAAATAAACAACATGAGACCTCTGAGTTGAGGAAGCTTGGTACCCAAGTGCAACAATTCAGAAAAACAGGTTTAGATGGTTCCTACCGCCAAACCACTGGAACATCCTTACTTCTTCCGGGTTAAACAGTTTGAGGGGGCCCTTGGGTGTGGCGACTCATGCCTGTAATCCCAGCACTTTGGGAGGCCAAGGCAGGCGGACCACCTGAGATCGGGAGTTCAAGACCAGCCTGACCAACATGGAGAAACCCCGTCTCTACTAAAATTACAAAATTAGCCGGGTGTGGTGGAGCATGCCTGTAACCCCAGCTACTCAGGAGGCTGAGGCAGGAGAATCGCTTGAACCCAGGAGGTGGAGGTTGCAGTGAGCTGAGATTGCACCATTGTACTCCAGCCTGGGCAACAAGAGTGAAACTCTGTCTCAAAACAAACAAAAATAGTCTGAGGGGGCTAAGCACAGAGTGCTGTGAATACAGTGCTGGTCATCTCACTCCGACTTGGAAGTGGTTAAAGAAGGCTTCATAGAAGACATTTCTAAAAGTGTCCTGGATCATAAGAAAGGTTTCACTAAAGAAGGAAAAGGAAGGGAAAGGGAAGAATGGCCCAGTCAGGAACAACATCATGAGAAAAGGCCTGCAGACAAGAAAGTGTGCTGTGTACTTAGACAAAAAGTAGTTTGTTGTATGTGGGGAATGGGAGCTAGAAGGAGGGAAGATAAAGAGACTGAAGGTAAAGGAAAGAAAGAAAACTGATAGAAAAGGTTTCCTGAGAATAAATGAGATATAGAATCCAAAACACAGAGGGAGGAATTAGCAGATTATGAACACCTTTTCTGTTGTACCGGAAGAAAACAGTAGGCACGAACGTGGTGCAGGTGAGTCTGAACATGTTTGGGCAAAAGGGAGTTTCTTCTGATGCTTGCTCTGTGAGATAAAATGTGAATTCATCTGTTGGGTTGTAGTATCAGAGCTGAGGAAGGAGACAATTGAGGATCCAGACGAGACTATAAATCATAGCTTCATAGAGGCTGCAGCCTGGCTTGTGTGTGATTTGCTCAGCAATATTCCTGTGTTAGTCTGTTCTTGTGTTGCTATAAAGAAATACCTGAGACTGGGTAATTTATAGAGAAGAGAGGTTTAATTGGCTCATGGTTCTGTGGCTATACAGGAAGCTTGGTGCCGGCATCTGCTCGACCTCTGATGACACCTCAGGAAGCTTACAATCATGGCAGAATGTGAAGGGACAGCAGGTGTCTCACACGGCAAGTAAGAGCAAGTGAGAGAGGAGGAGTTACTATACAGTCTTAAACAATCAGATCCCACAAGAACCTACTATCATGAGAACAGCACCAAGCCACGAGGGATCTGCTCCCATGACCCAAACACCTCTCACCATGTCCCACCTTCAACACTGGGGACCATATTTCAACATGCGATTTAGAGGGGACAACATCCAAACCATATTAACTCCTGATACTCAGAGCAAATGAACCACAGAAGTGACACCTGAACACAGTAGAAACCCCATTCCCCACATTTCCCTATGCCACTTTCTCCTTCTTCAAGTGTCAAGGAACATCCATTGAGTTTCCAAGGGTTTTGAGTGCTGTAATAAAGGAGGCAGAGAGACAGGCCAGTAATTCCCAAGGTTTTTACATGAAAGAGAACCTCAGATTCATTTACTGCGGTAGGCAGTGCTGGCTCAGAATGCTTCACCTCTCCCACATCCCTTAAATTGCCCATCACTCCTTCATGGAGAGAGATGATTTAACCTGGTGGATTCATTTTGAAAGTCTTGTTCATTTGTTGCTATTGAATACATTACATAGTACCCTTCTCTCTTCTGCGTATTTTAAAACCAATTTTATACCTATTTTTATAGTTTTTAGAATGTTCCTAAGTGTTAAAGTTAATAATGTGTCTGTATTTTCAGGAATCAACCTCTCATAGTTTGACTCATTAAAAGATTTGTGTAACTTACTGAGCAGAATATTGAAGGCAAGGATTATGTTGACTTCACTAAAACTTGTATTCTACAGGAGCATTAGGCAGCCAGCAGGTTGTTAGGGAAACTCTGAAAGAGAGAAAAAAATCTAACCTGGATGTGGGCTTTTCCTAAGCATCTCACAGAATAAATGAAATAGACTGACCGGGCACGGTGGTTCACGCCTGTAATCCCAGCACTTTGGGAGGCCGAGGAAGGCGGATCACAAGGTCAGGAGATGGAGACCATCCTGGCTAACACGGTGAAACCCCATCTCTACTAAAAATACAAAAATTAGCCAGGTGTGGTGGCAGGCGCCTGTGGTACCAGCTACTCGGGAGGCTGAGGCAGGAGAATGGCGTGAACCCGGGAGGCGGAGCTTGCAGTGAGCCAAGATCGCGCCACTGCACTTCAGTCTGGGCGACAGAGCGAGACTCCACCTCAAAAAAAAAAAAAAAGGGAAGAAAAAAGAAATAGACCATCCAGAAGGGTTAGACAGTATTTCATGTCCTCTATTCACATTTCACTTTTACACTGAAAACAGAGGCAGAGAAGGATTGAGAAAACTGAAATAATAGACAAGAGGAAACCTGGAAAGGAAGTCTCCTCTTATTTTCCTGACATAAATATTTTTGTTCACCATTTTGAACAACACTTTGCAGTCAAAATTACAGCAGCTTCTCAATTGTCTGACTTATTTTAAATTTTCTAAGAAGCAGAATCAGAAACTGTTCAGGCCAATGGATAAAAAGGTTATTTTTTTTGTATGTGCTAAAATCAAAACTTATGAGACAAACACGGAGACAAGCAACAAGAATATGTGAAGTCTGGATAGTTCTGAAAAGTCTGGATGGTTTGGACTCCAAATCAGTTAGGAACTACTATCTATTGAGAATCTGTGGACATTCTATGGAATTTTTAAGAGTTCAACTTTTTTTAAGAGTGATCAGCAAATTTGAGAACTCTCATTAGACCTATCTTATGATTTTCCTAATTGAAAAGAATACTTTATTTTCACTTTTAACTAATGAATGATTAAATTCCATGTCCAGAGTTGTTTTCCAGGTTAAAAAAGGATCCTCAAGAGAAAGGAAATACCACATCATATTTGCATACTGAAAGATGAGACACGTAATCAGTTATTTGCAAATCAATAATTTAAAAGTCAATGGGCTGGGAATGGTGGCTCTCACAGCTGACCTGTAATCCCAGAACTTTGGGGGCTGAGGTGGGCAGATCGCTTGAATCTACAAGGTCAAGACCAGCCTGAGTAACATGGCAAAACCCTCTGCTACAAAAATTACAAAAATTAGTCAGGCATGGTGGCACACACCTGTAGTCCCAGTTACTCGGGAGGCTGAGGCAGGAGGATCACCTAAGCTGGGGGTGTTCAAGGCTGCAGTGACCTGTAATCAGCGAGTGCTCTTCAGCCTGGGCAACTGAGCAAGACCCTGTCTCAAAAAAAAAAAGTTACTCAACAGTCACTATTGTTCCTTAAAAGAATATACAATGTTCTTTCAAGATAGTCTTTACAGGACAATACATGTTTATTCAAAGTTTAGAGTTAATACCTCTAGTGTTCTTAAAACAGTGTGCCCAGTTCGTGTTTTAGCCCTATATAATGGTTGGCAAATAAAATAAAATAAATATTTTTTTATTTTTTAAAGCTAAGTATCCTTTTGTCTTATTTCCATGTCTCCTCAACTACAGACTCTAAAGATTTTTAAAATGCTGTTTTATTAAGTAAAATGATCTTACTGTGCTTTAAAATGGAAATATACCTCAACTGTAGTCACAAAAAAGATGTTTATGTTGACTTAAATCCCTAATCTTTATGAATAGAGGAAAGCATTTTTCACTTTAAATTTCTTTTCTGTAATTCAAAGAGGAGAGAACTATTTTTAACATGATTGACATGGTCTTTGAAATTTTAGTTTAAGGCATTAGAGAATATATCTGAGAGCTTCTTTTAACGAATCTTTGAGAAATACCTAATACTTAGCACAAACCTTCCTTTCTTGTAAGAAGTTTGGAGAAGCTATAATCAGATTAGATGCCATGGAAAATTCATCGTTGATTTTGACCAGAAATTTCCAGTATGCCAATTTTCACAAGGAAGACTATTTTCATTAGACTCTAAGAAAAATTTGGGATGGATCAAGCGTGGGAGTTTCTAGTGCATGCTTGTTTGTTTTTAACCAAATATGAAGATGACTTATGAAGTTGCTTCAGGCATTTTTTTCCCGGGTTTCTCACTAAAGCGGGGATGAAAGCATATTTGGGAAGTCCAGATGATTCTTATTTTTCAAAAATTGAGTCAATTGGCACACAAGTCTCCTAGCCAAGAAAAAAAAAAAAGTGTTCATGACACTGAAACTTGCCATTTTATTTCCATCTCTCACTCTCTTTCTGTATCAACCTTATCACAACCATGATCTCTATCATCCTGCAACTGCCCCAAACCCCTCATTCTTTGGCACATGCAGCTGACTTTTCCTCAGTTTTACGTAATGATTTACCTAACATGCTGTACGTTCACAGTCTCAAGGCAGGTCCCCAAGTTTTCCCATCCCATCTGATTCACCCTCTGTAGATTCTCCTCTACACAAATGTAAGGCAACCACTGTGGTCTTCTCAAGGGACCTCACCTGTCTTGCATCAACTGGTGTGGACTTCCTTGCCACACGTCTTCGTTTGTGACAAAGAAAATATTAATGGTTACCATATATTTCAACCCCACACACATGTATAGAAAAGAACAAAGAAAATAGCAGATCTTGCCTCAAATCAAAATGAAATGTATCTATGGCAATATTGACCTCACTAAAGACAAAAACTAGATAAAACATGCAACCTAGAAACCAAATTTGCCACTTAAATCTTAAAAGACTCTAGGGCCAAAGATTTATTAATATATACATGTACATAAGTAGCATATTAATATACTTTCAAGTATAGTAGATATTTCATTCAGACTAGGTTGATGGTATCAACATATCTATTTGCAACTAATATTTGTGTTTTAAGTAAAGGAACTCTAATATATTTGTTTTATGTCAGAAATGCAGTTAATTTAGAAGAGTCTTACTTCCTAATGGATGTCATTGTATTCAGCCTTCAATGGTCCTGGGTGGGTGGGTTGGTGTGTGTAGGGGGGCGTGTGTGTGTGTGTGTGTGTATAAAACTATGTTTGGCCGGGCACAGTGGTTCACGCCTATAATCCTAGCACTTTGGGAGACTGAGGCAGGCGGATCACGAG
>NW_012101665.1:1921390-1925611 GCF_000951045.1 Mandrillus leucophaeus | reverse complement strand
TCTCGGCCTCCCAAAGTGCTGGGATTACAGGCTTGAGCCACCGCGCCCGTCCTAAATCTTCATTTTAAGATGAGCCCAGTTGATTCAAACCTCAAGTGAATTGAATTATTTAGTAAAGTTGAACTTAGAAGTAAAGACTTCTTTCCTCCAGACTTGTGAATGTATACCCAGAATTAACATTAATGGGAATTCTCAGACTTTTCAAATGGAGAACAGCACCCTGCAAAGACAGCAGGAGGATACACTCAGAAAATCTCAGTCATAGCCACTTTATATTGTTTTCTCCAATCAAAGGCTAAAATTGCATTTCTAAAATGATGGGTGTTGGGAATAAAAACATTTACATAGAATAGCTTAAAGCAAGTAGCTTAATTTGCAGAATGTAATAAATAGAACTAAGAATAAAATCATGTCTTTGTGGATACATGTACTATAAGGGAAATAAATGCATTAAAATTAAAATATCATTTTATGAAAATGAGTTTTTCTAAACTGGTAAGTGTACTGTTCAAAGAAAAATGTTTCAAAGGCATGCTTCCCTACATGATTAAAATTCTTTCCAATTAAAAACCTCTGTCTTAAACTATTCTTCAAAGACATTGCTAGTCAGGAAATCCCCCTGGACTCCTTGGTGACACTTCTTATTTTTTTCAGTCATAGGAAATTACAATAACAAAATACAACAGAGCCCACACATATGTTAGCCACTTTTGCCGTAGGTCCTCAATTGATGCAAGATGTGCCCATTGGAAAAAGGGGGAGTGCCAAAGGAATGCAACCTGCAGACTCAAGCACTAACTCCAGAGACAGAATGGTAAGTGGGAGCAAGAAAAGTGAAACAGCCAATGTTTATGCATTTTAAAGTTTATCTGTATAAGTATGTTTGTGTTATGGGTATATTTTGTCTGGGCACAAAGATACTCAATAAATATTGGTTGAATGATCACTTTTTGTTCTACAAAAGAAACAGCCCTCAAGAGACAGAAGTGAAACAGTCACTTCTCAAAGAGTAGCTTTCCTATTAATGTAATCAGGATTAAAACAAAAGGCCTGTTTACTCAACTTTCTCAATATATGTGAATATATAAATTAATGTATTGAGAGAAGCATAACACTTTCGATGATATCTTCATCATCAAACATTCCAAGTAGTACCAACAGATTCAAAGTATTAGATACATAATCTGTTCCAGATATTGTGGCAAGCACTGCATGGAATTCTAGCAGCAACCCCATATATTACTCCATTTTACAGATTAAAAAATTAAAGTTGTACCCAAGTTCCCAGAGTGAATTGATAGCAGAGATGGGTTTTATTCAGGTGTACCTGACCTGAAGGGATGTTTGTTCACCTATACAAAAAATTTTTAGAGTGGTCCCTGACCAGAGGCAATAGCATTATCTGGGAACTTGTGAGAAATGCAAATTCCTAGGCCCTGTTCCAGATCCACTAAACAGAAATCTGAGGGTAGGGCCCAGCAATTGATTTCTTAACAAGATCTGTAGGAATTTTAATGCCTGTTCAAATTTGAGAATAATTGCATATTCTATGCTACTTCTAACATATACTATCATGTTATGATTAAATATATATGAATATATTAGGTATGACTCAAACTCTCTAGAAATTGCACAGCTTAGTCATGGTTTGCAAAGCGTTACAAATATCCTTATAAGTGGCAATACAATAATTTTAAGAGTATCAAATCTAGAACTGACTCCAATCATTTTTTTTAGCATTTCAAAAAGTGAAGAGATTGACTCTATATATTAGTCAGAATTGAATTGGGGTATCCAGGATCTTTCTTTTTTTTTTTGAGATAGAGTCTCTCTCTGTTGCCCAGGTTGGAGTGCAGTGGTGCAATTAGCTCAATGCAACCTCCATCTTCTGAGTTCAAGCAATTTTCATGCCTCAGCCTCCCAAGTAGCTGGAATTACAGGCATGCGCCACTGCGCCCAGCTAATTTTTTGTATTTTTGGTAGAGCTGGGGTTTCGCCATGTTGGTGAGGCTGGTCTTGAACTCCTGACCTCAGGTAATCTGCCTGCCTCTGTCTCCCAGTGCTGGGATTACAGGCGTGAGCCACCATGCCTGGCCCATGGATCTTTCATTTTTAAAGTATTATGAGATGAAAATGAAAGTTAAAAGATAATAAACATAATTCTGAAATTAAAATTTTTTTGTTGACCATTGTTAATTGAACTGTTGATTGACATATAGATATCAGCTTATGTATAGATGATTAAATTTCCTTAGATTGATTGTAATCAGCCATAGTCATTATGTATAGTTAACCACTCTAAAATTTCTTAAACATATTTATCTATTTAATTTAAAATAAGTTATTTTTATATATTGTACAAAGAAATATCTGTTTCTAGATTGGTAAAGAATAAACAGAAATATACATCTGTGAGAAAAATAAATGGTGAATTTTTGAGAAATCATGTCATCTAGGACAACGCCAGCATTTTATAAATAAGAAACACTAGGTCCAATGAGATAACATGAATTTACTACAAGTAGCCTAATTATTACCTTGTACTTGGTTGATACTTGTTACAGCTAGTTTCCAAGGGCACCATGCAACTAATTTCTTCTCTCCCTGAATGCACATGTCATTTCTCAAATGAAGAAATGAGATGGATTTACTCTCCCTTTGTCTGAGGAAGCCTTTATTGCTCCTGCACTTTTTAAGGATATTTCCACTAGATATAGAATTGCTCTCAAGCACATTAAAGATGCTATTCCATTGTCTTCTTTCTTATATGGTTTCTGGTAAGAAATCTGCTGTAAGTTTTCTTATTGTTACTTGGTAGATGAGTCTTCTCTGATTGCTCCCAACATTTTCTCTTTGTGATTTTCAGCAGTTTAAATATGATGGCCTTGGCTTATTTTTGTTTGTTTGTTTGTTTGTTTCTTTGGGAGGTTTATTTACAAAGTCATTCTTCATAGATTTCTCTGAGCCTCTTAGATCTATGGTTTGATATCTGTAATTTTGAAAGTATTCCAGACATGATTTCTTTAAATGTTTCTTATGCCCCATTCTCTCTTCCTTCTTCTTTTGGGATTCCAAGCATGCATGTGTTATACCATTTAATATTATCACATGGCTATAAGATGCTCTGTTTGGGTCTTCACTTTTCTTTCTCTTTATGTTCCAGTTTGAATAATTTCTACTGACTGTCTTCAAGTTCACTTATTCTCTTCTGGGCTATGTAAAGTCTACTAACAAGCCCATTAAAGTCACTTTTCATCTCTTTGACTGTTTTTTTTTTAACTTCCAGAATTTCCATTTGATTCTTTCTTATAGTCTGTATCTCTCTGCTGAAATTGCATATCTGACTTGGTATGTTTCTGTTTCATTAGAGCCTTTAACAAATTAATTTGTATTTATTCTAAATTCTCTCTCTGATAGCTCCAATATTTGTCTTATATCTGAGTCTGGTTGTGAGGACTGCTTTTTTTTTCTTTTCAGACAGTTTTTTTCCTCGCCATTTTGTATACCCCATAAGTTTCTTGTTGAAATCTGTCATGTTGTATAAGATGCCAGATACTGAAGTAATTTTTGAAGTTTGCAGCTAAGCATGCCTTTCCTTCTGCTAAACTTTTAGAGTTGGAGTTTGTGTAATCTAGTCAGAAGCTGGGCTACATTTGACGTGTATTATTGTTATGGTTACTCTCAGTGAAGTAGAGCTTCAAATCCCCTCTAGTGATGTCTTCTGTTTATGGCATGGGTTAATTGGTCAGTGGGTTTTCTCAACACCTGCTCCCTACTTGTTCTTGAGTCTTCTCCTTGTACTGTGCTGTTATTTGTACTCAACACTTGTTAGTGTTATGATCAGGGCGGGGGTGGGGTGGGGCGGGGGTTCTTTCTGATGCAGTGATTAAGCCTCAGTCTTTGGCAGGTGGTGTGAACCTGGGTCTCAGGAGTATGCCCTTTGAAAGTATTCTTGCATCTTCTTCAGATGTAATGCTGGGCCTAGCATATATTTTTGCCCTTCTCCATTGGTATTTTTTTCTTGTTCCCCTCTCTAACTACAGTGAGTTTTCATGTTACTGTGAGTACCCCCATGTTACAATTTTTATCACCCTTTTCCCTTTAGATTAAGGACTTTGTGCCATAAAGGATCTAGGGGAGATCTATCTGGGAAGAGCTGTGGCAGTAGTTGATGCTCCCTGCATCAGGAAGCACCTGAAGGAGTTTTTTTCAGGATTCCCC
>NW_012101665.1:1914347-1919900 GCF_000951045.1 Mandrillus leucophaeus | reverse complement strand
GTAGCCATTGCCGGCTCGAATGCCTGGGTTTATATCCCGATCATTGTCCTTCCCACTGTGCTCTCAGATAATAAATGATTGGCTATTTTACCTCCTGTTTTTGCCTAATTTGCATTTTAGTGAACTCTCTTTACTACCTGATTGGTCGGGTGTAAGCTAAGTTGCAAGCCCCGTGTTTAAAGGTGGATGCAGTTACCTTCCCAGCTAAGCTTAGGGATTCTTAGTCGGCCTAGAAATCCAGCTAGTCCTGTCTCTCAGTCCCCCCTCTCAATAGGAAAACTCAAGTGCTGTTGGGGAGGTTGGCCGATGATCGCTCTTAACTGCTTCCTGCTGAACTGGGGCATAGTAGGGATTGTGCAGTTGAGATTTCCTCGGGAGGGATGCCTTCAATGTCATTAACATTGGAGCATGAGCTAGGAGGCCGGTCCAGGGGTCCACGGTAGATCTTAGTCACGGACTGCATCTGGGGTTCCATTTGAAGAACCATTTGTAGTTTTACAGCTTCGATTCTGGAAGAGACAAACTTAACAAGGAGGTTAAAGACACAGGGATTGAAATGTATGGCCTGCAGTGCAGGGGATTATTTCTTTGGCACACTTCACAGGCCCTGACTATCTGCTTGATAGTTTTGAAAAGGCCTGGTCCGGTAAATAATAATTTGGCCATCTGATGGATGCTACCAATGCCTAAGTGAAAGGTTTGGTGAAGGGTTTTAAGTAATTTCTATTGGTTAACTGCAGGCAAAAGTATTTTTCCTTCTTCGGTGGCTAGCCATCCTGCGGGGGGATCTATATCCTCGTGAGGTTCCCCATTGTATTTCTTCTACTGAGTACTGGGACTTGGTTTCCCGGAGGGGATTACCCCATACTAGGGGTCCTTCTATAAGCATTTCTAGTGGAGGGTCCTGCCTTGTGGCTCTTTTTGCTTTAATATCCGCTTGGCGGTTCCCTTCTATTTCCCTTTCCTTTCCTTCCTGATGACCCCGGCAGTGTAAGGCTGCCACCTCTTTAGGTTTCTGTACTGCCAATAATAATCTCCTAATGGCTTCCTGATGTTTGATAGGTGTTCCCTCGGAAGTTAGCAATTCCCTTTCTCTCCATATTGCTGCATAGGCATGGAGGACTAGGTAAGCATACTTAGAGTCTGTATATGTATTTACCCGTTTTCCCTTCTCCTAATTCTAGTGGCCCCAGTGAGGGCTATTAGTTCTGCTAGCTGAGCGCTAGTTCCTGGAGTGAGGGGATTACCAAGTATTCCATTATCACTGACCACTGCATACCCCGCTTTTCGAAGTCCTTTTTCTACAAAGGAACTTCCATCAGTATATAAGTTGAGGTCGGGATCAGTCAAGGAAACCTCTGGAAGGTCCCCTTGAGCGGCTTAGATTTGAGCAATTACTTGTTGACAGTTATGTTCTATCTTTTCTTCATTGTCTGGAGGAAATGTGGCTGGGTTAAGAGTTGCACAAGTGTGCAGTTGTAGCACTGGCCCTTCAAGTAATAGAGCCTAATATTTAAGTAAACGGTTGTCTGACAGCCACAAGTCTCCTTTAGCAGTGAGTATGTCATTCACATCATGAGATGTCCACACAGTAAGATCTCTTAACGATGAGAGAATCTGTGTGTTATCTTGACCAAAGCATTCACTTGACAAAGTGCTGTCACATGAAACTTAAAGTTAGTTTGCCTGGAACTGAGAAGCCATTCTATTTGACTAGAACCGGAAAAACCCAAAATTGTGTTGTAATACAAGCTCTTTAAAAACCAATCTTTATAAATCATGATTAAAATAAGATCTAAATAAATCATAATCATACCAAGGAAATCACACCAAAAGTGTATATAATATTCTCAAGGTATTTCCACACTTATTCCAATTGTAAATTACCCTATTTACTTAAAAAACAATTTATTTAAAATTTCAACCAGTCTGAAGAGAGTCAAAAAATAACTAAAAATGATGAAAACAGAGAAATTTTTACCAACTCAGAAATCAAATTATGCCACACTACAATTAGTGCTGTTCTCTAACGATAGACTCTCTTAAAACTTGATTAAAGTGTAACAAAGAAGGACTAATGAGATAAATGAGTCAAAGGCTGGTCAGCGCAAAGCATAAATAAATTCCAGGAATTTAGATAAATAGGGCAAATTTACAATTGGGATAAATTCAGAAATCTTCCTGAAGTATTATATTTGTTCCCTTATCAAGATTCCTTTAAAACACTTCCTCTTACAAATCTTTTACTCCTGATGATAAGGAGAAAAATTATAACCATAATCCTATTAATTTTATAAGATGATACTCCTATCTGCCCCAGGCCTACGTAGATAAAAGTCAATGAAGTGTGCCTTCCAACAAGGACTGATTTCTAGGGCTACACATGAGGAACCACGTGCATACTTTATGACACTTGGAATTTAAAAAAAAAAATCACTTTAAATTTAACTTTCTAAATTTAATCTTTGACTTTCCAGGTTCCCCAGCTTAATTCAACCTGGCTGTCTAGGACAAGTATTGCAATTATCAGGATTGGCATGCAGCAATAGTGCTTTGCTTTAAGGAGATAAAAATACCATAAAACACATGTCTCTGTTTGTACCACAGTTAAAACAATGGTCAAAGCAGTAACAACAAGTGAATAGAGGCAACTGTGAGAATTTGTGCTTGGAATTTCCTGTGGAAGTTGTAGATTTTTTTTTTCCTCTTTCTCTTTTTTGTTGGTAGTCAATGATTAAGACTTTGTTTATGTGCTATAATGCTTCCTGTACAGGTGTAGATTGAAGTTTAGGGAGGAACTTGAAGAGAATACGAACCTACCATTTGTTTTATTGTTACAGATGGTTGTGTTGTAGTTGAAATTTTAAATTCTTTCTCAAAGAGAACAACGTAAGTATAAATTGGATCATAGGACTCATTTTAGAGCTACAGTGGATTTTAAAAGAGGAGAAAAGATAATGTATTACTTTTTAAAATTTTACTATTTGCCAGACACTGTATATGGTTTAGCTCTTTCAATTCCATTATTCTTAAAAATAATGTTGCTCCCATTTAAAAATGCCAAGGCTGAGACTCAGAAATAAGGAATTTATTTAAGTTCCTAAAACAAAATTGGTAGCCAAATTACAATAAGAAACCAATTGCTCCAAGGTTGATGTTTTATTCCGGGACACACTGTGGCAATTAGGTGGCTTACCTCATTCATTCATTCATTCATAAGGTAACTATTGCATGCCCACTATATTGTAGGCACTTTGTAAAGCTTTGTGTAGGCAATAGAGAATGATCGAGATGTAGTCTTTTCCTCAGAGAGCTTATGCTCCAATTTCTGTTAGTTTGGCCCAGTGAATTGTTTCTCCTCGGTCAGACCAACAACATTCATTCATTCATTCATTGAATAAAAATGTATTGAGAACCTGATCTGAGTCAGACCCTATTTTAAATACTTTATAAGTAGTAAATAAATTAAATTTTTAAAAATCCCAAAACCTGCCCTCATGAACTTCACAAGAGACAGTTAACATGATAAATAAGTAAAATATGTAGAATATTATTTCATAATAATTACTAAGGAGAAATGAATAAATGAGGGGAGGGGGAAGGCATGCGAGGCTTATAATAGCAAAAAGGATAGCAGGAGTAATCCACAATGAGGGGATGACAGTCTCATGAAGACCTTAAGAAAGTGAAGAAAGAAAGCATGAAGATATCTGAGCTAAGAAGAGCCTCGTAGGCAGATGTGGAGTGAGTGTTCGGGCCTGGAGGCAGGAGTTTGCATGTGGGAAGCCGGTACAAGGAAGGGAAGGACAGCAGGAGATGAGGCCAGGGCAAAAAAACAAGGCCTGTTGTGCAGGTCTCTGTGGATCAGACTGAGGGCTTAAGTAAGGTGGGGTGCCACTGGGAGGGTTTGAGAGGTGGGATGCATGACTTGGCATTTGTTTAACCATTGATTCAATACCATATGCTCATCCTGCAGCCCAAATCAAAGGCAATATGTTCCTTTACACTTGAAACACAACAAACGTAGTATGATATAGATTTTTAAGAATGATTTAGATTCAGCACAGATCATGCTGCCTGAAGAAAAGATACATTAACTTCTCTTGAATAAAGTATTTCCTGTATTATGTTCAACCTGCCCATAGCAAGTTGGAGGCTCTAGGCCAACGGCTACAACACCAAGTATCATTTTTAGCAACTGCTTTAGGGGGTGTGCATAGAGCTATGGAAATAAGTGTTTTTCAAACTTTGTGAAAATGGGTCCTTTGGGCTCTTCCCCCACTTGCCCCAGGCAACCTATTTTTAAATAGTGAATCACTCAAAAAAATAATAGCCACAATAGACGTTTCCCTACGGGAATAGGCCAGCCTGAAAATAGTTGATATTCTCACCACAGGACTCTTCACATCTCCCAACAGCCTCACCACTGTGGTTACTGTGGAGGCTGCAGACCCCAGGTTTGGCTGGTGATAACAGCAGTTTAAGTGGCTTTCTTAAAGTTAGGCACTTAAGCGTTGGCAGAGGTAGAACTATACCTAATTAATAACATCTTCTGTTACTGAACATCTTCACCATGTCAGGCACTTTGCCAGGAGCTCTGATGTCCAGGGGCAGGAGAAGATGGATGTCCCAGCTCCAGAAGAGACCAAGAATTCATCTTTCCTCTGTCATTTTATTCCATTCAGGCCCTCAGTGGATTGCAGGAGCCCTCCCGCACTGGCGAGAGTGGATCATCTTTTCTCAGTCTACTGACTCAAATACCAATCTCTTTAGGAAACACCTCACAGACACACCCAGAAATAATGTCTCACCAGCTATGTGGGCATCCTCAGCCTATTCAATTGACAGAGAAACTTCACCATTACTCCATCTCTGACGTAGAGTTTAAGAAATTATTTCATAAGATGGGACTCTGACTCAACTCATCCCTAAGCATTTGCTAAGTATAAACCTGGAAACTGTTAAGATAGACCTTTCAGGCTTCTGTTTAGTCTTTTAGTTACCCATGGGTGGGCTATTTGGGATAGAATCTGGTAGAAATCACTCAATGATTTAAGGGAATTTCCTAGATCTTGATTATCTGTCAAGATTTTTTTTTCTGGAATAAATTCTTTTACTTACATAAAAAGACTATAGGCTTGGCAATGGGAGAGCATCCTTTCAAAATCCAGATAAATACATAAGTTCAGTTTCCCAGGCACAGTCCAAAAGACTTTGTATATTAACCATCAACATATATACATTAACTTGCATTAAGAAAAATACATAAAGAAGGTTTCATTTAACAATACCCTAGTTGGAGACACCATCCTACCCACACCCTCATTGTTCTCCAGAGTATGCTAAGTAACCAGAGATGCTAAGTATTTACTGGTATCCCCTTTCAAATAATGCTTTGAAATAAAATCCCACATGCAGAAGACTGTGCTTTAGCAATATTGAGAGAAAGGGAAGACATACCAAAAAAAAAAAAAAAAGCCTTGCCTTTAAGAATTTCTTTCAATTTTGTAATCAAACCAAACAAACATCATATGAATACATGAAATAATGTCG
>NW_012101665.1:1883570-1914297 GCF_000951045.1 Mandrillus leucophaeus | reverse complement strand
TCTTTCTAAATATCAATTAGAAGGTGATGAAAAGCAAGTAGGTAACTTATTCATCCAATAAACATTTGTTTGACACTTAACTGACCTATTTTGCTCCAGGCATTTGCTCAGCTGAGATAAAAGGGATTTTGTGAACTATATCTTACTGCCTGCCCTTAAAGTACTTGTCATCTTGGGAGAGGATGCAGAATGACAGATAAATGTGCAGGTGGCAAGGACTAGCATTTAAAGGTAGCACAGGGTTTGCACGGAGACACAAAGAAGAACTGTTGGACCTAGTTTGGGGGTTTACAGAACACTCAAAGGAGGTTATATCTCATACTGAAGGACAAGCAGGAGTTGGCCAGTGCTGATGATGTGGTGGGAAGGGTGAGAGCTATTCCAGAAGTGGGAAGAGACAGCATGCATTAGAACTCCAAGGACTGAGATGACAGCAGTTGTTCTCAAGCTTGAGCTGCACCAGAACCCCCCGAAGGGCTTGTTAAAAAACTGATTTGGGGGCTTTATCCCAGAGTTCCTGATTCAGGTCTAGGGTAAGCCCCAAGAAATCTACATTGCTAACAAGTTCCCAGGTGTCACTGACTCTGCTAGCCAGGGGACCCCACCCTGAAGTCTCTGGATTAAAACACGGTGTGCGAAGTGAGTCACGGTACAGGTTGTGTCTGGAGCCATAAATTGGGTTTCTGTCCTTTCCCAAAGGAGCTGCAGGCAAAGAGATGGAAGGTAGAGAATGATGGGTTGAAATTTGAGTTTTAAGAAGACCTTTCTGGATGATTGGAAGTAATGGAGAGGAGAATGGCAAGACTGAAGATTAATTTGGGCTTTTACAGTAATTCAGGAGGAAAATGCGGTCATCAGAGCAAGAAGACAGGGAATCTTCTGTTTGACATTATCAGAGAAACTAGTCAGAGCAATATGTAAAACTGAGTCCAGAGGGCCAGAGAAGGGACTCGAAATACACCACCAAATTAAGGTTCCAAGAATAAAAAACCAGGCAGAGAAGCAAAGGGCAGATGGCACAAGTGACCCTGGAAGCAACCTGAACAGTCATTTTTGTCTGCTTTATTTCGGCATCCTTAGTGGGGGCAGCCATGTTTTTAAAAAAAAAAAAAAAAAAGAAGAAGGTGAGGGAGCAAAAGTTGGGGAGCAGTTTTTCTAGTATTTGGGCCCTTGGGAGTCTGACAGTTATTGGTTTTTATAGTAGGCTTCTTTGAGTTCCAAATAAACTATAAAAAAATTCCAGATCAGTCAATGAAACTGAACTAAAGCAAAATGACAAGCCGACTAGACTCGTGCTTTATTTTTTATCTCATCTCCATGGGGATATTGGTATGATCAAAACTACCATTTCCTAATTCTTTCATACATTTAACTGTAGTTAGAGCATTTAGCCATAAATCGGGAGGAAAGTGAGATCTTAAACTAACAGGATGTAGTGATTAAGAATGTCAAGGAACTGCTGCTCTCATTAATCATACTAAAATAATTTAAACCTCTAAAAATGAAACAATGGCCAAAGGTACTTTCCATTTAAAGAATTACTATTAGCTAGAGGAAATATGTCTTATTGCTCTGTATTGATTTCCAAACAAGGACAATTACAAATTATACTAAAATAATCCCATGAGTCTACAACAGATGCAGGGAAACACACACACACACACACACACAAAAACATGCACACTTATATACACATTAAAGGAGTTTGTTGCAAATGTGTATTTTTTCTTATTGAAGGACAGATTAAGCATTCCACTAAAGAAATTACATTCTTAATACACTTTTTATCACTTACTCTCATATGTGCACTAAGTAACTTGCACAAAGATAAAACCTGGAAATACTTGGAAACTATAGAGGAATAGGCATTAAAAGCACATTTTTCAATCCACTTAATGCTTAAGACTGGAAATTTTTTGGGAGAGAGAGAAAAATACATCAATTTTCCAAAAGAAAAAAACAGTTGGCAAATTGAGAGAAAAACAATGTGGAATTGTCATTAATGCTAATGAGAGCTGCCTTCTCATCAAGAGAAAAATACAAATTTCGTCAGATGCTATGAGCTAAACTATCCAATCACCCTGATCATAGAAACAAACAGAACAACTTAAAAAGTCATCAAAAATGAAATAACAGCATGCCTCAAATAACACAACAGAGGTGCCCAAAAATAGCAAATCTCCATTTTTCTTTTTCTCTCCTTTTCTGTTTGCTTGCTTTTCTCTGGCCTGCAGTTGCAAACAAAGCCTGCTAAGGAGGCTGTTTTTCCACCAGCAGCGAGCTTTTGCTGGTGTTGGGCTGCCTCCCGTCATTGCATTACCAGGCCCAGTCACTGATGCTTGCTCTAATCAGAGTTTTGTTCTCTCGCTGAGCTTCAGGACAAGATTCTACAGCCAGTCTGAGAACAGCAGCAAGCAATTAGAACAAATTCTTCACAAGCTCACTTCCCCTGCAAGGGCTGGAACGGTGCCCAATTCAGAGAAACCTCTCACTCAGCTTGCAAAGACTCAGACTCAGTAGATTTGGGCTGGGTTTGGGGCAAAGAAAAATCAGTTCTTTGCAATAAATTCTTAGAATTATAGTGTTAAAAGATAAACTTAGGCACATTAAAATTTTAACAAATTTATTTGAACATTCAGCTATTTGTGAATGGGCAGCCCCAGACTAGGAGTAGTTCCATAATCCAAGTGTGTAGCAGAAGAAATTTTTATAAGGTGTTTGCAAAGCAAGACAAGAAAAATATAATTAATAGATTTAAAGTGAAGAGATCTAGTTAGAGATTCGTTTGGCATTTTTGGATTGGTTAAGTTTAAGTTCCATTTTAGTGTTTACATTGAGTTGGGCTTTGGTTTGCTTACATGGGAATGCAAGATGCTAGAGCCATTTCAGCCTAGTGGCCTCTGAAATAATTTCAATGATAGATTTGGAAGCTACCTTAGAGAAATTCTGGCCCATATTACTAATTTGATATATTCCATGGCATTGTCAAACCATACAGTCTTGCAAGTTACTCCATGCCCATTTTTCCATGCCAATATGTAATCTCCACGAATCTTGTTCATATTCAGGTTGGCTCTGAGAAGTAAACTATGTCTGTGTCAATATCAGCTGTACTAAAACTAAAATTCACTGTATTCACTATATTCACAAGCTGACTACAACGTTTCATAGCACCCTGTACCACCATCACCTTCCAAGTGCAGAGGAAAATGTGTGCTTCAGTGGAAAACTATGTACTGTGTAGACCTTTAGCACAGTCTTCGGAGTTATCTGCCTGATTCCATGGGGACTGTGTGGTCTCCATTGCCTCTGAGCTATTTTTTTTACAACTGTGAGTTGTAGAAAAGTGATAGCAATGCAATAATTCTTGTCTATAGATATACAAATAAATTCGGTCCAGTGGAGAGAACTCCCTCCCCCACACCCTACTCTCAGAGGGCAGGGAAAAAACAAGGGGAGGAAGGCTGGGTTGCATTCATTTGCACATTTACTCCAATATTTCTTACCTATAATTGGCTCTGCTTTTTGACACCTTGGGACCAGTTATAACGTCTATTCAGTCTTGCATTTGATTAATGAGATAAATAAAAAATTTTGATATGTTTATTTTATATTTGTGTAAGAATCATGCCAATACTTTAGAAAAACATATATTCTCTAACAACACTATGATTTTTAAGTAATTTCGGATCACAGTAATGGAAATTCATCAAATCCAGTTTTTCAACTCATATTCTTTTCTTCGTACTGCAATAGTCTAGTTAAAAACAATAAATTGGCCAAAAAGTGTTTAATTTCAGTTATGTTCTTATATTGTCTATGTGCTGAAAAAGTTTTTAAAGTGCTACCAAATAGGCTGATGAGAAACTAAACTGTGTGTGTGTGTGTGTGTGTGTGTGTGTGTGTGTGTGCATGTCTATTGGGGTAAAAGGAAAAAATCCATTACACACTAGATATTAAAAACACTAACACAGGAGCAGAGTGGGTATTTGCCATATTGCAATGATCAGAATTCTGAAATACTCCATCTAAAGTATTAGAAAAGCTAAATTAGAAGGAAGTATTCATCACAAGAGACACAGTATAAGACTTTGTTATCTTAAAAGAACTTACTCCAATGCTATTAAAGATGATTTCCAACACTATGAATATAGTTCAGCTTTCTTTCAATTTGTATAGCAAATAGGCTTCATGTTTAAGTACTTTGACAATCATGAATAAAAAAGTAAAAAGAGTGTTAGGCTTCTGCCACACTTAGTAATATTCTTAGATAAACTCATTCATTTGACAAACATGGGAAATTTATTATGTATAAGGCATCATGCTGAATATTATTAGAGTTTATCTAAGATTCATTTCTATGTGCATAGTTTTAGCCCAGTTGATACACTGCAGGGTACTGAGAGAGCCTCCTCCAACACTCAGCTGAGGTTGAAGAAGGCCCCCAGCAATTCTCATGTTCTACCTCCTTATCAAAAATAGGGGTACATCTTGTCAAGTGGATGGTTATGCCAAGGATAAAACTAGATAACATATATAAAAAGAGTTGCAAAATCCTGTCCACATTTGAATTACTATTGTATCTAATTAGAAATGCATCCATTTTAGAGACACATCAGTACCAAGAAGAAGCTTTTGAACCTGACCTGGAATTGAATTATTATTGTTAATTTAATGGCTACCAGATATTTTCCATATATTATTCCATTTAATGATCATAGTAACCCTATGATAAAAGCATAACCAAAATGAGTTTATGGGTGATAAAGTGAGAATCAGGAAAACTCAATCACCGCCTCCTATTTATTATGAATTAGCCACAATGAACAAGCGGCTGAATTAGTATTTGAATATGGGCTTGCCTAGTTTCAAAGCACATGCCTTTCTACTATTCTACACTGTTGGTTTTTACACTGTGTGATTTTAAACTGGTTAACTTTATTCCTCTAAGAAATCTTCTCCTATCTAGGATCAACTAAGTTGATTTCTTATGTATCCTAATCAACTGGGACTTTCAGTCTGCTTGATTCAGTAGCAAACAGGACTCCTTCATAACCATAAACCAGGACTCCTTCACTCTATGGACATTTCTCAATACTCACACACGCACAGGGATCTAAGAAATGTCATTCCTAGTTAGGTAAATGTTTCCTGAAGTAATAGAGTAGTCCTACTGCCTGAAGTTACCATCTGCTAGTCCATTCAACTGCAAAGTATTAAATTGCACTATAAAGTTTGGAGAATTTTCTAGAGTAAATATTTTAACTAGTTCTTCCAACAGAGAGCTAATCTTGAATAAATAATGCCTGGAAAGGTAAAATGGTTATCAAGTATCCTGGCAATAAAAATAAGTCAAAAGACTAGAAATTTGTCCCCTCTTTATAAGGAAATAAGCAATGATCTGATATAAGAAATAGCCTTTTGAAGCTAAAATAAGAACTTTATAAATAAACCAAAGATACTTCAAGTGCTGTCACACTGAATCCTGCGCAAAGCTGAATTATGAATCTTTCAAAATTCCTCAAAGAGCTCATGGTCTGTTAAAGAAGCCGCCTTTTTGATTATTTGCCCATGTGAGAATGTAATGGCAAGACATTGGTCCCCTTCTGTGAATATTTCCCTGTAAAGAGAAAGGTTTCCCTGAAATAGGAGTCGCCAAAACCTTCATTACATTCATTGGCATTTAAATTAATCTTTTGGGAAAAGATGGTCAGTAAAACCTCTGCAAATGTGAGTGCATGAGGGAGTGTGAAATAAGGACAGAAGAGGGGACCAAGCCAGAAGCAACTGCCACCTAGCGCTTCAGTTGAAATGCAGGAGAAACATTCAGAAGAGAAGGCTGGGCAGGAGTGCCCAGAGAAGTCAGAGTGAACCCAGAGGAGTGGGGGGTGTTGAAGCCACAGGAGTCAGGCTCTACAGAAGGAAAGGATGGCCTCCTGTGAGCAACCAGGTGAAATGAAAGCCCAAGAGTGTGCACGCATTTCAGCGAAGGTCGCTGGTGATCTTAGAGCCATTTTGGAGGAATCATGGGAATGGAAATCAGGTGGTGGGTGTAGAGGAAGAAACGAGATGTGATAAAACAGAAGCAGGGAACATAGAGGATGTTTTGTTAAGTTTGGCTGTGAAAAGTCAGACAAACATAGAAAGGTTGCAGGAAGGGAGTGTGGAGCTGAGGTGTTTTGGTTCTTTTTTAATAGGAAAGATTAGAGCATATTTAAATGCTGATGGGATGGGTCAAAATTGAAAATATAAGAGAAGGAGGAAACAATGCATAGAATAAATTGTTTTAGAAGGTGAGAGAGGATGGCATCCCAACCACACATGGAGATGCCCTGATGAGAAACGGAGCATGAGGACAGGAGAGGCTGCAGGCAGAGGCTGATGGGTCTGTTGCTGGTAGAGGGAAAGGAGCAAGTTTCTTCAGGTAGCTTCTGCTTTTTAATCAGGAAAGTGGAGAGTATATCTGTCAAGAATACAGGAGCTAGAAGAGAATTAATTGTTTATTTTATTTATTCTTTATCACTGATTATCCCAACTATGTGCAGATTCCAACAATTAACTGTGCTATTTAACAACATTTCCTGGTGATGCTTTAGTGGAATTTTTGTATTCTTTTCTCTCTCTCACTCTCTTTTTTTTTTTTCAAATGGATAAATCTTAAAATAGGGAGACTAGAAACTATGTTTGAAATAGCTCATTCTGCCTTACGAATAGATTTACTAACAGAGTCTAACTTCCAAGTCAAAAATTCAGACAGGGATCTTCAAAATAAATGGTGGGTTAGTTTAGAAAAGAGAATATCAATTAGCATAGACTTGGCCTGATAAATGCAGTGTGAAGAATCAGATCATTAAAAGAACATTCCCTAACACAGAAGATATAGAAAAGTAAAATTATGCCTTCTGTTTTTTTTTTAATCAGCAAATGTCAACAGACATGAGTTACATTATGGAGACCGATTTGATCAGAAGCAGAGGGAAGCAATGTTAACTACAGAAAATCTCTGAACTAACACAGAGGAACCTTTTAAATTAATCTATGACAGTCAACAGAAAAAAAAAGTTTTGTTAAAAAAAAATGACAGTAAAGAATAAGAAGCAGGAAAAGGAAATTGCCCATCAGTTAAGGTATAATTTTGCTTCTCTGTTATGAGGGCTAGCTGCCAAGAGATGAAATTTCTAGCTATGAAAAAGAGAAACTAGATAATAAACAGGTAGAGAATAAAACATATGTATGCAAACATATACATATACAAATAATTATGCATATGAAAAGAAAAAATATAAAACTATATATAGTATGGAGTGGACAGAGGAACAAATCTAACACATATGTGTTATACAACACCAGGGTTTTTAAGTGATACTAAACATCATCACAAATAAGGAAACAATACACATTGTGCATAATAGAATCAGATTTTTCAAAAGCCTTATTTAGTAAGGAACTGGTTTCATTTTTCAAAACATGGAAACTCACAAAAACATACCATTCATTAGATGTCATTAATTTCACACGAAGTTTCCTGAAAGTAACTAAAGGAAAACCAAGCTGTGGCTTATACTGAACATGCTTAGGTTAAAATAATGAGAACAAACAGCCACTAAAGAAAAAGAAAAGATACACTCAAATATTTGTCATGTTAGCTATGTGTTGTTACAGGTGTAATCTACACATCAGTTGTGTTCTCCTGCACTCTTGAAACCTCAGCAGGTCTAGACTTGAACTCTCAGTTTGCACAGTATGGAAATCCAAAGCCTTCTCATCCTTGAAGAACAACCTTCATGAGGTCCAATCTGTTTCTGGGTTTATACCTCTGGGCCTGATGTCTCTATTTAACATTGAGTTAATTAAGATGTAAAAATCATATCTGCCTTCAAGTCCACTTGCACACATATTTGTGAGTGTGATATACTTTGGCATTTGGTACTGGATGGGCCATCTCACTGTAGCAATGCACACAGTTGCCACTGAGTGTTCAACAGTCCTCCTTGGAAACCTTTCAGCCACCCCATATTTTCCACTAGCTGCTCTGCCTCCTGTCATCCAGCATGTCAGAATTTCCTTTTTCTAATCCCCTCTCTCCTCTTTCTCCTCTTGGCTTCCCTCTCTACTCTACCCCTCCTTCTCAAAAACAAAAGAAATTCCTTTATAATTCTGATAGGAGCAATTTGACCATTCTCTTTTGTGGCTTTGGCTTTGTCAAACACCACACCCCACAGGGTCCCACCTTCTACCTAGTGGCTAATCAAGACATTTCCTCAAACAAAAATAGTTTCCTCCCCAAAAGCCATTCTGGTGCCAATTGTCAAAAAAAATACATTCAATACCTAAATTACACAAATGCTTTAAAGAGTAGATTCAGCACAAAAGAAAACAATATATTGATTGAAAAATCCATTTCATGTTATAATAATGTACAATGTTACCTGCAATTATTGAGACTAAAATCTTTCCTAGAATAGGTAGTGCCTATAAGAATTTTTCTGTTTTAAGAAATTCTCAGTGAGATTGGCAGTCATGTACAAGAAAGCTTTCAAAAAATTAAATGAAACTTGAGGGAAGACTGCATGTTGTGAGTGGGGCTAACTGCCATTGAGCATACACTTCCATCAGCTAGGAGTCCTCCTCCATCTGCCTCAGTAGAGCTTCAGAAACAAACAGCAACTTCCCCCACACCTGTGGGCTAAGGCAGGACCATAGCAAATTGCCTACCTTCCTGTTGTGGTGAGTTCTTCATGCCTTTTAATCCTGTTTGTCTCAGGTTTCCCAGCAGTGAAGGCACCTGACTCACTCCACATCCTGGCTTTGCTTGCTACACAATCAGGGCTTTCTCTTTGTTCCCTGGGTATTCTCGTCAGCTCTCCCCTGTGAGAGATGTGTTCTTCCCTAGATTCCAAGGCTTTCTAATGCTGTTTATAGTTTCCATGAATGCCATTCTGAGTCTAGCTTTTGTATATGACCGGATTTTTCTCTCTAGAATCATCTGGGATGGTGACGATGATGATGATGATGATGATGATGATGTTGAAGATGATGATGATGATTTTTGGGGAGGTGGAGGGACCTTATTTGCCTTTCTTTTCATTTGTCTGGCTGAACATCCAATGGGTCATTTTAATCTACAAACTCATGTCCTTCAATCCTAGGAATTTTTAAATGTTATTTCCTTCACATATTCTTCTCTCTGTTTTCTTTCTGGGACTATTATTATTTAGAAGATGGATATCATACCCTGATCTTTGAAAATTGTTTTACCTTTCTTTTCCTATTTTCCTTTTCTTTTCCATCCATTTGCAGGATCTTCTTGACTTTACCTTCCAATGCTCCTGTTGATTCTTTTAGTTCCCCTGCAGTTTGACTGCCCAAGAACCCACTCTTGTGCTTTGATAATTCACTTTTTTATCACATTCTATTCTTGTTTTGTGGATGTGATATCTCCTAACTCTTTGAGAATATTATTAAAACATTTTTGGAGTTTCTTTATTGTTCTTGTAGTTTCTATTTTCCCTGAGTTTTTTATGTGTTTTTCTTTCTGTATTTTATGTGAAAAGCTCTATTTGCATGAAGAGGATTTGTCAATGGCAGATATCATTTGATGGTAAGCTAGCTTTTTCATTGAGGGATAAGCAAATATCCCAATCTTTTTGTCTTTTCCACAGATCAGTCAATTTTCCCTGAAAGGCATCTTCTGTTCTTCAACCTGGGTAGTATAAATGAGGCTGGAAGTATTCTCATTATTGTTTAGTAGAGAAATTTAACCTTTCGAGAGAGTAAAATTTCAGCCTTCTGTGGCGTGAAGATGGGCTACCCACTGGCTGAAGATTGGAGGACAAGATGCATAGACCTGTTCATAAACACATTTTCATGGGTCTGGTACCCTGATGCCATCAGTTTTCAAGTCATTCCAGGGTTCTGAGACATAAATCATCTTTCTTTTTCTCTACCAGCCCTTAACACTACGGTCTTCCCTTTTACCTTTTTCTAGACTGCTAATCAGTTATCCCTGGTCCCTTCATTTTCCATCTTTCAAAAGCTTATTGAAATCTCTAATCTACTGTTCTCTTCCGCTCAGTTCTTGTGAGCTCCTGAATTCATCCCTTAAAAAAAAAAAGAACCCTCTGTTACTTTTTTTTTTTTTTTTTTTTTAGATGGATTCTCATTCTGTCGCCCAGGCTGGAGTGCAGTGGTGCAATCTTGGCTCACTGCAAGCTCCACCTCCCAGGTTCATGCCATTCTCCTGCCTCAGCCTCCCAAGTAGCTGGGACTACAGGCACCCACCACCACACCCAGCTAATTTTTTGTATTTTTAGTAGAGACAAGGTTTGACCGTGTTAGCCAGGATGGTCTCGATCTTCTGACCTCGTGATCTGCCTGCCTCAGCCTCCCAAAGTGCTGGGATTACAGGCATGAGCCACCATGCCCAGCCAGTTACTGTCTTTTCAATGGTATTATGAAAGGAATCTGAAGTGACCACTTGTACTCAATATACCTTGTTAATCAGAAGTACAATTCTCTCTTTAATTTTTATAATCTGGCTTCTATTCTTGTCACTTCAGTGAAATTACTCCTGCCAAGGTCACAACCAAGTTCCTTATTGCTGAATACATTGGAAATTGCCTTGATCCCATCCTTCTTGATGTTTTAGCATTTAATCAACTGATGACTCCTTGAAACTCTTTTTGGGGGTTGACTGATGCTTTCCTCTGACATCATCCTCTGATCCTCAGTCTTCTTTGCTAGATCTTCCTCTTTTGTCTTCTCCTAAATGTCTTAAGTTCCTAAAATTTGTTCCTGGACCCCCTGCACATATTTTCCCCTGCTCTCTTCTTAAGATGTCTCATGTTGACCCTTTGCTTTCAGTACCATTTATTAAGCTGATGATTCCCAAATGTGTAGGTCCTCTTCAGCTTGCCTCATGGGCTCCAACTCATATAAAACAATAGCCACCACAACTAATGACTACTGTATACTTGCTATATATCAAGCACTGTTCTGATGTTTTATGAGCTATTTTAGTTGATTCTATCAATGACTTGATTTTGAAGTTCTTATTAATATCCACATTTTAGCAGATGGGGAAACGAGACATGAGGAGGTTCAATAAATGCCCATGGTAGTTAAGTCAATGTTCAACTTCAGGAAGTCTGACCCTGAAATTACCTCATTGTAACTGTACTCTGCTGCCTAACAGTTCTCTCCAACTGCCTGGTTAACAGGCATCCAAAGTGTATCTACTAAAAGTTAACTTCCCCATGCCCCCCTCTCTAAATAACTCTCTACTACCGTTCTCTACCTTGTAGTAGTGGTTCATGCTGAAAACCTAAGAGCCTTTTCTAATTTCTCCCTTCTTTGTCTTCATTTCCACTGAATCCATCATACAAGTCCTACTGATTATATTCTTCAAAATGCCTCATATTGGCTCCCTCCTTTGTTTCCATAGTCATAACACACATCCATCTACCCTGCTGCCATAGTCTTCTGACAAGTTTCTTCTCCTGCGTTCTTAAATTTATTCTCTATGCAACCTACAGAATTATCTTTACAACCCCAAATTAAATCACACTTCAGCTTTCTAGCGCCTTCCCAGTGCTTACAATAAAATCCCAAGCCATTACCATGACCTACAGCACTCTACACAGTCTGATTTCCACCTATATTAGAACTCTAACTGATGCAATTGTCCTTCCTTCTGGTTCACCATGGTGCAGTCACATAGCCCTTGCTGAAGTAAGCTCACTCCTTTACATGCTTTCTTTCCCTTACCAGCTAATCTAAAGTTTCCCCCACTTACCCACTCTGCCCCACTTCAGTTTTCTAATGTTCTATTAACAGTAATTACAAATAGTAATTATCTCATTCAGTTGCTTGATTACTTGACCGTCTTCCCCCACAAGAATGTAAGGTCTATGAGGAAAGAATTTTAATTTTTTTTAAAAAAAAGACTGTTAGAATAAAAATGGACACTTTAATAAAATAGCATATGAGTTTATTCTTGGGATGCCAAAGGGTATATCTCAGAGAGGCTAGAATGAGAGTTAAAGTTTTCAAATTACATATTTGAAGGCAATCAAAACTTGAGGAAAGAGACTTTGTCTGTGCCACTCAGTCAATTCTAGAATTTGCCCTAGACTGTGTCTAGAAATATCCTAGACTGTGACAAAACAAGACTCATTAGATTTTGTAGAAGTCCTCTTATCTAATATGAACTATACTGGTACATGCAGAACTAACAGATGTTTTTATATAGATACAAAAATATTTGCTACAAGCAATGCGTTTACATAATTATGAAGGCTGAGATATCCCAAGATCTGCAATTGGCAAGCTGAAGACCCAGGAGAACTGATGATGTAGTTCCAGTCCAAAAATCAGCAGAGTTCTATTGTTTCCCCTGAAGTCCAAAGGCAGGAAAAAACCAATGTCCCAGCTCAAAAAGTCAGGCAAGAGGAGTCTCCTCTTACTCACAGAAGAGTCAGCCTTTATGTTCTATTCAAACCTTGAATAAGGCCACACACATTAGGGAAGGCAATTTACTCAGTTTGATTCAGATATTCATCTCATCTAAAAACACCCTCACCAAAACACTCAGAATAATGTTTGACCAAATATCTGGGCACCCCAAAACTCAGTCAACTTGACACATAAAATCAACTATCACAGTTGGTTAATCAAAAAATGTCCATCATATTAGACAATCATGAAAGAGACACATAGAGACCTTTAACTTTTTATTTTGCTTCAAATATTTAAATGCAAATTCATTTCCCAATCATTTATAGCAGGCTCAAAGCCTTTTCTTTGAGCATGAATCTAGTAATTGGAGTACCAGATAGTCTTGCCACAAAACTATACTCGTAATTCATCTTCTACATTTCCAGTGTCTGTTTCCTAACATGAAAAAAGAACTTAGAGACAATTATAATACAATCTAAGAGCACAAGTTGTTCTAGGTTTTTAAAGTTATTTTGTCCAATTTCTTAATAGTTGTTTGATTTGATTTCATTTTTAAAATGCAATTTGCTTTCTAAAGTATTTAATTGGGTTTTCACAGTGACAGCGTTTTTAAAAACTTGACATAGTAGGTAGTTTTAAATTATTACAAGGACAAAGTTTGGGGTCAAACATGACTGAATCTAGGGAATCATACAACTCAGCTTGTGGGAGCACAGCACATGGGCAGAATACGGAGTTAGTGTACAATGGTGAAGGTTCAGTTTTCTGCAGGGAAAAACAGTTATGATTCACAGAGAGATGGGGTCGAGTCAGTTAGTCAGGACAATCAGCTCAGTGGAGCCTGCTCAAAGAGTTGTTCCCAATAATAGCCAGGCTAAAAGGATGTTAAATATTAACATCTGTTTGCCTCAAATTTATTCAGGAGTCCCCAAAGGATGCAGATTATCATGAAAACTAAAATAAACAAGAAGAGGAAGAGAAGCCACTTCCAGAACCTTCTAGAAGCTTTCTCTGTTCTATTTGGCTATATTTGCCACTTCCTATTTCCATGATTGCCTTCCAGTATGTAATTTGAAGACTCTGACTGTCATTCTAGCCTCTCTGAGATATACCTTTTGGCATCCCAAGAATAAACTCATATGTTATTTTATTAAAGTGTCCATTTTTATTCTAACAGTCTTTTAAAAAAATTAAAATTCTCCTTTAATCTACTTAGATGATAAAATAATCTGTGCTGCACAGTGAAAACAATTTATAGATGACCCCTTTGGTTAATAACATCATGCCAAGGCAAGTCCCATTTTTCACTTTTCTGTAATGATAAAATGTAATTTAACAATTTCATGTAATGAGATGATACTATAAAGAAATTTTATTACTTTTGTTAATTACCTCCATGACTTATTTGTAAATGTAAGTGACAAAAGTGTGTAAAAATTAAACTTCAAGAGATGTAAAAACTGGATTATTTAGTAACTTTATTTCTGAATAGCTAAAAAGATAATAATGTTCTGCCATTATTATCTAACCCAAGCCATCAGGGACTGCACTAAATGCTCTAACAACCAAGCAGTAACATTTGTGCTGGGTAACTTGTTGCATTTTCCTTTGGAAGTTGTAGTGCATTGGAGGCAAAATAATGTGCTGTCTATGAAAGGGCTCTAGGGCCAAATTACCTGGGTTTGAATTTCAACTCTGCTTCTTCATGTTTCAATATGTGGAAATTATTTATTTAAGTTCCATAGGTATGTCTTGTCAAATGCTGGATCCTTGAAAATATCACTAGAATAATGTATTTATAAGGTAAATCTGAGTTTATTGTTTACCTCAGTAAGGCAGAATGCTACTTTGACAATGAATTAGTGGCATCTTGGAAAGGAGACAGGAAAGTTGTGATATTTATGAGGTTTTGGGGTTTGATTTAAGACAGGTCTTTCAATGCAAGGGGTATATGGGCTTGTTGGGAATTGAGTAAAAGTCACGATAGAACGCTTTAGGATTGGTGGGTGCTGCAAAATGAGGGCTTGGAGGTATGGGTATGGAAGAGTCTTAGAGAGTGCAGAGTAGTTTGATCATATTTGTTGAAAAGTCAGCCAGGTGTGGTGGCTCATGCTTACAATCCCAGCACTTTGGGAGCTGATGTGGGACGATCACTTGAACCCAGGAGTTCGAGACCAGGCTGGGTAACATGGAGAGATCCAATCTCTACAAAAAAATACAAAAATTAGCCAGACATGGTGGTGTGCCCCTGTAGTCCAGACTACTTGGGGGGTTGAGGTGGGAGGATTGCCTGAGCCCAGGAGGTGGAGGCTGCAGTGAGCTGTGATTGTGCCACTGCATTCCGGCCTGGGTGACAGAGTGAAACCTTTTCTCAAAGAAGAAACAAAAGAGAAAAGTCAACCAGTCCTGTGTTTATTAAAAATGATTTTTTTTCAGATGTTCCTGAAAGGAACATTAAAGTTATTTTTAGTTTTTATCTCCCTGGACAAATACTTCCTGGAATAGGAAAGTCATAGCAGTGAAGATAGTGGTGGAATACAATCATGATAATGTGGACAGTGAGCTCTGCTTGTTGGGGGAGAGGGAGGGGGAGATGATTCTGATTCTCTGTTTCTCATTTGCAAATGGGAATAATACCAGTGCATTTATGGGTGATGGTACTAATAGAGAAGTACTAGCAAACCTTACAGAAGGAAAGTACATACAGTGGAAGGAGCAAGGATTTGGAGTCAGTCAAATCTAAATATAAATCAGAGCTACAACTCAGCCACAAAGAAGAATGAAATCGTGTCTTTTGCAGCAATATGGATGAAACTGGAGGTGATTATCCTAAGTGAAATGATTGATAGACGCAGAAAGTGAAATATTGCATGTTCTCACTTGTAAGTGATAACCACATAATATGTGCATACGAACATAGAAAATAGAATAATAGACACTGGAGACTCAGAAAGACGGGATTGGAAAGGGGGTGAAAGATGAGAAATTACCTTTTGGGTCCAATGTACATTATTCAGATGATGATTACACTGAAAGCCCAGACTTCACTATTATGCAATATATCCATGTAATAAAATTGTACTCATACCCCCTTAAATCTATACAAATTAAAAATAAAAAAATTAATCTGAGCTACAATTTTTTAGTAAGTATCATCCTGTTTTGTGACCTCTAGAATGAGAGCTCTTTCACAGGGGTGCTGTGAAAATTAATAAAATAATGAATGAGAAAATAATCTATGGGAGATACGTGTTTCAGCAAGATACCTACAGCTCATTCCAGTGGGGGACTTGAAGAGGGTTTGATGAAGGGACTAATTGCATAGGTTAAGGAACCAACAGAGAGGATGCTGAGGCGAAGCAGGAAGACCTGTTACCATTCCTAGGCCAGAAGGAGCAAGGGAAGGAACTGTCCTGGAGCCTGGTAAGAGCCGTAACACTGGATGGGAAGCCACTTGACTACCCGCAAGACCCGAGATCGCAGGTGAAGGAATGTGCACACTGCCAAACCAGGAAGGGAGCAGCAGGAATAAATACCCTGGCCTCTTCCTCCTCCTGTTGTCCAATCGCCTGCATTGCATTTATCAAACGCAACTAAAAGCCGAAGGCAGATGAGCCTGGGTAACACACTCCTTCCGGATCAGCCTCCTGGGGCAGGGAGAATCACAAGGAGTACATCAGGAGACACACACACTGATAATGACCCCATCTCGTAAGTACTTTTAAAGTCTTAGTTCCCTACTATGATTAATTCAAGAATGAGGATACAGTTGAAATAGAGTATGCCAGTATAGTGCTGAGGACACCTCTACATGTTTTTTTGGAGGTGGAGGGCAGGGGGCTTTTAAGCACTAACCACGTAGAGTCTGTGGTGTAATAAGAGTGGCTAATGCAAAAATGTTGACTGACTGGGCTTGTTCACTCTAAAAGACCACCAACATTATATCTGCTTCTTGGCATATTAGGATGTAAGAATATACAATGCCTGTTAGGTTCAGAAACACAAAGTCCTTTCATAATGTCCATTCAGTTCGAGAAACTCCCCTTAACAAAATATGCAGATGTTTCTTTTCACTTGGAACAAAAATGAATTGGTTGAATAGAAGGTAACTCACATTGTGGGATAAATTATATATTTGTGTATAATTTTTATGTATAATTTTATTAGCTATAATATATAATAATTTTATTATATATAAATTATATATATTATATATATAAATATATATAAAATGTAAGTAATCTATGAGTACTTCTATACATGGCAGTGATGTTAACCACCAATCTGTCATCATAGGACAAGCTGAAAGGCTTAACCAGAAGCAGAGTAGAGGACCTTTCTGGAGCCTCTTCCTTATGTCCGGGTTCTGTGTTAGCCTCAATCTCACTTATTTTTAACTTTAACCTGGTCCCCATTGAGTGGCCTTTTACTGATGCCAATGCTTATGATTGAATGCAGGCCCTTCTCAAAGGCATGGAGTGGATAAGCCTTACTTCTCTTGTCACCTAAATTTCTTATGAATGTCCTAGAATGCTCACAAATGTCTTCCCCATATGCTTGTTTTTGCTGGATAGCAAAGTATTAGACCACTACTCACTCCCACCACCCTGACAGCTTTAAGCAGGAAGAGGAATATCTTCCAGAATGAGTCCTATCTGATGGCCTTTCCCCTATTATTAAAATTTGCTTCCTTTTGGGGTTGGCTGTTTCTCATTGCAGAAATATCCCACACTCTGGGATCAGAGCTTGACCTAACCCTCTGAACTGGGATGTTACTAATCAAATGCTTCCCTTGTATCAGCTATTCTTAACCTTGTGATTGTCTCACGTAGAAAATGTTGAATAGAGGATGTTCCCCATTAAGTAGATGATGGAAAGCATTCCTTATGGATTATCACCCCTTTTCAGAAACCAGTCATGTACTTTTAGGGCATTTTACATCCCAGTGCTTCTCAGTGATACCTTTCCCATTACTTTATCCTCAAAACTCATTCTTTAATTAAACAACTTTTGAAAAATGACAATGAGTACTTTCCAGGGAACCCCTTTAAAAAGACAATACCAATTTGGGTGTGTAATTTCAGATATGCTTATTTTAAAAAACAAGTCCTATTTCTTTACAGTACACCTGAGTTTCATATCCTGCACTCTCTTTTGCACAAATCTATTCATCTTCTCTAAAGGATTGCAAACTCCTTCAAGGCTGGGGCTATACCTCACTTACTCCTTTTATTCCACCAATGTATTCCTGTCCTTAATAACTTTAATTGATTTGCAAAATGCTGCCGCCAAGTGAAGAGTCATTAAATGGGGAAAAAATTCCATTAAATTTAATGGGAAAAATTATGGTGCTTGTCATCAGAGCCCAAGATATCCAGACAATTTTCTTAGACAGAAAAATATATGAATTGGACAATAAAAACAAAGCCTTGCAATTAATAAATATTTTAAAGTAAATAAATACACTTTGCATTTAAAATGTGGTGAAGGTTATTTGCTGATATGGTTTGACTGTGTCCCCACCCAAATTTCATCTTGAATTGTAATAATCCCTACTTGTCGAAGGCAGGGCCAGGTGGAGATAATTGAATCATAGGGGTGATTTCCCTCATACTGTTCCTGTGGTAGTGAATAAGTCTCACAAGATCTGATGGTTTTATAAATGGGGAGTTCCCCTGCCCAAGCTCTCTTCCCTGCCACCATGTAAGACGTGACTTTGCTCCTCCTTTGCCTTCCGCCATGCTTGTGAGGCCTCCCCAGTCATGTGGAACTGTGAGTCAATTAAACCTCTGTCCTTTATAAATTACCCAGTCTTGGGTCTGTCTTTATTAGCAGCGTGAAAACAGACTAATACATTTGTCAGAGAAGATAAAAGACTTACAGTGGGTGGCAGGGTGGTGAAGGAGGGGGTGTCAGAAAGATATTCTTTGGAGGATGAATTCTTACTTATGTATCATTCTCTTCACCAATTTTTCAGCATTTTCCAGGCTCATGGTTGCCTTGCGTTCACGTCTACACTTATAATTAGTTACAGCACAGAAACATATCTTTAGTGCAAACTAAAGTCTAACTAACCATGACAATGCTTTAAAATACTTCAAAGTAGCCCACACGAACAACATGCTGAAGAAGCTGCCTTCCCATCCTGTTTGCTTGTCTCATGTACACAAAGGAAAACATTTTGGGTGCATCCATCATGGTGTGCAAAGTAAATTTGTTCCATATGCTATTCACTGTCTAAAATGTTGTTCTGAGTGAATTTTAAATGTGTCATTGCCTGAAATTATAATGTTAAAATACCACTTATAGCATATTTATTCATTTTGCTTCAGGGTAAAAATCTCTTCATCCTGGAAAAAGTAAAGTCATCGTCTGAAAAGTAGTATAACTTTTCAAGATACTTTTTGTTGAAAAGTCACTAAGCACTCATTAGGTAAACTAAGTTGTAGCATATTACAAGCCATATACTCAAATCGATGAATGGATGAATCAAGAATAAAACACCATTATTTTAGTTTTGTTTTTTTCTAAGACATCTTGTTAAAGCATAAAACACTATTCTTCTAATAACCTTATTAGAAGATCATTTAAATCAATGGTTTAACTAGTCAGTTGCCTATAATGAAGAAGTTGTTTTGGTTGCAACAGTCAAAATGTCTTCAAAATTTTTGACTTGCTATGTAGGCTATTTATCCCCGTGTATTGAGGTGTTTTAGATTTCTAAGACTAGAGTGGAGCCCTCACATTGGTTTTCAGCAATTTTGAAGTAGAAACTAGAGCAGCATAGCATGAATACTTATAGATGTCGGAGGGTGAGGAGGGTCCTTATCTTATGAAGAAGTCAGAGCAAAGAAACAGCCTTGAAGGGCAAAAGACCCGTATAACCCAGCACATCACCATGCTCTGGCCACTTGAAATCATGTGAGAAGGGCACCAGCACCCACTCCCACCCATTCCATGTCAATCTTTGAAGAGCCCCTACTTTTTTGTACTCATTCATCTTTCTTTATCTGTCCTTCTTTTATGCTCACCTGTTGTGCTGAAGTAGAAGTCACCAGGTTCAAGAGACAGAAGAAGAGATCCAGAGCCAGCAAACAAAACATGGGGTTTCACTGGGAACTTACATACAGAGGAGAGAGTCCAGTGGTAGTGAGCTGGACAAGATACCCTCACGCCCAGCGGTGGCAAGCTGGGCAGGAAAACCACACCTGCATACAGTTTACGTGGCATTTTCACTTACCATCCTCCTCTTAATGACCTCCACCTGGCAACTTTCATTTGACCCAAAACACATTTGACCCATCTGCTATACAGCCTGAGTTCCACGGCACAAGCTGGGGGCTAAGATGCTCATCATAGACAAGGAACAAATCTCTAGGCTGGTCATTCCCAGATTCCCTAGCTCGGAGCACACATTCAGGTGCATTGACCATACAGCATTATTCTCAGGGCTTGCTTAAATTATTGCTATCAGGTGCGTTTACTTCATCACCGTAGCTGTTTTCCTTCTAACACTAATCAAAGTCACCTTCCTTTATATATGCTCGCCTAATTTCTCACATCATCAGTACTTTATCCTACTTGGCAGGTCTCTTTTCCTTTCTTTCCTTCAGGCCCTCGTCTTGCCCTTTCCAAGACCATGGCAGGAGGACAAGCCTGTGAGACTACCTGGCATTGTGATATGCCTATATGTGTTTCTCTGCATACACTTTTATCTCTAATGTACCACTTTATATTTATGAGGCCTTTATGTGATCACTCAGACCTGAACTTACAATTTCTTATTTCCAGCAAGAACATTATTGCAAATGGCAAATAAGGATTTGTTAGCACCAAGAAGCACAGTCCCAGAGATTTTTTGAATGTCTGATCAATTGCCATGTAGGCCAAGAAAAACTTTAGCTATTGGCTATTTCTTACTATTTCTCCCACTTCCATTACCTTCCTTATTCTCCCCCAAGGTTATGATTACAAGACAAATTGAAACAAAGAAATCTAAGGATTTCAAATTTCCCTGAGAAACGGTATTATAGATTTATGAAGGTTTAATTCTAATCTGAATGGTCATCCAAACACAAAGTAGTTATTTGAAAGTAGTAGATCCTCTCACCGATTTCATACAGAAAAAAAGGAAGAGAAGTTGATCTAAGATTTTTGCCTCCATGAAAGCTATTATATTTTATGAATATTGACTTGTTAACAAAGACAATAAAATTTAGAATCTAATAAAAGCATATGTAAACATATGTAAAGGGATTTAAAATCTTTCCTGTAGAATAACTTATATGAAGTTAATAGAAACTTTCCATCATCCCAAGTACCCTCTGGTGTGCGTGTCTTAATCAGCTGTCCATATCGACAGGGCTCAAGTGAACCTTCTATGCCTCTTTCAAATAAGTCTCTTTTAAGAACAGAAACCTACTAAACAAAGAATAAAATACTTCTTTCCTCTCCTGGTTCTTATAAAGTACTGATGTTTCTATTTTGCCTATTACAATCACTCTTGCTAGGTGTGGTGGCTCATGCCTGTGATCCCAGTACTTTGGGGGGGCCGATGTGGGCAGATCACTTGAGGTCAGGAGTTCAAGACCAGCCTAGGCAACATGGCAAAACCCCATCTCTACAAAAAAATACAAAAATTTGCTGGGCATGGTGGTGCGTGCCTGTAGTCCTAGCTACTCCAGAGGCTGAGGTGGGAGGATGGCTTGAGCCTGGGAGGTGGAGGTTGCAATAAGCTGAGATTGCACCACTGCACTCCAGCCTGGGCGACAGAATGAGACCCTGTCTCAAAAAAAAAATCACTCTCAAATTATTTTTCTGGGAATAAATACTCATTTCTGCTAGGCTTAAACTAAAACTCAAACCCACTTCAAATCCTGCTAGTCTACTTGGTATAGGTGAATGAAGTCACCTATTTATCTAGTACTTACTGCCATTTTACCCATTTTCAAGTGTACAATTCAGTGGTATTAACTACATCCATGATGTTGTGCAACCATCACCATTATCACTGTATTTCCAAACATTTTCTTTACTCCAAACAGAGATTCTGTAATCATTAGGTAATAACTCCCCATTTTTCACTCATACCAGCTCCTGGTAACCTCTAATCTACTTTCTGTCTCAAAGAATTTACCTATTCTAGATATTTCATATAAGTGGAATATTTAGCTTTTTGAGAAATCATCAAACTCTTTTCCGCAAAAGCTATGCCATTTTACATTCTTATTAGCAACATAGGGTTCCAATTGTTTCACATGCTTGTCAACATTTATAATTTTCCATTTATTTGAAGTTATAGTCATCCTAGTAGGTATGAATTGGCATCACAAGGTGGTTTTGATTTTACATTTTTCTAATAATTAGTGATGTTGAGGGTCTTTTTATGTGCTTATCACCCATTTGTATATATTCTTTCAAGAAATCTCTATTCAAGTCCTTCACCCATTTTTAATTGGGTTGTCTTCCCATCGTTGAGTTTTGGGAGTTCTTTACATATTCTACATATTAAACCCTTATAAGATAAATAATTTGAAAATATTTTCTCCCATTCTATAGGTTATAGTTTCACTTTTTTGATAATGACTTTTGATGCATGAAAGTTTTAAATTTATCTATTTTTTGTTTTCTTACTTATGCTGTTAATGTCAGATCTAAAAATCCATTGTCAAAATCTAAGGTCATAAAGATTTATTTACTCCTACGTTTTCTTCTAAGAGTTTCTGGTTTTAGCTGTTATATTTCCATTGTTGGTCCATTGTTTGTTAACTTCATGTAAGTTGATAATAATGAGTTATTGTTTTTTAATAGACAGAGTTTCACTATCATCCAGGCTGGAGTGCGGTGGTACAATCACAACTCACTGCAACCTCACAGTGATCCTCTGCCTCAGTGTCCTGAGTAGCGAGGACTACAGGTCAACAACACCACACCTGACTAATTTTTAGAAGAAAATGTTTTTTAGAGATGGAGTTTGCTATATTGTCCAGGCTGGTCTCAAACTCCAGGCCTCAAGGGATCCTTCTACCTCAGCTTCCCAAAGGGCTGAGATTACAGGAATGAGCCATCATGCACATTCAGCTGTTTTGAGTTAATTTTTGTATATGTTATGAATTACCTATTTATTTTTGAAGATCATGTCTTAATATAGGTGGCTTGCTGACATGTAGAATATTGTAAGAATCTTCCAAACACATACAAATTTATCTCCATTCAGTGGAGTATCAATGTTTGCTCTGAATTGGAATAATAAAAGAAGTAGAGAACAAAATTAATATTTCTTTTAATATTTTAATGCAGAATACTAGATTCCTATGTAAAAGAAGAAAAAACATGGAAGTTTCAATCAGGTAAAATTTGTGTTCCCTGTCATCTACAATACACTGCTTCTCCATACATAAAATACTTCCAGCTGAATAAAGGAAGGGAATTAGAGGGGAGAGTTTAGATAAGACAGACTCTAGAGAAAAATCTATGCTTACCTCCCAGACAGATTCATAGCAAGAGGAAGAGATAGAATCCCATATTTAGGGGATCTGAAAGCAGAGGGGTGACTGTTATGCTTTTTACCTGGCTATACATGGAGGCTGTAAACCCCATTGACCAGTCCCTGCATCCTTGTGATGAAAAATGCTGGTGGAAATGGCCCTATAAGGCACCATATATATAGCCATATAGAGACAAATGAGCCAGAGAGGAACCTCAGAAATATTTGCGTCATTTTACTCCCAGTGCTTGAGGAGCTGCCAAACTTCTCATATGAAACATTGTAAATTGCCCTAAGACTAGAGAGTTTCTGCTGCCATGACTTTAAAATCAAGGTCAAATCATAGTCAATTATATCTAGTACAATTACATATATCCAACAGAGAGATAATATATTTTGCAGGAATAAAGACGACACAGTGAGCCCTATGTTCAGCCCTGCCTCACCTTATGGCTCACCAAAGTTCACCACTCCGCCAGAATTTGGAGGGTTTTCCAATTTAAATAATTCTATAGCAACTAGCAGCTACATACAGTTGAATTTGTTTATAGGAAGTTGTATCAAGATGTTTTAAAAGAACACCAATATTTTATATGCTGCTTTTAGGAAGCTTTAAAATAATCATTTGAGACACTGTTGCATGCAGATAAATTCTCTAGTCTGCTTGTGTATCTCCAGTGCAATTTAAAACACAGATGCAAGCAAGAGAGAAGGTCTGGAGGCTAACAGAATTTGGCAGCAGCCGTAAGTCTCTCTTTTCCTGTAATAGCTTTGTAGATGTCAGCATGAAAGGACAAGACCTGGTCTCTGCTCTCACTTCAAAGGAGTCTAGGCATTAAATCTCCAACAGTCTCATGCCTTTAGCAGAAGGCTTGTGAAGACAGGGGCAACTGATGTGAATCCCTGGGGAGGAAAAGGTGATTTTCTAACACACAAACACAAATCATCCCGATGGATCCTAATAAGTTGAGTATGAGGGGAAAGATGCTAAGATAATGTAGAAAATGCTACAACATATTGACAAGGAGAATGGAATGTGGAGTTCAGTATTCCCTTTGGATGGAACTCCGGGGAAAACTCATAGGTAACATCTGTTTCTGTGCCCAGAGCCTAGAGTTATACTTTTAAGTTCAAAGACTCAGTTGACTAATCTTAAATCATTAATGGTTGCCTTTTTAAAAAGTACTTGTGCAGAAAATTACATAGTATTATAATAGTATTTGTCGGCAGTCAAGAAAAGGCAAAAGAGCTAAAGCAATCCCCACTGGTGGACTCTCACTTGAGCTTCCCCTTTGAATAGTCGGCAATGGAGAAAGCAGTTGACATTCAGCTCAATGAACACACATTGAGTATGTAGCATGATCTAGGCACTAATTAGTTTCTTTGAAAGGGAAGGGACCTACATACCCATAAAACACAGAGCTTCCCCCAAGTGACAAATCAAGAAGTCTAGAAGCATCTTAGACTTATGAGTACTTGTAAGTAAAGTTCCACAAGGCTGTTGGGGAGTCCTCAACCAAAGTCACCCATCAGAGGAGTCCCACATGTCCCAGGAATGTGGGATTTCTTATCATACTCAGTCACTGATGGAGAGCAGCACATGGGAAGTGTGGCTGTTGTGCAAACGTGGTGATGGATTTCGGAGCCAGGTAAAAGGTCTCTTGGTCAGTTACGCTCCCTGCTCTGACAGGCAAGTTCCCATCATGGCCACACCAGTGAGTCAGCTCCCTGGAAATGTCAGTATAACACGTGTATGTTGGTGCATCATTTAGTATTATAAATTTGTTTGTTTAAATAAGAAGAAAATTAGTTCATCTATTTACTTGATAGAGAAATGAGTGTTTTCAACCTCAGCAAGATGAAGTAATTTATTACTTAGAGAATCTTTGCACCTACTGGGCTCCTCTAACAACCACTGGATGGTTTTTAGTTCACAGAAAGTTGCCACTTCTCGGAAAATGGTAAAGGGGGAGAGAAAGATTTGCTGTTGTACTAATACAAAGAAGTAGCAGCTCTGTTCATTTCTTTTAATTGTCTCTGAAGTGAGCTTTTCTTCTTCATGGCAAATGATTGTTCTGCCTGAAGCTATTTGACACTAGGATGGGAACAGAAGGGTGGAGTAGCCATGTATGCAATATTCTTAGCATCTTTTTATTATAGTCTAATTCTTCACATCTGTCTCCTACAGAGAAACCTCTCCTTAAAATGGTAGCATCCACTTTACAAGTTAGGAAGAGTAAGAAGTGAGCAGCACATGGCGTTCTATTATGGCATTGCAAGTTGCAGCAATGATTTCTTTGTTGTCTTGATATCAAAATTTCACTCTATCATGGTATAAATTGATCTTATCATTGTGACCCATGAACACTTACTGAATATTTATGATATGTTTACCAATGAGAATGTAAAGAGGTTTCAGACTCTTTATTTCAAGAGGCTTATCTATATTTAGGGGGAAAACGCATGTGTATGAAAGCTCTCCAGATAGTATAGTCTATCAAGCCTGGATTTTATTTATTTCACTTATAAGCTGTAGAATTAACCTGTAATGCTTTACCGGAAGCGTAGCAGAAGACACAAGATCCCAGGTCAGAAATGAAGGACTTTGTGATTTACAGCACAGCAAGCAGCAGTGGAGCTTGGGGAACCCACTGCTTTTCCCACAAGCAGAAAGTTAGCCTGATCTTTGTTGAAGGCGGATACATTACCTCATCTTGCAGGTAACCAGCTGCATAAATGAGTATGAGAAATGATGTGAGTATCAGGGCCTTGCAGCCTTGGTTTACCCAGCAGGACGTGGAGGAACTCAAGAAGCACAAGGAAGGCTGCCTCCTCCAACACAGGCAGAAAGTCAAATAATCAATACCAGTGACAGCACCACTGAAGTTTGGAAATCAGAAATAACAGGATGCTCATGACATAGGAGAAATGGATGGTTTTGTTGGTGAATATAAACCAAAAATAAAATTCTAAGCCCCTCAACCATCTGAATAGACCCCTCCTTTTGGCCAGAGCACTCCAAAGTTAATCTGAAAAACTAATTCAGGTCATGATAGGAAGTGGAGGTCAGACATGCCTCATTAAACTCTCCTCCCTTTTGGAATTCAGGAAAAACTGGACCAGCATTAACATCAACACAGACCTTAAGTCTGATAAACATTTACAGTCTATTCTCTCTGAAGCCCTACTACCTGGAGGCTTCATCTGCATAGTAAAACCTTGATCTCAACAACCCCTTATCATAACCCAGACATTTCTTTCTATTGATAATAATTCCTTCAACCAATTGCCAATCAGAAAATTTAAAAATCTCTCCAGGATCTGGAACCCCCACCCCCACCTCCTCATGCTTTGAGTTGTCCTACCTTTCCAGGTCAAACCAATGTACATCTTACATGTATTGATTGATGACTTGTGTCTCCCTAAAATGCACAAAAGCAAGCTGTACCCCTACCATCTTGGGCACATGTCATCAGGACCTCCTGAGGTTGTGTCACAGTTGCGTCCTTAACCTTGGCAAAATAAACTTTCTAAATTGATTGAGACCTGCCTCACATACTTTTGGGTTCACGCTACAAAAAAGAAGAAAAGATTACTGCCTATAGTAAAATATTTATTATTAGCTTACCTCAACAGGCAGCAGTGGTTTGCTTATAAAAAAGAAAACACTAGGGTAGAAAGAGAGGGAACAGGCCTTTGGGAGTTTTAATACTTATTAACAATGATGAGACTGGATGAACTGCATTGCGAAGCACAATGTAAAACTATCATTCATTGTCAATGATTTAAGGAAGGAATGTTAGATGCAGGAATCTGATTATAATTAAGTGAATTGAAATGTTATCTCCACCCAGAAATTTCTACATGTTTTCTATTGAATGTCCCTCCTAAGCCACAATAGAAACAGTAGAAACAATGCCCAGCATTTTAAGCTTCAATTAGCTGCATAGTGGTTGATGGGAGTATGGGGATTTAAAATCCTTTATGCTTCCATTAGATAAAAATCTGTGACATGTAAGTCATGATTATTCATCAGCATGGGGCCAAGCCCTGCTCCACACCCTTGTCTGCTTGGCCCATTTTCCTCCATGAGCTCCAGAGCCACACAAGAGGTTGTAGCCAATAGTGACCTTTTGTACCAGAAGCTTCACTGATTCTAGCAGGAAACTGAGTTTCCTCCACTTGGTTCCAGAGGACACTGTACATGACCTTGAAGTATTTTGTGATCCTATTGTGTGGCCAACAGCAATGAAGCAGCAACATTTCCCAGAACAAAAGTAGATGACCTCAGGCAGAAACAAGACTGATGGGCAGGGAAGCAGGCCTGGCCTCCCTGCTTTATAGAAGAGAAATGGAGTCATTATTACAGGCACTGACTCTCTAAACTTATCAATTCCTGGAAAAAGAACACTAAAAAGTAGAAGTAATTGGCTAGCCCCGAAGTATTATTTAATGTGGAAAAGAGGCCCAAGTAAAATATGTAAAAGTCAATGTTTTTTCCAAAGGTAGTGTCAGTCAACTTTCTTATTCATAGTTTACTTACAGTGTCTTTGATTATGAAGAAGGCTCTGTGCATATGTGTGTGTGTGTGTGTGTGTGTATGTAATTCTAGAATCCATTTGTAACTTTTTTAATTAAAATCCCATTTTAGGAGGAGAAAATATAAACTTTCATCTCCATACAAAAGAAAAGAGCTTTGGGAGATCTCTGTTACTTAATTTGAGTAGCTTTTCTCCATTCTCTAAAATTGCCTCTTCCTTCCTCATATTTTCTCTAATTATCCCGGTTCCTGGTTTACAACCTGTGCTAGCTTACCTAAACACCTTCTTCTTCAGGGATTTTCAAGTATCTAATGATAAAATATTGTGACCCCTCTCAGCCATATTTGCACTTTAAAAGGGAAATTTTGTTTCCAAATACAAAGGGGTCTATTATTAACAGTGGATTTTTTAGGAATGAATGGATGACATTTGCAGCAACCTAGATGAGATTGGAGAATATTATTCTAAGTGAAGTAACTCAAGAATGGAAAACCAAACATTGTATGTTCTCACTCATAAGTAGGAGCTAAGCTATGAGGATGCGAAGGCATAAGAATGATACAATGGACTTTGGGGACTCAGGGGAAAAGGGTGGGAAGGGGGTGATGGATAAAAGACTACAAATTGGGTTCAATACACACGCTCAGGTGACGGGTGCACCAAAATCTCACAAATCACCACTAAAGAATTTACTCATGTTACCAACCACCATCTTTTCCTCAATAACCTATGGAAATAAAAAATTTAAAATAAAAATAAAAGCTGTCCTTCCCAGGTTAAAACACACACACATGTGCATGCACGCACACACACACACACCAAAAAAAACCCCAAACAAACAAACAAAAACCAGTGGACTTTTTTAAGGGTTATCTTTTGGGACAAGGAGAATCTTCTCCCATTTCTGGAGCTACAAAACATTTAACAAAATATCTAGTTTGCTTCTGTGTAAGTCTATCTCTGGTTCCCTTCACCAAACAGTATTTCTATGTCCAAACTCAGACTGTATTCTTGACTTTAGGCCTATTTGTGGACAATGCTAAATGCCCAGTGAGCAGTTTCCAGTCTCAGCAATAAACCAGATGTTTTGTCTGATATCAAACAACCAGAATTTATGTGAGAACACATAGATGTTTGATTGAATTTTTCATTTGTCATCCAGATATTTGGCACTAAATACAAACAGTCTTTAGAAATCACAGAAGGAATTCATTCTCCAGGCATTTCATATAATCTGCCCTACAATGTCGTCTTTCTGTTCTAAAAGAGTTTCTATGTCCATTGAAAGTGTCAGTAGCGTGGAGATCCGTCATAGTAGAGGCATTAGATATTTGGAAGGCTGCTTTGCTCTTTTGGGAAGTCAGTGCCAGTCAGGAGCTGGAGTTGCTCACTGCGCCACTCAGGGTAGGCTAGGTTGGCAGTGGTCACCAAAAATGTCCCAAATCTTGGTGACTGAAGCAGTAAGGGTTTATTTTTCACTTATGTTCCTGTCTGACGTGGGTATGGGGTAGTAGTAGGTAGGATGGAGGGATGGAGGGTGAGTCTCTGCTCAGTAGTTACTGTGGAACCCAGACTGAAGAAGCCTTGCTCTCAGCATAAATGGATTTCTGCATTTGCCCAGCAGGGGAAGAGCAGAGCTGGTCGGTGTCCTTCAGGCATTTTGTAAAACCTTGAGTTGGAAAGTTTTCTCACCAGAGCTAGTCACATGCACAACATGGACACATCTAACTTCAAGCAGTCAGGACAGCACCGTCCCCCAGAGTGTGCCCCAGCAAGGGAATGGGGACCAAAGAGGGGTGCACAGCACTAATGTCTATCACACACCCATGCACGTCTCAAGAGGAGAAAGTCACCAAAACAGGATTTCCTCAAAGCTAGGTTTCTTCTTAGGGCAAAATCAAACATTCCTTGGTTTCCTCAGCCTAAATACAGGGTCAAAATTTATCAATATTTTATTATATGTAATTATCTATGTTTTTACGTTACATACATTTTATTATTACATTGATAGAGTCATGGGAAGTATGTGCTTTTTTTTTTGGAATTTAAAAGTTTATTATCTCCTTCCCTTTGGGAAAAGCAAATACCTAAAGTTAAGGTATCCCAGAAAGTTCTGCAAAACAGCACAGAGACAAATAAGTAACATGTATAGTTGATATATCAACTCCATGAGAGAAGAAACAATATTTATTTTGTTTACGTCACCCTGAGGCTTATAATACCCACCCCTCAGAGGTCCGCACAATGCCGGTAACCTACATGCAATAAATATTTGTTATATATGAAACAATATATATTAAATCAAATAAAATGGAGATCTGTAATGAACAAGACAATGATTTAGGTCCCAGGACACTAGACAGAGGGTCTACCCAATACATCAACTGTACAATTTGAGGGGTGACAATTTCATGTCTTCCAAAACATTTCCCCACAAACAACTAATGATAAAGTATTCATCTTTCACTAGACCTAAAATTTTCAACTGTTAGTACAATTCTCATGAATTTGATAACAAAGGTGGGGAAATCGTCTGCATTCTATTTTGGCTTGAAATATTTCTTAGTTTAAAAAAATACCTAAAAAACACTGGCTGCATATGTGTTCTAACAGTAACAAATACTTCTGCGGTACTGATTTTGTGCAATGCACTCTTCTGAACACTTAACCTTATCCAACGTTAAATACTTTGAGACATCAGAACCCTTTGAGGTAAGTACTATTATTATTATTTTCATTTTAAAGATAGGGAAGCCGAGACAAGTGAGTGCAATTAACTTGTCCAAGATCACACAGCTAAGATGTGATGCAGTGATGCAGCTCTGATTAGAACCCAGACCCTCCAACTTCAAACTAAACTGTTGCCCTCGATTCTGTGTGGCGGCAATAAAGATGAAAAAAATCCTACCCTTGTCTCTGGAATAAACTCACATTAGAGCCACAGTGTGCAGGAACAAAACAAAGGTGCCTGCTTTTGTCACTTCCATTCAGCATAGTGTTGGAAATTCTAGAGAGGGTAGTAAGCACTAGACTCTCCCCTACACTGATCCCACGCTATTACCCCTCTTGTCCCCTAAATTTTTTCCCAACCTGTCCTCCACATGACTCACACATATGGTCCCCTACACTGTCTCCCACACTCTCCCCTACAATGTGACTCCACACTGTCCCCTACACTGTCCCCTACATTGTGTAACCAATCTCCAGAACTCCTTTTATCTTGCAAATCTGAAACTCTGTCTAT
>NW_012101665.1:1882925-1883455 GCF_000951045.1 Mandrillus leucophaeus | reverse complement strand
CAATATTTTATTATATGTAATTATCTATGTTTTTACGTTACATACATTTTATTATTACATTGATAGAGTCATGGGAAGTATGTGCTTTTTTTTTTTTTGAATTTAAAAGTTTATTATCTCCTTCCCTTTGGGAAAAGCAAATACCTAAAGTTAAGGTGTCCCAGAAAGTTCTGCAAAATAGACACAGAGACAAATAAGTAACATGTATAGTTGATATATCAACTCCATGAGAGAAGAAACAATATTTATTTTGTTTACATCACCCTGAGGCTTATAATACCCACCCCTCAGAGGTCCACACAATGCCGGTAACCTACATGCAATAAATATTTGTTATATATCAAACAATATATATTAAATCAAATAAAATGGAGATCTGTAATGAACAAGACAATGATTTAGGTCCCAGGACACAAGACAGAGGGTCTACCCAACACATCAACTGTACAATTTGAGGGGTGACAATTTCATGTCTTCCAAAACATTTCCCCACAAACAACTAATGATAAAGTATTCATCTTTCACTAGAC
>NW_012101665.1:1869550-1877750 GCF_000951045.1 Mandrillus leucophaeus | reverse complement strand
CAGAGTGTGCCCCAGCAAGGGAATGGGGACCAAAGAGGGGTGCACAGCACTAATGTCTATCACACACCCATGCACGTCTCAAGAGGAGAAAGTCACCAAAACAGGATTTCCTCAAAGCTAGGTTTCTTCTTAGGGCAAAATCAAACATTCCTTGGTTTCCTCAGCCTAAATACAGGGTCAAAATTTATCAATATTTTATTATATGTAATTATCTATGTTTTTACGTTACATACATTTTATTATTACATTGATAGAGTCATGGGAAGTATGTGCTTTTTTTTTTGGAATTTAAAAGTTTATTATCTCCTTCCCTTTGGGAAAAGCAAATACCTAAAGTTAAGGTATCCCAGAAAGTTCTGCAAAACAGCACAGAGACAAATAAGTAACATGTATAGTTGATATATCAACTCCATGAGAGAAGAAACAATATTTATTTTGTTTACGTCACCCTGAGGCTTATAATACCCACCCCTCAGAGGTCCGCACAATGCCGGTAACCTACATGCAATAAATATTTGTTATATATGAAACAATATATATTAAATCAAATAAAATGGAGATCTGTAATGAACAAGACAATGATTTAGGTCCCAGGACACTAGACAGAGGGTCTACCCAATACATCAACTGTACAATTTGAGGGGTGACAATTTCATGTCTTCCAAAACATTTCCCCACAAACAACTAATGATAAAGTATTCATCTTTCACTAGACCTAAAATTTTCAACTGTTAGTACAATTCTCATGAATTTGATAACAAAGGTGGGGAAATCGTCTGCATTCTATTTTGGCTTGAAATATTTCTTAGTTTAAAAAAATACCTAAAAAACACTAGCTGCATATGTGTTCTAACAGTAACAAATACTTCTGCGGTACTGATTTTGTGCAATGCACTCTTCTGAACACTTAACCTTATCCTACGTTAAATACTTTGAGACATCAGAACCCTTTGAGGTAAGTACTATTATTATTATTTTCATTTTAAAGATAAGGAAGCCGAGACAAGTGAGTGCAATTAACTTGTCCAAGATCACACAGCTAAGATGCGATGCAGTGATGCAGCTCTGATTAGAACCCAGACCCTCCAACTTCAAACTAAACTGTTGCCCTCGATTCTGTGTGGCGGCAATAAAGATGAAAAAGATCCTACCCTTGTCTCTGGAATAAACTCACATTAGAGCCACGGTGTGCAGGAACAAAACAAAGGTGCCTGCTTTTGTCGCTTCCATTCAGCATGGTGTTGGAAATTCTAGAGAGGGTAGTAAGCACTAGACTCTCCCCTACACAGATCCCACGCTATTACCCCTCTTGTCCCCTAAATTTTTTCCCAACCTGTCCTTCACATGACTCACACATATGGTCCCCTACACTGTCTCCCACACTCTCCCCTACAATGTGACTCCACACTGTCCCCTACACTGTCCCCTACATTGTGTAACCAATCTCCAGAACTCCTTTTATCTTGCAAATCTGAAACTCTTTGTCTATTTGGTTCTTTTCATCCTTTCCATTTCTCTGCTGACTTTGTTCATTTATTCTGAACGCGTTTTCCTTGACCCCCATGAACATATTTATAATAGCTGCTTTCAAAGCCTTGTCTGCTAATTACAACATCTTGGAACGTTTTGAGATTAGTTTCTACTGCCTGCTTACTGTCTTGTGTATGGATTACATTTTCCTGTAGCTTCATACATCTCCTGATATATATATATATATATATAGAGAGAGAGAGAGAGAGAGAGAGAGAGAGAGAGTCTCGCTCTGTCACCCAGGCTGGAGTGCAGAGGCCGGATCTCAGCTCACTGCAAGCTCCGCCTCCCGGGTTCACGCCATTCTCCTGCCTCAGCCTCCCTGAGTAGCTGGGACTACAGGCGCCCGCCACCTCGCCCGGCTAAGTTTTTTGTATTTTTAGTAGGGACAGGGTTTCATCATGTTAGCCAGGATAGTTTCCACCTCCTGACCTCTTGATCTGCCCGCCTCGGCCTCCCAAAGTGCTGGGATTACAGGCATGAGCAACCGCGCCCGGCCACATCTCCTGATTTTTTTAAGTGTGTGCTAGACCCTATGAATGACAGCTACAGAGACTGGATTCTGTTGTATTTTTTTGAATAGGGTTGATTTTTTCTAACAGTGAATTAACTCGGCTGGACTCAAACCCCAATCTCCAGCTTTCCTACAGTGGGCACAACTGAAATCCGCATTCGGTTCATTCAGAGTCCAGCGATTGTTTTTATGCTTGTCCCCTGGGTTCTGCCCTGTATATATGTAGCTCAAAGATTCACCAATCATTTGCAGGCAACTTAACACACATATTTTTGGGATTCACCCCTTTGTGTTTCCCTCCCCTCCAAAATATCTCCCCTAAACCTCCAGCAAGACCCAAAAATCCTCTGACACAACAAGTAAGACTCTGGTTTTCTGCCTGCCTGGACCACATACAGATTGTCAAGTATTTGAAGCAAAAATTCAAATTTGTAAATATTTTCTGTTCTAATTCTCATCTCTCAAGGTTAGACTCCTTCACAATTTTATTTGTTTTTTGGAGATCAAAAAGCAATTATATATTGTATATATAAATTATATTTAATATATAACAGAAGCATAATATATAATTATGTAAATTATATATGTAATACATAATTTCATATATAATATATGCAAGATAGAATTTCATATATATAATATATACAGATACATCTCTGCATAGATACATAGAAATGACTATAGATGCAGACATATTATTTGTCAACATTTTATCACTATTATCTGTAGGAGTGTTAGTCATCAAGCTACGTCACTGTTGTTGTGTTCAACAGGACACCAGAACCTGTTTCATTTGATTTCTGGATTTTACATAATTGGAATTATATAGTAAGTATACTTTTGCATCTGGCTTTATTTACACATTATGTTTGTGATAGTCATCAATGACACTAATGTAGGTATTGTTTGATCATTTTAATTGCTGCATAGTATTCTATTATATGAACGTACTTCACTTTATTCATTCTACTCTTGATAATCATCATTTGGATGTTTTAAATTAATAGGTTACTTTTAGAGCAGTTTTAGATTTACAGAAAAAATGAGTGGAAAGTACAAAGGGTTCCCATATGCTTCTTCTCATTCCTCCTGTGGGTTCACTGTCATTAACATCTTGCAAAATATGGTAGATTTGTTACAGCTGATTAACAAATGTCAATGCATTATTATTAACCAAAACCCATAGTTTACATTAGAGTTCACTCCTTGCATTGTACATTCTACGAACTTTGAAAAATGTGCAATGACATGTATCCACCACTGCAGTATCATACAAAATAGTTCCACTGACTTAAATGTCCTGCATGCTCCACCATTGGTCTTTCTTTTCCTCCCTCTGAACTTCTGGCAACCACTGATCTTTTTACCATCTCCATAGTTTTGCCTTTTACAAAATATCAAATAGTTGGAATTATATACTATGTAGCTTGTCCAGGTTTGGGTAAATACTGAGGAATACAGCTGCTGGATCATATGATGAGAATATAGTTACTTTTGTAAGAAACTGCCAAACTGTCCTCCAAGTGGGTATACTATTTTTGTATTCCCATCAGTAATACATGAGAGTTCCTGTTGTTCCACATACTTGCCAACATTTAGTGCTGTCAGTGCTTTGGATTTTACCCATTTTCATAAGCACGTGGTGATATCTCGTTGTTGTTTTAATTTGCAATTCCCTAGTGACATACCACCTTGAGCATTTTCATACATTGATTTGTCATCCATATGTCTTTGGTGAGGTATTAGTTCAGAACTTCTGTTCACTCTATAATTGGGTTTTCAATTTTCTTTTTCTTTTATTTTTATTTTTATTTTTTGGAGATGGAGTCTTGCTCTGCTACCCAGGCTGGAGTGCAGTTGCACGATCTCGGCTCACTGCAACCTCTGCCTCCCGGGTTCAAGCGATTCTCCTGCCTCAGCCTCCCAAGTAACTGAGATTACAGGCATGTGCCATCACACCTGGCTAATTTTTGTATTTTTAGTAGAGACGGGGTTTCACCGTGTTGACCAGGCTGGTCTCAAACTCCTGACCTCAGATAATCTGCCCACCTCAGCCTCCCAAAGTGTTGGGATTACCGGTGTGAGCCACCGCGCCCTGCCCCATTTTCTTATTGTTTCATTTTAATAGTTCTTTGTGTATTTTGGATCCTGGTCTGTCTTGTCAGTTTGGACTATAATAAACATACCAGGTTAATAAGCATTTATTTCTAACAGTTCTGGATGCTGGGAAGTCCAAGATCAACGAGTCAGCAGAGCTAGTGTCTGGCAAGAGCCTGCTTCCTGATTTGCAGTTAACTCTTCTTTTGGCAGATAGCAGAGAGAGAGAAAAAAATGCATACTCTTGTGTCTCTTCTTATAATAGCACTAATCTCTCTTCATAAGGGCTCCATCCTCATGACCTAAGAATCCCACCAAAGGCTCCTTGCCTAAAACCATCACAGTGGGATTAAGACTTCAACATACGAACTTTTGAAGGACACAAACATTCAGTCTATAACATTCCACCTCCAGCCCTCCAAAATTCATGACTTTCTCACTTTTAAAATACATTCTTTCCATCCCAACAACCCCAAAAGTCTTAATTCATTTCAACATCAACTCTAAATTGCAAAGTCGATTGTAAATATCATCTAAACTAGAGATTTGTGATACTTAAGCTACATTCATCCTGTTGCAAAATTCCTCTCCATCTGTGGACCTGTGAAACCAAACAAGTTATGTGCCTCCAAGATACAGTGATGAGACAGGCATAGAATAAACATTCCATTCTCATTCTCATTTCAAAAGGGAAAAATATGAAAGAAGGAAGTAGTGACAGGTCCCAAGCAAATCCAAAACCTACCAAGGCAAATCCCATGAGATCTTAAAAAAAAAAGTCAAGAATAATTCTCTTTGGCTCAATACTCTGCCCTCCAAGCCTACTAGGACAGTGATCCTGCCCCCAGAGACCCACTGGGACAGCAGTCACACCCCATGACTCTGTCAGGTGCCCTCATGACTCTCTTAGGTCGCAGTCCCACTCTTGGAAACCAAGGTGGATACAGCCTATTTCCATAGATCCACGCATTCTGGACTTGTGGTGGGAGTGGCAGCCCTATTGACCCCTGAATCACCTTGGGGGTTCTTTTTTAAAAAATTACAGATTCAAGGAGTACATATCCAAGTTTGTTACATAGGTATATTGCAGAACACTGGGATTTGGACTTCTAATAAATGCATTACCCAAATAGTGAAAATAGTACCCAATAGGTAGTTTTTCAACCCTTGCCATTTTCCCATCCTTCCCCCTTTTGGGAGGCTCCAGTGTCTATTATTTCTATCTTTATTACCATACGTACTCATTGTTTAGCTCCCACTTATAAGTGAGAACATTCAGTATTTGATTTTCAGTTTCTGAGTCATTTCATTTAGGATAATGGCCTCCAGCTTCATCTGTGTTGCTGTGAATGATATTATCTCTTGCTTTCTTTATATACATTTTTTTCAACTTTTATTTTAGAATTTTATTACCTATGTAATAAACGTAGGTATGTTGTGTGATGTTAAGTTTGGAGTATGAATGCATCCATCACCTAGGTTGTGAGCATAGTACCTAATAGTTTCTTTCAACCCATATCCTCCTTCCTCCCTCCTCCTTCTTGTATTCCCCAGTATCTGTTGTTCCTATTTTTATGACCATGTATACCTAATGTTTAGCTCCCACTTATAAGTGAGAACATGCAGTGTTTGGTTTTCTGTTTCTGTGTTAGTTTGCTTAGCATAATGGTTTCCAGCTGCATTCACGTTGCTGCAAAGGACATAATTTCATATTTTTGTTGCTGCATAGTATTCCATGGTGCAATGAAAGGAGAATGAAGTCTCAGGACCCCAATTTACTATGCCTACAGAAAAAAATTAAGCTGAAAGCTGAATCATGCAAGAGACTGCCTTTCCTTTTGTTCTTAAGAAGATAACTGCAGATAAAAGGCCAGATGCATTTTATTAAAGGTCAGATACATGCTTATACCTAGGCAGATACTTACAGGTAAAAGGTCAGATACAGATATGTTCACTTTACCTTATGTGAAGTGTCAATTTACTGAGCATGAGATGAATACATAATTGACTATTCCCCTACCTTCTTTTCTCTTGCAACATGTGGATTCAGTAATGTGACTCTATCCTTCTCTTTCCCCTCTACCCTGATTTTCCTCTTGAAATACTGAAGCTCTCAAATCATCTTTGGAAAAAGGCATGGACCACAGACTGGTCCTATGGTTTTATGTTCCTTTTTTGGGAGGAGGGGGGCAATATCCTTAACTTTGGCTAAATAAACCTCTAACTTGATCAAGAACTGTTGCATATACTTTTTAGTTTACAGTGTATACATAACTCATTTTCTTTATCCAGTCCACCATGGATGGACACCTGGATTGATTCCATGACTTCTCTATTGTGAATAGTGCTGCAATAAACATGAGTGCCAGTGTCTTTTGTAAAATTATTTCTTTTCCTTTGGGTAGATACCCAGTAGTGGGATTGCTGGATTGAATGGCAGTTCTATTTTTAGTTCTTTGAAAAATCCCCAAACAGTTTTCCACTGTGGTTGAACTAATTTACATTCCCCCCAACAGTGTATAAGTGTTCCTTTTTCTCTACAGCCTTGCTACCATCTGTTGTTTTTTGACTTTTTAATAAAAGCCATTCTGACTGGTGTGAGATGGTATCTCAATGTGGTTTTAATTTGCATTTCTCTGATGATTAGTGATTCTGAGCATTTTTTCAAATGTTTGTTGGCTGCTTGTATGTCTTCTTTTAATAAGTGTCTGTTCACGTCCTTTGCCCACTTTTTAATGGGATTATTTGGTTTTATTTCCTCTTGATTTGTTTAAGTTTCTTATAGATTCTGGGTATTAGTCATTTGTCAGATGCATAGTTTGCATATATTCTCTCCTTTTCTGTAGCTTGTCTGTCTACCCTTCTTGGTTGTTCTTTTTGCTATGCATAAGCTATTTAGTTTAATTAAGTCTCATTTGTCTATTTTTTGTTTTGTTACAATTGCTTTTGAGGTGTTAATCACAAATTTTTTATCTAGGCCAATGTCTGGAGATTTTTCCCAGGTTTTCTTCTAGGACTTTTGTAATTTCTGGTCTTACAGTTAAACCTTTAATCCATATTGAGTTAATTTTTATATGTTGAAAGTAAGGGGTCCAGTTTCATTCTTCTGAGTATAGCTAGCCAGTTTTCCCAGCACCATTGATTGAATATGGTGTCCTTTCCCCACTGTTTCTTTTGACTTTGTTGATCATCAGTTTGTTGTACAGCTGTGGTTTTATTTCTGACTTCTCTACTCTGTTCCATTGATCTATGTGTCTGTTTTTGTACCATGCTGTTTGGGTTACTATAGTCTTGAAGTGTAATTTGAAGTTGGGTGATGTGATGCCTTTGACTTTGTTTTTTGTGCTTAGGATTGCTCTGTCTGTTCTGACTCTTAGTTTGAGGTTGGGTAATGCATGCCTCTGGCTTTGTTCTTTGTGCTTAGGATTGCTCTCTCTGTTCTGGCTCTCTTTTTGTTCCATGTAAATTTTAGAATGGTTTTTCTAATTCCGTGGAAAGTGATGTTGGTAATTTGATAGAATTTTCATTGAAGTTGTAGATTGCTTTGGGAAGTATAGTCATTTTAATTATATTAATTCTTCCTATCCATGAACATGGTATGTTTTTCCATTCATTTGTGTCATCTACATCAGTATTTTGTAGTTCTCCTTGTAGAGCTCTTTCACCTTCTCAGTTAAATATATTCCCAGGGTTTTTTATTTGTGTGTGTGACAGTTGTAAATGGGGTTGAGTTCTTGATTTCATTCTTAGAGGGTTTTTGGTATATAAAAATGCAACTGATTTTTGTGCAGTAATTTTGAATCCTGAAACTTTACTCAAGTTGTCAGGGTTCTTCTCTGTCCTTTAAGGGTAGTTCACATTCACATCCTTCCTTCATTCCATCCCATTTTCTCTCTTTCCTTTAGTCTCAGCTTACAGTCTTTCTTCTGGCATACTTCCATCTCTATTTCTGACTTCTGTTGAAATGGCTGATTAAGTTCATGGTTCACAGATATGCTGATTGTATCAAATCATTGATCATCTTGGTGTTCCCTTCCAAATACACTTCTTTTTTTTTTT
>NW_012101665.1:1827195-1868480 GCF_000951045.1 Mandrillus leucophaeus | reverse complement strand
TGAATGAGTTAGAAAGTGTTTACTTTGCTTTTGTTTTCTGGCAGAGATTGTGGAGAATTCAGATAATTTCTTCCTGGAATGTCTGGTAAAATTCACCAATGAACCCATGTGGGGCTTGTGTTTTTTATCTGGGAAGGGTATTAATTTGATTTCTTTCATAGATACAGGTCTATTCAGGTTATCTATTTCTTCTTATGTGAATTTTGGTAGATTATGTTGTTCAAATAATTGATCGATTTCAGATGGTTATTAATTTTTTTATCCTTTTGACATCCATGGGATTAGCAGTAATCATTTCTCTTTCATTTCTGACCTCGGTATTTGTGTCTTTTCTCTTTTTTTAATTATCCTGATTAGAAATTTATCAACTTTATTAATATTTTCAAAGGGTCAGCTTTTGCTTTCCTTGATTTTTAATTTCCTATTTTCAATTTTACTGATGACTGCTCTAATTTTTATTATTTCTTTTCTTCTGTTTATTTTGGTTTTAACTTGCTCTTCTTTTTCTAGTTTCTTGAGGTAGAAGGCTAGATTATTGATTTTAGATTTTTTTCCTTTCTAATATATGCTTTCAATGCGATGTACTTTCATTTTCATCTAGTTCAAGATAATTTTTAATTCTTCTTGATACTTCTTTGATCCATGTGTTATTTATGAGTGTGATGTTTAATATCAAGTATCTGAGGATTTTCCAGCTCTCTTTCTGTTTTTTAATATCTACTTCAATTTCATTGAGATCTGAGAGCATATCTTGTATGCTTACTATTTGTTTAAATTTGTTGGCCAGATGCAGTGCCTCATGCCTGTAATCCCAGCGCTTTGGGAAGCCAAGGCAGGTGGATTACTTGAGATCAGGAGTTCACAACCAGCCCAGTCAACATGGTAAAACTCGTCTCTACTGAAAATACAGAAATTAGCAGAAGAATTGCTTGAACCTGGGAGGCAGTGGGAGAGACAGCCTCTTATTTTGACACATAAAAATGAGCCAAATGGTGTTGCCAGTACAGATGCAGCATAAGCTACATCTTCTTCCCTCATGGGGCCTAAAACCTAATTCAAGATTAACTGAAAAAAAAAATCAGTGGGACAAGACAGTGCCTAATCAAGTAGGCCAAAAACATGTGCAAAGAAGGGGAAATCACAGAAGTAAAAAATTGAGAACCTAGTGGATGAATAAGATTTAGTAGAGCAGAGGAAATGATGGCACCCCAACCATGGCAGGGCAATGAGCAGAGTCAATCAGAGACACTAGTGAGTTCATTCTAGACTTCACTCATGTTCATAATTTTGAACTATCACTCTGATGTTGGCAGAAATTGAGCTAAAATAGGGCACATGACTTATTTTAAAAATCAGTATGCTATAGTAACTCTGTAAAAGTATTTGACAGCACAACAGGGTGACTATAGTCAATAATTTAATTGTACATTTTTAAATAATTTAAAGAGTATAACTGGATTGTTTGTACCTCAAAGGATAAATGCTTGAGGGGATGGATACCCCATTCTCTATGATGTGCTTATCTTATATCATATGCCTGTATCAAAACATCTCACACACCCCATAAATACATACACCTATGTACCCACAATTTTTTTTAATTTTAAAAATAAAAAACTAATATTGCACCAGGTAGTGTACCCTAAAGTGTAAAAAATTACCCTCTATCAACTTATTTATGGGTTGTTTGGCAGCCATACATTTTATATAGAAACAATGTTCATCCGAGTATTGGATTTGGAAATTCAGATTAGGCCAAGTAAAGAGATTAGGCTGTCATGTAATGGAAACACAGCACTCTATTACCACAGAACTTTCCCACCACATAGAATGGGGCCATTTTGGAAAGGTATGTTCTGACCTTGGAGTCTAGATAGCTGCACTAGAGACTTTCCCTCACTTTGACTTCTTAGCCAGGGCTCTCTCTCTGTCTAAGGCCAAGAGTGGTGAATTTTTACCATGGCTGCCCTTCATTGTAAAATTTGGCTGGTAAAGATTTATTAGCTCATGTCCTGGGAGGACTAGTGGGAAAAAAAAAAGAGTTCTTTACCACAGAACTGAACTCATTTGCAATAAGTAAACGTCCCCATTATTGACAGGTTCACAGTAGATGGTTCTAGACCCTAAGACTACAATAGCAAAGCACACCGGGGCAATGATTCAGAAGTTGTTCTTACTACAAAAGGATTCCATAATACTGTGAAAGCCACCCAGGTGGAGTGGTTCACACCAGTGCTTCAGGAGGCTGAGGCAGGAGGATTGCTTGAGACCAGGTGTTTGAGATGAGCTTGGACAACATAGCAAGACCCCATCTCTAAAAAAAAAAAAAAAAATTTTAATTAGCCAGGCTTGGTGGTGCAAGCCTGTAGTCCTAGCTACTCAGAAAGCTGAGGCAGATGGATTGCTTGAGCCCAGGAGGTCAGGCTGCAATGAATTATGATCGAGTCACTGCACTCCAGCCTGGGTGACAAAGTGAGACCCTGTCTCTTAAAAGAAAAAAGTAGACTTAGTATATGTCATAGGTATGACTAAGAAATGGAGGCAGAGAATGCAAATTGTCATATGGGAACTCTTGGGAACAGAGCTCAGTTAAAACCTGGGTCTCCTGATTTCAAGATGTTATTTTTTCTTGGCATGGTATTGCCAATGAAGAGGCTGATTCAAGGCCCCCGATTAGTTTTGAAAAAGAGAGGGATGCTCCTTTCTTTATATCACTCATTTTTCCTGTCCAGCTTCATTCTGCAGCACTTTCACATCACCGCATATACTTTTCCCCCACTGAACTACTTTTTTAGTTTTTCAAATAATTCATGCTTTGTCTCCCTGGAAGCATCCCACATGTTACCTCAGCATGACTTTCTTGCTCCTGACCTCTGTCCTTCACCACCACTCCCCACACAGCAGAAATACAGACTTCAAATATATCATTCATGCTCCAAACTCATGGGGCAGCAGAACTGCTCTGCAAGACCACACTATTATTTCCTAAACAGTCCTCCAATAGCTGTGCCCACACTGGACTGGATGGCTGAGAGGGAGGGAGACTGAGCAGTTTCTGCTGTAATGGACTGAAAGTTTGTGTCTCCCCAAAATTCGTATCTTGAAACCCCAACCCCAAGCGTTGATGTATTTAAAGATGGAGCCTCAAAGGGAGTAATTAAAGTTAAATGAGGTCATAAGGTTGGTGCTCAATCCCATAGGGTTGGTATCTTTATTAGAGGAGATATTAGGGACCTCTTGCTCACCGCCCCCACCGCCCCACATTCACTGAGCAAAGGCCACATGAAGACATAGTGAGAAGGCAGCCATCAGCTCACCAAGAACCTACTCTGCAGTACTTTGATCTGGAACTTTTACCTCCAGAACTGTGAGAAATACATTTCCATTCTTTAAGCCACCCAGCCTCTAGTATTTTGTTATGGCAGCCCAAGGAGACTAATGCTCCTGATAAAATTAAAATATTATTTTCTTCTTAATTGATTCTCCCACAGTTTCCATGGAAAGAGGAACTTATGAATGCTGACCTGTGCTGGACTCCAGTATAAATGGGTATGTAATTTAACTGCAACCAAAACAAAAGCTAATCATTTAGTTATTTTAGGACCTATTAAGACCAGTATTTTCAGGTGACCCAAAAAGACTAGCATGAATTTTAAGAATTATTTGACTGCTTGAGAACATATTCCTTCTACTCACTGATCTCTGAAGAGGGTAAATTTCTCACTGAGGGTGGGGAAATTCAAAGCTCTAGCATCAGTTATGCATCTTGTACCCTGAAAACCCTAAGAGCTGCTCTTAACGTAATCTGCAATGTGACCTTCTCTGTGTGTTTCTTCTTTTCATTAACCAACTTCACTACATCGATTTCTTATTAGACAATAAAATAAATGTGAAATAATAACTATGGCACCATTAACACAGTGGCTGTTAAATGAAAGACAGTCAATAGTTTCTTTTCCTTGTTCTGAACTCAGCTGACTATTAAGCAGGCATAGTTTGGGAGAGTTTGTTAATTAAGATTATCACACCAACATGAGGAATCAGAGCTATGGAGCAGCTAATGCCACCTGCATTTGGCCTGAGCTCATTCACCATTATCATGATTATGTTTCTGTAAATCTATTTAGTATTTCCTGTGTGTAATGCCCTTAATACCGGGTTTGGCTGCAACAGTGGTTAGCTACATTAATTAGCTGAATTCAGAGAAGCGCACTTGGAGTGAGTTGTTTGAGGTTTATATGTAAATTAGTGCAAAGTGTATGTAAGTAGGTTTCTAATTCCAAATGCTGCCTCTTGAAAAAAGTCCACAACACAACTATGTGATCCCCACATTCACTGCTCTGACTATTTAATGACATTTGCACATGGAGACATCATTAATCATTACAGATTGAAGCACTGCTGCTATGAGGGCACACGCAGGGTCTCCCATGTGGCAAACATGCTCAGTCACGTGTTTCTAAAGGGAATGGGAGCTCTGACAACAATGGCAGGGTAGGGAGAAAAAAATAGGAGTCTGGCTGTTTCCTCAGCAACCCAACACCCATCCAACCTCTAGTCCCTGGTGCCAGTCAGAGAGGGAGAAACCCAACCTGTCCTAGATAAGGACCTACACCCACGTTGAGCCCTGGGGAAAGCTGCCACTTGGGTGAGGCTTCATCTGGAGACCATTATCCCAACTGCCATGTGCAAGATGTTAATGATTTAAATCAGGTTTCAGGAAATGAAAAGTGGCTCTTTCAAAAAATTGGAGGGGGTGGTGCACCAGCTTCAGAATCTGTGTGATCATTCTGTCAGGAATATATAAAATGTCTTTTCAGTTACCCACACAGTAAGATGGGCTTACTTTGGGACTAAGCCCTGAATCTAGTGAGCTACACATCAGAAGAAATGGGAGGCAGAGTAAACTCACCACTGAGAGTCACATGAAAATAATACTGTACTTGATAATCTCAGATCATTCCCCTTTGGTTGTTCATTTATATTAGGATGAGTTAGGAGATAGGAAATTATGTCAAAAAATGTGAATGTGTAACCAGTCATAATGCATTGCCAAATTGCCTTTAAAAACCTTGTCCTTATGAATGCTCCTATTGGTATATGAGAAGTATTGAGAAAGCACTTCTCTCATTTTCTCACTGACACTGAGTATTGTGAGTTGAAAAAAAATCTTTGCTAATTTCATGCTTAAAAATGTATATTTTTATGGTCATTACTTTCTTTGTTGTGTTAAAAGAGAAATGAAAGCATGTGAAAATGTTAGATTTATTAGAGCAAACAACAATTCATGAATCAGGCAGCACAACACTGCAGGTGGTTCAGGGTTCCAATGAAAGGGTAGGGGCCGGGGGTCTTTTTTGGGGTGAATGCAGAAGCAAGGTAAAGAAAATATTTGATTGGTTGAAGAGAAGCAGTGGCCTTATTTAGTAAAGTCCCTGGTTAGGGGTTAGGTAGTAATTTGTAATTGGCCTAGAATATGACGATTTACTGAGTTGGGTTCGGTTTGCTTACCTAAGAACCCAGGGTGCTGGAGGCCCCCTCAGTCTAATGGCATCCCAGTTAATTTTTAAAAATATTAGTGATGTTTAGAATCTTTAATAATAAAAGATGAATAAAATCTTTAATTTAATAAAAATATATTAGACATTTGTACTTCTTTTTGTAAACTGCCTATTCTTGACATTTTACGACTAGGATGTTCCTTGTTTTCTTACTAACTTGTCCATCACATGTATTGCATATATTGGTTGATTTGTCTTTTATCCTTGCTTACAGTGTTTAATAATTAAAGAAAAGTAACCATTTAAAAAATTGTATTGCAAAGCACAAATCATGGCACCTTTCTAAACAAGTGGACAATTTTTTCATGGCTATCCTGAAACTGTATGCAAAATAGTTCTCCCTGATACTCACTTTTCAGGAAGCTCTTGCTTGAGTTGTAGGAGTGCTGCACCTATAATAAGCTATAAGCGGAGCTCTTGTCCTTCAGCAACTGTGGTATCCTTCGTAGTCTTAAAGCTTGGAGCCTGGACACAGCCAAATCCAGCCCTGCACACAGTAGGCAGGCCAAGCAGTTGGAACTATTCTAGTCCCTGCCTGCTGCTGGATGACAGAGAAGATGCAGTACTCAGCAAACCCGCTAGGTGTACTTAGCATCAGGGAGCAAAAAAATTAATAACATATTACTCTGAAAGTTTCCTTAGCTTTGATATTCAACCTGGAAACAGATTTGCTTCGAGTGCTCTGGCATCTAGTATACCAGCAATTTCTCTTCCATTCACCTGAGGAAAGCAAAACATTTAAAAAGCATCCACCAGACCTGCCATCTTACAAGGAGATGAGATATCCAAAAGGAACTGCTATGTTATATATCAATGGAGAAATCAGGCAACATTTCTTCCCCTCAATTATTCCTAAAAAAAAGTAGTGATCACCAGGTAAGGGAAGAGAAAGGTAGAATAGAGTATGTATTAGTTAGTAAAGAGGACAAAAATCCCAGAAGTAAAGTGTCAACCAGTTTCAAGCAGGCATAATGTATGCATTATCCCTGCTCTTTTCTGAATAATTTTACAGCCTGTACAATAGGAGCTGCTGTCATTGCAGAACAAGGGTCAGCTGTGGAAAGTCCTTGGTGCAGCCAGCTTCCTCCCAGCTCTTCCCTAAGGCCCAGCAGTAATTAGCCCTTCTTCCACTGGGTCATTGTACTCTGCCTTCTCAGTTGACTGGCAGAAAATCCTGGTAAGATTCCAGGTGGTAGCTGTTTTCCATCGTAGATGTTCATATCTTAACAGGAAGTCATTATGAATAGTCTCCAAGACTTAAAAGCATAAGTCTCTAATGGTATAATTTGGGTATAAGGAAAGCAGCGACAGGTATTTTCAGCATCTCTAAAATCACAATGTGAAAATAGCCTCATCTTCATAAGGCCAGCCCTTGGTATCTCTATTGTGCAAAGTAGGGTGAGTCCAAGATGGCATAAAAGACGGTTTGTATGCAACACTATCTTCAGTTCAACTGACTCACTTTAAGTGACCTAGTGAGTCTTTAAAATAAGTATAGAACACAGAAAAGGAAAAAAAATTATCAGATACGAAATTTTACAGATCAGAGGAAAATCTTCTAGAATTTTCACATCTTATATGTCCTATTCTATTTATATGGCTATGTTATCAGCACTTCTATAATAAAGTTAGTTTCCAGCTTAAAAACCTTCAGCTACTTACATAAACAAGCATATTCTGGAAACAGAATTTAGTTTTAGCTGATAAAAGTAGTAACACATCAATGGCTTCCAAGGGAAAAGCTTTCAAACAAACCATTTTGGGTTGAGATTATAGAAGATGGTAGGTATCACCCTGAAATAGTAGAACTAATCCAGAACACTCCAGACTTTGATTAATGATACAGGAGTTTAATCAGATGCCCAGGAATCAAACTCCCATCATCATCCCTGGAAGCATTTCTGAAACTTTCCCTGTGGACACAAAATGCCAGGCAAAAAATAAAAAATAAACAGCAGAGAAAGATTCATCCTGCTTGGGCAGCCACGTAAAGCAAATTAGTGCCCATACCTCGCATCTCTCAGAGCCGTACTATGAAGTTTTCACCAGAACCCTCCTTTGTCCCACTCAACAGGAGCCTTCTCCTTACTCCCCACCTCATTAAAACAAAAATGAAACAGCCCAAGGACAGAGAAAGAATCAATGTGAAAACTTTAGTTCCTCATTTAAAACATGTAAAGGATTTAACTGGAAATTCAAACAAATACACTTACCTCCTGGTAAAAACACTACGCTTAAGAGAACATGCTCTATGCTTTATAATCTCATCACCAGCAAGAGCCACTGTTTAATGTGGTATATAATCACTTTTCCTATACCTACATAAGCATTATTTGTTTTATAAAATATAAATTATATTCTATACTTTCTACCCTACTTTTTAAATTATGTTATTAGAATTATTTAACAATTCTTTGAAATAATTTTGATGGCTACAAAATATTAAATGAAACAAACATATGATTTATTTCACCATTTTCCTTTTGGACATTTTAGTTGTTCCCATGTAAGTTTACATTTATACAACTATTTGATGAATGTTTGTTTACCTCACCAGATTGCAAACCTTTTGTGTGTGTGGTCACCATTATATTCTCATTCCATAGGAGTACCTGAAGTACAGTCAGTAAGCTATAGTGTCAGCATCTGTAGAACAGATGCATTCTTGGCTCAAATCAGCCTCATCCACAAAACACTTGTAACCTCAGTCATACATAGTACTTCTTCTGTCTTCTAAAATTTCACTCTAATTCTTTTATTTACAACTCCTTTACAAGAAAAGAGGAAACAAAATATTTATTGAGCACTCTTATGTGCCAGGCACTGTGCTAAACATATTCGAGAAAAAGTCCACACCAAAAAGGTGTACTTCAACTTTAAAGGATATAAGAAATTTCATGCCATGAAATTTTCAATCAAGAAACCTTCCACAATTCTTCAGTAACCTCACTAATCTGGAAAGAGCTTCAGATTCTTGCCTCCCAAAAAAGTATCTCTGCCTCTATACCTGGGGACTGTCTGAGAGGACAGAAGCCCCGAACATACTGCAGCTTGGAGGACCTGACATACAGGCTGATCCCGGCACAGGGAGGTGTGACCCAGCAGCTCAGGAGTGAGTGCCCTAAAGTGAGTTGTGAACAGTTCTGATTATCAAAGAGGGTGTCACCAGGACTTTACGGCATTATCTGCAAAGAGATGGGGAAAAAATGTAAAGGAGAAAGCCTAAAGGATAAGCCATTAACTCATTCTGCAACTAATGAAGAAGGGAAAAGGAAGTAACATTGTAAGATGTTCCTGCCTTGTTAACCTATTGCACTTATTTTCCGAGATTCATATCTAAAATAAAGACATCATTCCCTTAAACTCTCAAATTGCAAGCCAGAAATAAAAGTGTAAATAATCATTCACTCAAGTAAACAGAGGTCTCTATTTTCTTCTCTTTTGAATGATACTTTAAAAACTAATGAATGTCTCAGAAAGTTTTTTACCTCCCTTCACATAAAAACTGCAATCCTTCAACCTTAAGAGTTAACAAAAAATAATGTAAAACATTTACCCTCCTTCACACCATAAATTTTGAGTAGCTCTATTTTTTGGGTCTCATAACACACATGTTTAAGCAGCTGAGCAGGTGTTTAATTAATCTTTACTAATGACTCCAGGTAAATGCAACCTCACTTTCTAAGGATAAGTGAACGTGTCTGAGGGATTTAGAGAGTGAGGGAGGAAAACATGGTAGCTGAGGTTCCAACATCCAATCGGATTTGATTTTAGAGACAATATAACCTTTCAAAAGTTAAGCAATTTATGGGCTGGGCGCGGTGGTTCACACCTGTAATCCCAGCACTTTGGGAGGCCAAGGCGGGTAGATAATTTCAAGACCACCCTGGCCAACACGGTGAAACCCTGTCTCTACTAAAAGCAATAAAAAATACAAAAATTAGCCAGGCATGGTGGCATGCACCTGTAATCCCAGCTACTTAGGAGGCTGAGGCAGGAGAATCGCTTGAACCCGGGAGTCGGAGGTTGCAGTGAACCGAGATCACGCCACTGCACTCCAGCCTAGGTGACGAGAGTAAAACTCTGCCTCTAAAAAAAAAAAAAAAAAAAAGGTAAACAATTTATATGATATGTTACTATATGGATGAAAACGTGATACTAGGATATAAGCTAAACAAGGCAGGGACATAGGCAAATGGAGGTGAAGTAGATACAACAAATCTTAGTACATTTTGCTCTCTATTCATTTCCCTATCTGAATACTCTCACCCCATCCTCCCTGCTCTGGCCTAACCTCCTCTCCTACAAGGCACAGAGGCCATGGTCAATGCTGCTTGGAGAGAAAAATAAATATAAGAACTACTCTTTTCAACACATCCCACATGCCGACCCCATCTCTCTTCTCAATCAGTTTTTTTCCCTCTTCGTACATCCAAGTCCTACCCATCCTGGTAGATGTACCTTAAAGGTAACTTCTACAGACAATGCAAGAACACACTCAAACTGAATGCACTATCCTACATGATCTGTGAAGACTCTTCTACATATAGGATTTTAAATGTATATGGTCATCATAAAAACTACAAATCAAATAGCTTTTAACACTTGGGAGATATATACTGACATCAGGGTAGCAACTGGGGCAACTGCCACTTTGTACAGTGACTCAAGGGCAGAGGCTCTGTGGAATCAGGAGAAATCTATTACTTTCTTTCCTTTTGATGTCCATGAGTAAGTCAGTTCCTCCCTGAATGACCAGCACTGATAATCCTGGCATTTGTAATGTAAATGAGAGATGACACTTACGTAGCTTTCACTTTAAAACTTCAGCTCCCTTCTTTTGACTCTAAAATCCAAAATTCTGAGAAGGCACAATTCTCTCAAGTGTCAAGGGACCAAAATAGGTCAAATTCTTTTCCAACCAACCTCTTCTATCTCAATCAAGAATTCCTGTTTTCTCCCAATCAATAGCCTAGCAATAAAAATGGCTGTTACCTTTAATATCCATGTGAGTCATTGTACTGCCTTAAGAGGTTAAAAGAATACAAAGGAATCAGAGAAGAAAAGGGCACATGCTTTTTTAGCTACAGCATGAAGCTGATACTTTGGAGAGCTGGAGGGCTTACAATTCCCAGCACAGAACAGATGAGCAGTGGCTTAAGTTAAAGGTCAACTAGAAAACTTTTACTCTCCATTTTTGCATCTTCCCATCAACACATCTGCAACTGCCTCTTTCCAGCCTGCCTCTGGCTTGCGTTGATCTCTGGGAAGAATCAGCATAACTTCAGGGAGAGCTGGACCTATTAAACCAACCAGGCAGCATCCATGCTACATAAGTGCTGACATGGCATTTTTTAGCACTAGTTTCTCAAGATACCCAGGTGAAAACCTGCTCAAACCTTCCAGAAAACTGTGGACTTCGTGCCTTCTTACGAAGTATACAATGGATACATGTATTTTCTGTATTAATTTGACCTTGGGATCTATTTATCAAGCTGCACTAATTAATATCCCAAGCATCTTGAGTTCTACAGAGCATGTTCTGGCAAACACTGCTTTCTTCCTCTGTTGGCTGCCAACAGCCCAGAATATATTTCTTCTGCCCTATTTTCTAGATGAAAGGAATGCTGTTTTTGTCATATACACAGCTCTTTGTTCATTGCTGAAATGTACTCCTGAAATGTATATTCTACTGTCTTTCTCAGTGCCAGGTCTCTAAAGATCTGCCTCACTCTTATCCTTTCTTGGCCAGCCAACTTCCACTCATCCATTAAGACCATTCAATTATCACTTTATTTAGTGACACTTTCCACCGTCTACTTTCCACCAACCTAACCTCCCTCCTCTCCAGGCTGGATTAAGTGCCCCTCCTATTTACATATCACCACTAGTCATCTAATTAAAGAAATACATCTTTGTCATTGGCTTAGTGCTAGGCACTTAAAGGTGCTCAATAAATACTTGTGAATAAATCTCCAACTAGTATATTTGCTCCTTGAAGTCAAGTATTATAGTTTACCTATCTTTCTGGCTCTAGCACCATGCAAGCAGATAGTGGCTGCCAATAAATATATTTGTTTGACAAACATTTATTATTCATATTATACACTCATACAGCTCCTAACATCTCAAGAGTCAAAATACTGACTACTTGAGTAAATTAATTTGTTCATTAATAGAAAAGGATTGGAATAAGGAAAGGAACTCTTCCAGTTTAGTGGGTAGAGATGAACAAGAGATGCTCATTCTGAAGACATTGCTCTGCGTTTGCTATTTAACTCTTAAGAATTTTTGACACGAGGTAGGAGAGAAGTGAAGAGGCCACTTTGCTAGTCACCATCCTCTGGTTTATATTTAAATTGGGCTCCTTCTAAAGCTGTAATAGCAGAGGGGTCAAGGTGTGTGCCAAAGACCTACAGACACCAAAGTCCAGGCTATATAGTATTAATATATAATGTTCCATTCACCAGTAGCATTTTCAGCACTCTGGACAGCATCATTTTTCTTTCATGTTTTCGAGATAGAATTTGTACTTCAGAACTATGACCTGATTATGCAGAGGAGGACTTAGGGGACAGCACACAAATTAATTCACAAGGACCAAGGAAAAGTGCTACACAAAGCAGTTGGTTGTGTCATCTCTTTTATGACTTTGAATTATCCATTTAAGAGTCACAGTAAACCAACCTCAAAAGGATGCACGAACAAAACAAAACAAAAACAGTACTCTAGAGGTCCATAGACCTGAGCCAAGGGAGGTCTGATAGCACTGAGGTTGAGAGCACAAGCTCACAACATAAGCTCTGCCATTCACCAGTTCAGTGATTTTCAACAAGCTCCTTAACCTCCCTCACTATTCATTTTCAAATCTGTTAAGTGGCCTTGTGTGGCTAACATAAGCAGAATGGTATAGAAAGACTTTGGCCAGTAGTAGATGCTAATTTGTTGGTGTTAATGTCATTGTTATAAAGCCAGCTGAAGGGAGTGACAACCTTATGTTCCCTATGACCAACATAAATAAGAACCATTCAAATCAATAATTACCTCCCACAATCCACATTAAATACAACTCAGAAAAAAGATATTAAATACTTCACCATTAAAATTTTTATTGTGTTTATTTCTATAGAACCACTTCCCTCCCCAACAAACATGGAATAAAAGAAAGAGAGGATCAGAGTATGGGAGAAGTGCCTCAGGAAATAGTCTATTCTCTTTCAGTTTCACCCAGGCTGGAGTGGAGGAGTGAGCCTGTACTTTCTAGCAAGCCTCTCCTCATGTCTCCCAGGTGACTCATGGCACTCTTTTAAACTTAAAACCACAGTTATTTTGGACACAATGCCTTTGAATGCCATGGGGATGCCAAATACTTTGAACCCATGGAGGGAATGCCACAACAGTTTGCACACCATCATCCTCCACTGCTGGGATCCTCTTGGCCAGGCATGCCATGCACACACAGCTGATGGACTTCCCGCACAGCTCTTTTCCACAGTTGTCTCCATCCAGCACTTGGTGCTTCTAGACTTTGTGGAACAGTCTCAGAGCCTAGATGCATTCTGCTGACTTGTGTTAATGATCTGCACAGCCCCCACTTTTGAAGTGCCAGGCCATCTTCACCTTGATAAAGATACTCTTGCTGCCTTGAGGAGCTGGTCATGGCCAATATGGGTCTCCTCCTGAGCAGAGACGGCTGAGAGGCCCTGCAGCAAGGTGAACTTGCTGCTAACAATACTAACAAACTAACAAAAGAAGAAAATGAGAACAAAAACAAAGAAAAAAGTGAGAAAACAAAAGAAAAGAAAAAATGTGAAAAAGATAAAATGAGAAAAAAAGAATAAAGAAAGAAAATGAGTAGGCATTTGTATTCAATGACATGAGTAGGGTGGTCAAGTTTCAGGGAATGGTGCTAGTACTTCAAGGAGGGAACAGAGAAGCCCTTCAGTTATTCCTCCCCTAACACTCGTTCCTTCTTTATGTAAATCCAAATTTCTGGCCTATATCACTTTCCTCCATCTCGGAAGAACATTTTTTAACCTTTTTTATTTGTGACGCAGATTGATGGGTGACAAATTCCCCTACTATTTCTTTGTCTAGGAAAGTTTTTATATCTTGTTCACTTTTGAAGCATAATTTTGCTGGATACAGAATTCTAGGTTGGTGGATTTTTTTTTTTTTCTTGCTTGTCTGCATGGTTTCAGAAAAAAAGTCTGATATAATTCTTATCTTTGTCCCTGTACAGGTGAAGTATTTTTTCCTCCCTCTGGTTTCTTTCAAGATTTTCTCTTTTTCTTTGATTTTCTGTACTTTGACTATGACTAACTGTAGAGTGTTTTAGTATTTCCCTGTTTAATGTTCTTTCGGATTCCTGGGCCTGTGATTTTGTGTCTGTCATTAATTCTAGAACATTGTGGCCATTGTTACTTCAAATAATTCTTCTGTTTCTTTCTCTCTTCTGCTTTTAATATTGTCATTATGAATATGTCACACCTTTTAAAATTGTCCCACATTTCTTGGATATTCTGTTCTGTCTCTTCCATTCTTTTTTCTCTTTGCTTTTCAATTTGGGGAAGTTCCTATTGACATATCTTTGAGCTCACTTATTCTTTCCTCAGCTGTGTTCCATCTACTCATGAACCCATTAAAGGCATTCTTCATTTCTGTTACACTGTTTTTGATTTCTACCATTTCCTTTTGGTGCTTTCTTGGAGTTTCCATCTCTCTGTTTACATTACTTATCTGTTTTTGCATGTTGTGTACTTTTTCCTTTTAAGCCCTTAGTATATTAATCAGAGCTATTTTAAATTCTCAGCCTGATAACTCCAAAATTACAGCTATGTCTGAGTCTGATTCTGATTTCTCTATCTTGTTGAGCTGTGTTTTTGCCTTGGATATTTTTGTTGAAAGCTGTTCATGACATACTGAGGTTTTATGCTTCTTCATCTAGGAGTTAAACTGTGTTGATTCTTTGTCATAGCTATGGATGTTAAAGACCAACATTTTCTTTGGTGTCCTTATTTTTTCCTCCTCTGTTGTCTTTGGATTCTCCCTTGCGACTTCTTAAATAAGGACTGAGGCTTGCAGTTCTTTCAGTTTAATCTGCTATTACACAGACGCCCTATTGATGTGGTAGAAGGGTGAAGGGGGAGGGAAAGCATGATGCCGTCCTATGATTAGGTTTCAGTCTTTTATGGAGCCTGTGCCCCTGTGACCTGCACAAGTGCTTTATAGTCATGCTGTACTCTTACAACAAGGCTTAGGTGAGACAGGAAGGCTAGAAGGGACTGGAGTTGGATGTTCTCACTTCCTTTCTCTTTCTGTTAGGTTCTGATAAAACCCAAGGTGGTTAGGCTCTGCTAAAGTAGTTTTCCTTAAGGGCACATTTTTGTTAAACTGAACACTGGATGTATTTCAGAATGGCTACTTTTCTTTATTTCCTGCAGGAAGCAGGAGGGAGTTTTCCTTTGATCTTTACCCTGAGCATCTGATGGGGCTGTTGGTGATAAAACTCATGAAGGTATGGGGTCCCCAAAGACTGGGCATACCTACCTCCCTGAATTTCCAACTCTCAAGGTTAGGCACACTGAGCTCTAGCAATTTATTGATTGCAAGTTAAGCTTTTATACCCTAGTACCAGCTCCAGTAGTGGTTTTTGCTCCTGGGCTTATATTCCTAGTAAACTATGATTCTCTGTACTCACCCATCTCTCTGATTTTGGGGACAGTGGTTTGCCTTGTGACCTCAATCCTCTGATGGAGCTAAGAAAAGATGTTGGCTTTCAGTTTGTTCATCACTTTTCTTGTTCTAAGAATGGGAATGATTACCTCCAAGCTGGAAACCAGAAGTCTCATACAGATTTCTTCAAGGTTTTTTTTTCTATGAAAAATAACAATGCTTCACACATTCTTTTATGTCTTTTGCTGTACATATACATGCATTTCAGTTACACCAAGAGTTAAGAGTTAAATATCTGGGTCCTAGGATATGCCAATTTTTAGATCTAATGTACAATACCAAACAAAATACACTCCCTTCTACAGTAAATGACAGCTCTCATTGCTCTATATCTTCACCAACACTTGGTATTGTCAGACTTTTAAGTTTTAGCTATTCTGTTCCATGTATGGTGGTATCTTATTGTGATTTTAATTTGCATTGGCATGATTATTAATGAAGTTGAAAACCATTTGGAGATCTTCTTTTGTAAATTACCTGTTCAAGTCTTCTACCTATTTTCTGTAGATATCTTTTGCTGATTGATTTACAGAAGTTCTTTACATATTCTGAATGTGAGTCCTTTACTTTTGTAGCCAAATTATATATTTTTATGCCCCAAATTGCAAGAAGACAAGTCAGAGAAAGTGATAGGTAAATTTCTCGATGTATCCACATCAAGAGCCACAGATTCACCAGAAACTTGTAAACATCAATTCACCTAGTTGACTTGAAATAACTACTGGAAAAGGGCTTTAAGTTGCTCATTGGTTTATTTTATGTATCAGTACACTATAGAATCACTTACCAGACTCTGATGATAATTGACATTATTATTTTTAAATATGAGGACGGATTGCCACAATGAGAGTGAATATGCCTTTAGAAAATCTACTTCAGTCTTACAAATTAATAGTATGACAAATGTTTTCATTTCATTTCATAATGAATGTGTGATCCTGAGGCTGAATTCAATAACCACAGCATGCCTGAAGTTGCTCAGACACTTCACTACACCTGTTTTAACAGTGAGATAAATCTAATATAGCTGACTCCTTCTTGCTTCTAACCTTACAAGCTGTCTTTGCTCATTCCTGCACATGGGCCAAGGGAAGAATTCAGTTTACCATGTAACTTTAAAGCAAGGATAAAAATAGTTGCTTCCCAAAACTAACCCCCAGGAGATAAGGAAGTATGCCCACAAATAACTATACTATCTTAAAGATTTATAGGAACAAGGTGGATCTGAAAAACAGTTAACCACAAACAAAGAAGTTCTGCAACCTCCTCAGATCCTTGCTGATGCCCAGATGGGTGTGCTCACTAGTCACCTATGGACCTTAACCCCTCTCTGTTTTCCCGTCCCCTAACATAAAAGGAGCCTAAAAACCTAACAACTTAAGTGGGTTCTTTAGGATGTTAGTTTGCCATCTTCTTGGTTTGCTGGCTCCCTGAAATAAAGATGCCCTCCTTTCCTTAACACCTTATCTGTTGACTTATGAGAGCCCTCATACAGCAAGCAATATGAGCTTTGGACTCAATAACACTGTGAGTCAATCAATGTCTAAGATTGAACTATCCATCAGACAATGGAACATAAGGGTGACTTCTAGGTGAATCTGACTATTGGTTCATTCTCCAGGGAAACAGAAGGTCAGAAGTGCCTTCCTCCTGGTGAAACTGCCCAAATATCACAGGGCACTCACATTCACTATTGGAGATTATAATACCATCTAAATTGGGAACAGTTAGAGGGTGTGTGTGTTTGTGTGTGTGTGTGTGTGTGCATGTGTTGACTAATTCTGTGGAAAAATGGTTGTGGGGCCAACGATGCGGGGATAATTTGGTGGAGGCAGCAGAATATACACATTGTGTCAGAATACAGAAGCAGAGTTGGATGATGGCTCAAAGGCTGTAATTCCATCTCCTGTTGTATTTATTAATTAATTAATTTTGTTATTTTTAAAAATTTTGTGGGTACATAGTAGGTTTACATATTTATGGGGTACATGAGATATTTTGATATAGACATGCAATGAGAAATAAGCACATCATGGGGAATGGGGCATCCATACCCTGAAACATGTATACTTTGAGTTACAAACAATCCAATTACATTGTTTGAGTTATTTAACAATATACAATTAAGTTACTATTGACTATTATCACCCTATTGTGCTATCAAATAGTAGGTCTTATTCATTCTTTCTATTCTTTTGGTCTTTTATGGAGCCTGTGCCCCTGTGACCTCGCCTCCCCCTGAACCCTCCACTACCCTTCCCAGCCTCTGGTAACCATCCTTCTGCTGCATCTCCCATTTTAAATAAGGTGATATTACATGAATAGAAACTGTTCGGGTGGGGTCCAAGGTTTGACTTTTGGGCATAATACCCTTTTGGTTTCAAGATTAACATGGTCTTCATCGGCTGTCCCTGGTGCTCATTTGATGCTCTGGGTAATGGAGTCTCCCCACAGGAATCTAAGCCATCGCCAGTTTTAAGGGATGAGCAATAGATGTGGAGTGATATCTGCCATGCTTTCCAGAGATCTCCTGCTGAGGCTCCACTGCTTGAAGCACACCCTCCCTGGTGCCAAGTAACAACAGGATGGAGCATCCACTCACGGGCCTGTACTTTGAGTGTTTTAATGGGTTACAAAAAAAATGTTTTGTGAGCAGAAATGAATCTGCTACAAAAAAAAAAGTCAAAGCTGGAAGCAGGGCAGGTCCTTTCATGCTAGCCTGGGGCTGAATAACTGGGAAGGACGCAGGCTGAGTCAATAACAAGTCTTTTGTGATGGAAACTGGTAACTACTCAGGCCTATAGGGCCTGAGGCTTCATCATACACCATGGGGTTTACAAAAGCTTGAAATCAACCTAATAATAAAGATGTGGACTGCTAGTTATTTGCTGTTTTTTTTTGTTTTGTTTTGTTTTTTTAATCTTTTTAGTCAGGGGAAATGACAGTGTGGGGAGGAGGAAAAGGAAGAAACCCCAATGGGCAACAAGACCATTTAATATTAAAAACATCCTTATGGCATTATTCTGACCCACAGCTTGCTTGAAGTTGGAGTTAAATTGCCTTTTTGTTTGTTTGTTTGAGACAGGGTCTCACTCTATCACCCAGGTTGGAGTGCAGTGGCACAGTCATAGCTCACTGAAGCCTCGACCTCCTGAGCTCAAGCAGTGCTCCTACCTCAGCCTCCTGAGTAGCTGGGACTACAGGCACACAGCACCACACTCAGCTATTTTTTTCTTTTTTTTTTTTTGTAGAGATGGAGTCTCACTATGTTGCCAAGGCTGTTCTCAAACTCCTGGCCTCAATTGATCCCCCAACCTTGGCCTCCTCAAACACTGGGATTACAGGAATGAGCCACTACATCCAACCAAATTGCTATTTGTAATGTTCAAATTACTTATTTGGTTGCAAAAAGTCTTTCATTTATACTTCATTTAGAAAACATTGAGGCAGAGTTTTAGGACTTAGTTTTAACCCCTGAGTCTACCCCTTGCTCTACTCTTCATCATCCTAAAAACATGGGAAACCGAAGTCAATAGAGTACATACTATTTAAGTTCCATGAGAGCAGAGACTACATTTCCCTTATTCACTGCTATATTTCCAGGGCTTAGTGCAGTGTCTCACACATAGTTGGTTCTGATAAATATCAGTTGAATAAATTTCTATTTTCCCTATTCCCTTATGTCAAACTTCTAAAACAAAGTAATACTAATAGCTTCTAAGTAACTACAGATTCTGGTAAGTTTCATGCCCATTTCCCTTGCAATGTTACATATTTGTTTATAAAGCAGCAACTCATCTGTTTAGATTAAGGAAAACAAATGAAAATTATCTGCTGTGGGCCTATTTATTCATGTTCCAATGATATCAGACATCCTTATTTTGTAATCATAAATAATTCGGATAAAAGACACAGGGGCAGTATAGTCAGAGGCATGTGAACCAGAGCAACTCCATCTTGAATAGGGGGCTAAAATAAAGCTGAGACCTGTTGGTCTCATTCCTAGGAGGTTAGACGTTCTTAGTTACAGCATGAGACAGGAGGTTGGCAGGACTGGTATCACAAGCTACAGGTCATAAAGACCCTGCTGATAAAATAGGATGCAGTAAAGAAGCTAGCCAAAACCCACCAAAACCAAGATGGCCACAAAAGTGACATCTGGTCATTCTCACTGCTCATTATATGTTAATTATAATGCCTTGGCATGCTAAAAGACACTCCCACCAGCACCAAAACAGTTTACAAACACCATAGTAACATGGGGAAGTTACCCTATATGGTCTAAAAAGGGGAGGAACCCTCAGTTCCTGAGTATAAATGTGTGTACTCAGTCCAGCAGCCCATGCTGCTACTCTGCCTATGGAGTAGCAATTCCTTTGTTTCTTTACTTTCTTTGTAAACTTGCTTTCACTTTATAGATTCACCCCAAATTCTTTCTTGCATAAGATCTAAGAACCTTCTCTTGGGTCTGGATGTGTTTGTTAATGCAGCCTTTAAAAATTTAATCAAAACATTTGTAGTGGGTCAAAAGGAACAAACCAGAGACCAGATTTCTGAATATTGGGGTGATGATGTGCTTCAGAGACCTAGATCAGAGTGGGCTTTAAAAAGAACACTCCTTGGAAAGGTCCACCTAACCTTTCAGGCTTCACTTTCTGCTTCTTGAATCAGGGAGGAGTGCCAAGCGGTGTGACTTGCATGCATTCCACCCACACAGGCCTTCTAAGAAGGTGGACCATGTCTTCTCACCATCCTGGCTCAAGGAGGAGGTGCTTGCTTCAAGGACAGCTAATTTGTAAGGGGGTCACCATCTTAGCAGGTGGACTAGGGTCAGATCTCTGCCTGGCAGGAAGGAGATTAACTGTCTGAAAACTTCAGAGCCTATCTTTGTGGAGGTGTGAAATCAAGACCCAGAGTGACCATCAGCAGTTGCTGGTCTGGGCAGAGAACAAGCAGGCAGACAGAATAATGGCAGAAGTAATGAGTCAAGACAAACCATGAACAAGCAGAGGCTGGGGTAGCCCATTTTCCATAACAGCAGCCTGAGTTCCAGAAGTAGTCAATGTCTACTCATAAGGAGACAGCTAGGAGTTGTTCAATCACAGAGCTGCTGTCAGAATGCTGGACCCAGGTCTCCTTGAATGACCTTCCTTTAAGGCCCCAGAAGGTCTGGTAAGGAGTATTCCTGTTCTTTTCCCCTCCTATCTCTTTCGTTAACCTTGAAGAGCCTAATTAACACTTGTATAAGTTGGGATCTCCTCTGGCTTTAATATTCTAGAATTGCACTGAGTACAGTAAAAAACTCATTAATTCAGATGGCACAGTACGAATTCCTAATTAGTCTATTTGGACCAAGCTGAAGTTTATTTTTTGCTCAGCAAAATTTTATTAAGTTAGTTAAAACCACAAAGAAAAGGGGTAGAGAAATTGTTTAGAATGATTAATTTGCTAGTTTAAAATTATTTTGTCTTTTTATTAAAAATGTATGACCCAAGGAACTTTAATTGGGTAGAACAAATAAATGTTCTTAACCTTCATGCTTTGTTTCAAATATTTATTGAACCTCTCTGTGGGCCAGACACTGTGCTAAGTTACCAGAACATAGAAATATAGAATCAATTATATATGGCATGCTATTGTATGTTAATTTTAAAAATAAAGTAAAAGGGCGACAGAAGAAATATCTTGGAATGTTGGTATTTGCCACCCACCAAATTGTGTGTGTATGTGTGTGTAATGGGCTTTGTCCTCAAGCAGCTTAGAGACTAGTGGGAATGCAGAAAAATCAATACATTTGTGTGATAAATGCTGAGACAGGGGTACATGCATGGTGTGTTAACAAGCATAGATAATGACTATCTCAGTCACCCTCATGGTGGGGGCACAGAGAAATTTCCTGGGGATGACTGGGGCTGAGACTTGAAGGATGAAGAGGAGAAAGCATCTCAGGAAAAGCATTTTCGGGCAACTACAAATAGCTCCGTGAGGCTAAAACCTGTGCTGCAGAAAGCACAGTGAACTCTCATTATTCATGGTAGCTACATCTTATAAACTTGCCGTGAGCACTAGGTGATCAGATACTGAACCATTGCTCCTAGAGGCCATGCAGCATTAGATTCCTATAAGCCTCTGGTTACAGGTTTATTAACCGAAATGCCATGTGTGTTTTATAGGCTACTTTGCCAGAGTCCTTGAAAAAAAGCCAGTCTCATCAGTATTGCAAACCTGTTCCACATGACACTTAGCAGTATTTTTAAAAGGCTTCTGCAGCCTCCGGATTCCTTTGGCCAGACTTATCTCCGATGTGTATAACATGGAAATGGTATTCTATTTAACACAGTGCTGGAAGTCCTAGCCAGAGCAACTAAGCAAGAAAAATAAATAAAAGGATCCAAATTGGAAAGGAATAAGTAAAATTATGTGTGCCCAGATAACATGACTTTAAATATGTATAGAAAATGCTAAAAGTCTCACAAAAAAACTATTAGAAATAAAAAACAAATTCAGCCATGTTACAAGTTACAAAATTAACATGAAAAAATTATTTGCATTTTTATATACTATTTATGAACAATCGAAAAAGGAAATTAAGAAATAATCCTACTTAAAATAGCATCATAAAAATAAAATATTTAGGAATAACATTAATTAAGGAGATAAAAGACTTCTACACTGAAAACTACAAAATGTTGTTGGAAAAAAATAGAGAGGACATAAATAAATGGAAAAATAACCAGTGTTCATGGATCGAACAGCTTAATATTTGTAAGATGTCAATACTACCCAAAGTGATCTACAGATTTAATGCAATCCCTATAAAATCCCAATGACAATTTTTTGCAGAAATAGAAAAATCCATTCTAAATTTATGTGGAATCTCAAAGGACCCTAAATAGTCAAAACATTCTTGAAAAAGAACAGAGTTGGAGGTCTTACAATTCCTAATTTCAAAACTTATTACAAATCTACAGTAATCAAAATAGTGTCATACTGGCATAAAGATAGACATATAGACCAATGGAATAGAATAGAAAACCTGGAAATAAGTGTCACATATATGGTCAAATGATTTTTGACAGGGGAGCCAAGACTATTCAATGGGAAAACATTCTGCAACATGGATGAATCTTGAAGACATTATGCTCACTAAGCCAGTCACAAAAGGACAAATATGTATGTTTCTACTTATAGGGGGTACCTAGAATAGCCAAATTCATAGAGATGGAAAGTGGAATAGTGGTTACCAGGGGCTAGGAGGAAAGGGGATGGTTATTGCTTAAGGAGTACAACATTTCAGTTTTGGATGATGAAAAAGTACTGGAGATGGATGGATAGTGGTGATGGTTGCACAATATGAATGTACTTAATTCCACTGAACCTCTTAAAAGTGGTTAAAATGGTAAGTTTTACATATTTTGCCACAATAAACAAACAAATAAAGACAGTTGTCCATGTACATGATAGCGGCTCTCAAAGAATATTATTAATCAGAATTTATGTGTACACAGGTCCTTTCATTAATACCATGTGGGATGGTTAGTTCTGGGTGTCAACTTGGCTGGATACCTAAGTAGCTGGTAAAGCACTATTTCTTTGTGTATCTGTGAGAGTGTTTCCAGAGCAGATTGGCATGTGAATTGGTGGACTGAGTGGGGATGATCCTTTCTTAATGTGGGCAGGCATCATCTAATCAGCTGTGAGCCTGGATAAAACAAAAAGGTGGATGAAGGATTCATTTTAGCTCTCTCTCTCTCTCCTGAAACTGGATGCCCTTCTTCTCCTAGCCTTGGACATCAGAACTCTCGGTTTTTGGGCATGTGGACAACAGACACTCACCAGCAGTCTCCTGAGCTCTCTAGCCTTCAGCCTCAAACTGAGAGTTACATCATTGGCTTCTCTTGTTCTGAGGCCTTGGAACTTGTACTGAGCAATACTGAGGGCTTTCCTGGTTTTCTAGCTTGCAGGAAGCCTATCATGGGACCTCTCAGCCTCCATAATCATGTGAGCCAATTCTTCTAATGAATCTCCTCTCATCTATATATATCTATGTCTATCTGTCTATCTATCTATCTATCTATCTATCTATCTATCTATCTATCTATCTATCTATCTATCTATCCTATTGGTCTGCCTCTCCAGAGAACCCTTACTAATACACCACATAATGCTTTTTGCTACAGGAAAAGAGTATCATGAAACCCAAAGTTATGTTTTATTTATGTATTTATTGATGTATTTGTTTCAGGATGAAGCAAACCTTTACTTTTACACACTTTGACAAATAGTTTTCATTAAACAATCTTTCCAGTGGAGAATAGAGAACATGAAATTTAGCCTCCAGACATCAGCAGTGGCTCTGCTCGGGCCTAGGATCCCCCTTGCCCAGGCAGTGAGGGGGAAGGGTGTACTTCCCTTCCCTTATTAGCTTATCCCGCAACTTCTTGATGGCTCTCACACGTCCCATCATTTTGTGCTGAAGCATGCACTCTATGAAATCATCAGATTCTGTCTTACACTCTTTCTCTTCTCAGATACTTCCTATTCCATGTTCACATTCTATCCATTTTTTTTCCCAAAAACATGGCACTGAGCAGGAATCTTGAAGGGTTTTGGATTTTCACCCATGGATCTATGCCAAGGCCCATCCTTTTTGCACATCTAAGAAAGGCATGGTGTTCCACTGCAGTGCCCTTCATTCTTCTCTGGTTGCCACTTCGGGATGCCTCCAAAGCTATATTTTAGAATCTTCTATTTCTTTGTTTTTAAAAAATGAGTATTTTATACTTTAGATTTTTTCCCCAGAAATTCCAAACTTTTAAGATAGTAAACCTTTATACAATATAAGATTCCCATACAAATAGATTTTAAAAACTAAAATATATAGTATGTTTGTAAATATATTTAAAAGGTAAATATTTACCTCCCTTCCCACCATCGAAGTCTTTATCCACCCTATTTGCAGATGTCTAAACAGTCCTCACATTCACTGGAAAAGTAAAAATCAATACCAATATTTTTCCTCCTGCTGGATCCAGAATTGAAATTCATTTTCTTTTTTCTGTAATATGATAGAAAACTCTCACTAGCACACAAAGCTACAATGGAAGTTCATTGAAATGATAATCCCCTCTTAAGATATCAGAATAAGAAACCACCTCAAAATTCAACTTGAAATCAAAATATCCTGTTGTGCCAAACCCAAACTATACCGAGAGGGATGTTCAAAAGCTTAGATGATGTTCTATAGTCTTATTTTTATGTTCTTTGGTTATTGCTATTTTTACCCTGTGAGAGCTATTTTTCTGTACTCCCACACAGTTCAATTTTCAGCGACATTTCCAATCAAACCAAACTCAAGACAGGAAAGCTTATATTAAGGTGTTCATTCTTGGGACTCCACACTACAAACCAAAATGGAGAACTAAATAAATAACAGAAAGTTGGTTCTAACTCACACAAGCCAACTGGGCTTTAAAACATTTGGATTTCCTTGAATATTTGCACTGAGCATGAGTTAGATACTGAAATAATCAATTAGTAGGAAAGGGCAGCAATACAGAGTTAACCATTTCTACTTTATATAGAAAAGTATGAGTCAGAGGAGCTGCCACACAACTTTCTTAATATCTTAACAGCATAATAATAGATGCAATCATCTCTGTAAACTGTCATCCTTAGGTAATCCAAATAAGTTATTTCCCAGACATTTTTTTTCTTCAGTTATTTCTGGAGCTCATCAAATGTGCAAAAAAAAAATTAAGGGTGTGCATCATAGGCTGGGTGCAGTGGCTCACATCTGTAATCCCACCACTTTGGGAGGCCAAGGTGGGTGGACTGCTTGAGGCCAGGAGATTAAGACCAGCCTGGCCAACATGGCGAAATCCCATCTCTACTAAAACAAAAATTAGCCAGGCACAGTGGAAGCACACCTGTAATCCCAACTACTCAGGAGTTTGAGGCATGAGAACTGTTTGAACCCAGAAGGCTGAGTTTGCAGTGAGCCAAGATCATGCCACTGCATCTAGCCTGGTGACAGAGCGAGACTTTGTCCAAAAAAAAAAAAAAAGCAGGCATCAAAATGATTACTCATTTAAGACAATTTAGGAAAAAAGTATAGGTTCTTCTTCACACTGTGCAAGATTAATTGATCATAAGTGAAAGAGTTAAAGCTAAAATGAAATTATAGGGCCGGGCACGGTGGCTCACACCTGTAATTCCTGCACTTTGGGAGGCCGAGGTGGGTGGATCACGAGGTCAGGAGATTGAGACCATCCTGGCTAACACGGTGAAACCCCATCTCTACTAAAAATACAAAAAATTAGACAGACGTGGTGGCGGGTGCCTGTAGTCCAGCAGGAGAATGGTGTGAACCCAGGAGGCAGAGCTTGCAGTGAGCCAAGATTGTGCCACTGCACTCGAGCCTGGACGAGACTCCGTCTCAAAAAAAAAAAAAAAAAAAAAAAAGGAAATTATAAAGGCACTATAGGATAACAAATACTCATGCATTGAGAACTGGCTAAGTATTGAAAGCAGAAATTTAAAACAACCACAACAACAAAATCGTAGATTTTTACTAGGAAGCACTCAAGTTGAAAAAAATAAATAACAACAAAAAATATAAACAGTGACCTTTGTGGGCTAAGCCCAGAGGAGGAAAAGGGTGCTGAGATTGTGGCTTGTAACCAAAATTTCTAGAGTCAGTTCCTGCAGCACTCACATTAAAATGTTTTAAATACTATTACTCAGAAATTTTACCTTACGCTCAGAAAAATATTCATTTAAGAAAAATTTATTACATGCTAATTACATGCCAGACACCTGTGATACACACAGAGCTGAGCTGCCAAGATGCCCCTGCAGGAGAGGACTTGTTGCCTCCAGCTGTCAGCCCCTGCAGCGGTGCCCTCAGCTGTAGAGCCACCCTGCCCAGGTCAGGCGACCTCAATGTCTGATATAGGTAGGTGGGAAAGTTCTGATCACTCATGTGGGATGATGCTGCCATGTTATTTTATGTCAAGAGCTAAGGCACTGGGGCCAGCACTGCAGCTCCACTCCTGACTTGGCTTGATCTTGCTTCTGCCTCTTCCCTTCCACTGGTGTTGATCCAAAGGGCTTGATCTACTGAGCAACCTGCACAGAAACTCCCTCCAGCATCTGCTCCCTGACAACCCTGCCAGCAACAGTTCCATTCGAGATGTTGGGGATGCTATAGTGAACAAGATAAAGACCTCTCATCTTAAGCACTTACACCTGGTGTAGAGGAAATATAAAATAAAAAAATGAACAAGAAAAATGAACAGAATCATTGCAGAGAGTAATTGTGTAGAGAAGAAAATAAAAGAGCATAATTCGAGAGAGTAACTAGGATTGTATGGGGACTATTTTTTTATTGAGAGGCCAGATAAGGAGGTAACATTTGAACAGAAAGCTGATGGGAAAGAGAGAGTCAGCCAGGAAGAGATACAGTGGCAAATATTAGAGGAAGTTGTAAGGATAAAGACACTACCATCCAAAAAACTAAACATTTAAAGCTATTGGGAGAAAATGTCAAAAAATGTCTGCATGACCTTGAAATTGGAAAGGATGTTTTTAAACAAGTAATAAAAAATTTAAACCACACACAAAAAAATTAACTGCATTAAATTTTAAAACATCATGTGAACCCCAAATATCTGAGACAGGTCTCAGCTAATTTAGAAAGTTTATTCTGCCAAGGTTGAGGACAAGCACCCTTCACACAGCTTCAGGAGGTCCTAATGACATGTGCCTAAGGTAGTCAGAGCACAGTTTGGTTTTATACATTTGAAGCAGACATGAGACATCAATCAATATATGTCATATGTCCATTGGTTCCTGGAAAGGTGGGGCAACTCAAGCAGGGAGGGGGCTACCAGGTGACAGGTAGGTAAGAGACAAACAGTTGCATTCTTTTGAGTTTTGATTAGAATTTCCAAAACAGGAAATAAGATATTCAGTTAGCTCAGTGAGCAAAGGGATCACTTTGAGTAGAATGGGAGGCAGGTTTGCCCTAAGCAGTTCCCAGCCTGACTTTTCTCTTTAGCTTAGTGATTTTGGGGCTCCTAGATTTTCCTTTCACATTTCCCCCATTTTCTTTTAAAAATTCTTTTGGAGAAAGCATTTTAGAAGAAAATGAGTCTCTGATCTCAGGTTTCATCTGATCCTTTATGGCTAGGATGAGTTATTCCTAGATGGGTAGATCCTGAGTTACTAGGAAAGCTCATTTTTAGCAAGTTGAGAAATCTCATGTCCTGTGAAGAGAAAACAGGGGAAGAAAGGGAGAAAAACAACAACAAATAAAAGAATAATCCTGGAAAATCAATACAGGCCACATTACTCTGAAATCCATACATCAGTAGGCTGGTTCAAAAGTGGCCCATGTATGTAAATAGGTTGCTGTCATTTTCTTCTGAAGTTTGAGTTGTCTAGATTCAGTTTGCAGGGGAAAAAAGGAAAAGGAACAAAAAAAAAAAGTGAAAACATTATTTTGAAAACTTGTAGCCAGGAGAAATTAGAATTCAGTGCAAACCATAGAAAATAATAAAAACTGAAAAAATTAGGCCAAACTAGAATCAAAAATAGGTGTACTGTAGTTTTTGAAACATAATTTTTCTCTCTCTAGCTTCCCATTTTTACTAAAGACACATCATGATAGACTAATTTGCTTTATTATACTTGGCCAGATTATTTGTATAAAGTGCAGCAAGAATAATTATTTTTCACATAGGCTTTATAAACTGGCTTTGATGGAACTTTGTTCCATAGAAGGAATCTCAGATAAGACTCTTCAAAAGCCAAGCCCAGCTATAGATTTGTTGCCATCAAATACCAGGGAGTTTGGTGAATTCTTCTCCTCAAGATAACTTGGGGTTCCTGCACTTGTCAGGAAGTGATATTCTTTGCTTACTACAGGTCAGGAACTCTGTACAGACACTGTATAGACAAGGTATGAGGCCAGTTTTCCTACTTATTGGCTCTATAAGTCAGGTTTGATTCCTTAAAGGAAAGCACACCATTCCAGTCAAAGTCTTGGTAAAATAACCAGTTTCTCCAACTGTGTCATGTTACAAATGAAAACAGATTCCTATTGCACTTATGCAAATAACTATATTGCCATAAATTAAGAATATTCACAAATAATTTCCAAATTCTGGAGAAATCAGGTAGAGAGAAACAAATACACTCCAAATTTTGTTCATAGGAGCATACTTAATTGTTAAAAAGCTGTTAATAGCTCAAAAAAAAAAAGTTTCCTTCACTCTAAAAAACAAAACAAAGGATCAGCAACATTTTAAGCAAGAAGTCAAAAAGATCACTTCAGTCTTCTATTAGTTCAGTCCATAAAGCTAATTACTGTTCTGATATTCATGAACATTTCAGCTCTCCACGAATCCTGAAACTTTTTTCCTCTATTCTGCCATCACAATTTCCAAAGTTATCAGAAACCTGCATTCAAGAGCACCTGTTAGGGTTTTATAGCTGTATATAAGATCATCTTCTAAACAGGACCAAAACAAGACAACAATTTTCTGTGGAGGACGAAACGTTTTAGGGCAGCCATAGTCAAAGACACAATTGACAAGGAGATTTGTTACCTCTGTGGCACACAATAATTTAACATAACAATTACAATTATTACTGATAATGTACACTAAGTCATATCAGAATTAAAGGAGTTTACCATAATTTTAGAAAACATACCAAATAACATATGTATTTAAATACAGCCCAAAGAAAACCAAACACCATTTCATGTTTGACAATGCTTCCTGTATAACTTTTATCCCAAATAAGCCAAATATGTCATCTTTGGACTATAGGGAACCTATTAATAATATCTTAGAGGATTAATTAGGTCAGGAAAAGACATAATTTATCATTTGATTTTGGAACATTTGTCAAATATCAAAGGTTTATCATACTTGATGTCACAAAATAGGATCACAGATCATTGTAAAGTAAACCATTCACTTAACCAAAGTGATAACTCAAGGATTTCAAAAAAAGATGAAAACCTTCATTCTTTGAAAAGACAGATTTAATTTTCCAAACAATAAGCCCTAAAAAATGTATAAAGCCAATTAAATTTTTTTCCAGAATTGTATAAACAATCTAAAAAATTTTTAATCTTGATCATAAGATAAAACTTTCATAACCTTTATTAAGGAGTTAGTTAATGCTTCGAGACACCTTGTTAATCTAATACAGGGGCCCATATGCTTGTCTTGCATCGGTGTGTTTTTGACATTAATGGTTAATTTATAAAGAAACTGAACTTATTTTATCTTTAAAAATATGCCCTTTCAATATCACATACACAATAGTCCCTGGGCCTGAGGAGTTGAATAGCTTTAATTTCTGGCCCTGTGTCTCAGGAATGCAGTTTATTTTGATTGGCATCTTCTACCAGGCCTGAAGATGAAGCTTTAATTACTGTCAGTGTTTAAGATTTAGCAGGACTTGGTGTCCTTTTTAGACATAGGAGTCAAAGCCCTGTAACTCAGTGTCACAAGGACTTTACAGGAAGATACATAGATGTAATAACCTTAATTTTAAAAAAAAAGTTTTTGTTGTTGTTGTTTTGTGTTTTTTTGAGATGGAGTTTCACTCTTTCTGTCCAGGCTGGAGTGCAATGGTGGGCTCTTGGCTCACTGCAACCTCTGCCTCCCAGTTTCAAATGATTCTCCTACCTCAGCCTCCCAAGTACCTGGGATTACAGGCAAAATAAAATCTTTTTTCATCTCTGTTTTTTCTAAGCAATGCAAGCTTAATAATAATGGCATAGGAATTATTTTTGATAAAATGTAAAACCTGTTAGGCCAGTTACCAAAAGGCAAAAGAAAAGACCTTCTACAGTGCACAGAATATTATGTCAGAAGAAAGTATTTCCTTTAGACCCTTAAGAAAACATTGCTAGCATCAGGCCACAACAAACAGAACCTGAGAAAAAAAAAACGTGTATGAGCTGAAAATTAGTTGAAGGAGAGCATTACTATTTCATGCCTTTTAAAAGGGAAGAGAAAACTGATGCTTCTAATCCTAACACTTTGGGAGACTGAGGGAGGTGGACTCCTTAAGCTCAGGAGTTCAAGATCAGCCTGGGCAACATGGTGAAACTCTGTCTCTATCAAAAGAGAAAAGTCAGGCATGGCAGCATGTGCCTGTATTCCCAGCTACTTGGGAGGCTGAGGCAGAAGGATAACTTGAGCCCAGGAGGTTGAGGCTGCAGTGAGTCATGATTGCGCCACTACACTCCAGCCTGGGTGATAGAGAGAGAGAGAGAGAGAGACCCTCTCTATAAATAAACAAACAAACAAACAAACTCCCTGAAATAACTTTTTATTTACAAAATTCTGCATGATATCATTTCAGAAGAATAGATATGCCACTAAGAGAATATTATGGTATATTTTGACAATATTATAAGAATTTTGAGTATAAAAATTATATTTTATTGTTTAATGTTATTCATTTAAATGTTAATCTGTTTCTTCTCTGTTTGAATAGCATTAAAAATAAAATTTACCTCCTACATTCTCTGCTGAGCAGATCTTTTAGAGCGACTTTTTCACCTCCTCCATTCAAACATGATTCAATCCATTTCTTGAAATTGAAGATGGCTTCCAAATACCACTATCATTTTCCTAGTCTAATTTTCATAGGCACTTCACAGAATGCTAATTAAGTCCCACTTACAATTTTTGTATTTATTTCATTCATTAATGCAGCCATACAATTTGTATTTGACCAAGTAACTGACAGACAAGAAGAGATGATTTCTTAATATATTATACCACAAATGTTTTTGTGAATTTTACTTTTTTATGATGATGGAAAGTTCTTTCTGTGAAGTTCAGAAATTTGATAACAGTCATATTTGAAAATACATAAATGAATTATCTATGTGATGGGTGGGGGTGTTTTAGTGGCCAAGTTTTATACCACTGCTAAATCCTAACTGAATACAGTACACATTATCATGTTGGGTTGCCTAACATCAACTCCTCTATTCTTCTGGTGAAGCAGAATTGATGAATCTATCAAGACAAGATGCTTTGCCCTTCTCAATCTGTTATATTCTGAATATTTGTGTCCCTGCCCCCAAATTTATTTGTTGAAACTTAATCACCAATGTGATAGTATTAAGAGGTGGGACCTTTAGAAACTGATCAAGTCATGAGGGCAGAGGCCTCATATATAGAATTAGTGACTTCATAAAAGAACTGTACCCTTTCTGCCACGCAAGAGTGCAGTATGAGGTACCATGTATGAAGCAGAGAGCACCCCTCACCAGACACTAAATGTGCTGGTGCCTTGACCTTGGACTTCGCAGCCTCTAGAACTATGAGCAAGAAGTTTCTATTATTTATGAACTACCCGGTCTAAGGTATTTTGTTATAGCCACAGAAACAGACTAAGACACTGCCCAAGGCTTTTTATTTCCTAGGACTTCACATTTTTAGTAGAGAGACAAAAGGATTTGAAAAACTGTGGAGCTGACTTACTGAAATAATAGATGAGTCGCTGCTACTGGATGCCCAGAGCATCCCTACTTTCTGTCCTTTCCGGCCCAGCTCTTCAGCAAAGCTTTTGTTTAGTAAGTCATGCCAGATCCTTCCAAAGGTTAACTTTTCTTTATCAAAGTCAGTTTTTCCTGCTTTCCACCAAGAGCCCTAACTGGCACATAGGTTTCAACATGAGTGAGCTATCTAGGGTTACATAAAATGTCACCACTCCCTAAATAACCACAGTAGTCTTTGAGGGTGGGAATGGTATTTCTCATTCATGTATACTTAGTGCCTGAAACAAACTCCTGGAACCTCTATAATTTATTTTTTCCAGATTTCCATGCCCACCTTCTGGCTTCTCTCAATTAAAGGTGATACATGTCTCCCACCTCCACCCTACCTTCATGCTTCAACTTCCCTGAATTCAGCAATTTTTAAACTGAGAAGTTTAAGAACCCAGAATGTTTCTCAGCAAATATTTGTTCATCAAAATTATTCTTTGGGGGCCATATTAAACTTATGGCCTTGTATTAATAAAATACATACCAACTAATTGAAAGAAAGTTGTCCCAGAAGAAAAACGTGTGCCAAAGTTCTTTTCACCTAGGATGGAAATCTATACAGAATGATAAATATTGACTTAGACAAAGAAAATTGAGTCTTTCTTAAATCTAAGTTAGCTTAAAAGAAAGTAAGAGGATTATTCTAAAATCATCGTGGGTATTGTCCACTACCAAAACAGCTTGAACAAGATATAGGAATAAATTGTTTCTTTAAGACAATATATTATTTATCTGCAAAGTAAAGGTAAATATTCAGATGCAACATAAAGAAAAAAACAAAATTTCTCATCACCCCAAATAAGGAAAATAAGTCATCAGTATCATCTTGGAGAACTGAAAACAATTTTGCGACATTTATTGGGGAGTGGGGATGGGATTTTGTTTGTGGTCATTATATTCATCATAGAAAAAAATGAAAAATATAGTAAAATACTAAGGACATAATCTTCCATGATTCGTAAATGGTTAAGACTCTCTTTCTACTGCAGGCAGCCGTAAAACCCAATTCAAATTGCTTTAGCATAAAGGGAATCTCTTGGCTCCTAGAACTGAAAAGAGCAGGGTTTGAACTAACTTCAGGTGCCACTTGATCTAAGGTGAAATGGTGTCACCAGCTCCAGATTTCTGTCTTGCCTCGTCTGACTCTGATGTCCATGAGGCTGGTTCCATTCCCAGTCAGACTGCTTCTTCAGGGTGGCTGGGCTCAGGACACATTAACCCAAAATATGGCACATTGGCATTTGAGAAAACAGCAGAAGCAGAAAGGTTTCTTTCATCTTCCCCTTGTTTTTCTCCTCTGAAGCAGGTCATAAGACCCTCATTCTAGGGTTGCCCTCCCTATACCTGGAGGAAACACACATCCTCACCTCTGAAGACATAGGGACACAGAGAAGAATCTGAGTAAGCAGGCCTTGCTAAGTCCCCCCAGTTTATTACCATTAGATCACATTTCGTTGGTCCACTCATACTTCACCACTGTGCACCTCTTTATTCAACCTAAGCATAAAAATACACAGGTTTTCCTAACTCTTTGTGTCTTAATTTCTAAAGTTTCTCATAAAGCTTATATTAAATAAATTTGTATGCTTTTCTCTTGTTAATCTTTTTTATAAGTGCCTCATCCATGAACCTAGTAATGGGTGAGGAAAGAAATCTTTTCTCCCCGACAGAGACTGCAGCGTAACTCTACTGCAACAATGCCAGTACTGCCTTACCTCCAGCTCCACATCCCATGGGAAAGGCTCTGCAGCCTTGATGGCTGAAACCAAAGCTTTGGCAATGAGATACGTTGGTTCAGGGCCTGGCCCTGAATCCTCCCCTAGCTCAGTATGCCAACAACACACTGGGGAAACCGGGGGTGGAGCCCACCTCCCAGACCACAAGGGCTGTAAGTAGTGGAGACTTTGATACCATTAGTGAGACTGGGGGCTAAAACCTGAAGGAGAGGGAATGGAGATGGGAGCCAAACCACAAATGTCTGCTACTATACCACCATCACTGGAGGATAACAACCATTGACATGTTGTCACATGTATGTGCGTAAGAAATTAGAGCATTTATGTGCCCACCAAAAATGTACAACTATGGCATATCAATTTTAAAATGTTAGAAAGAAATTACAGCATTTAAAAATGGATGTACAGTCTTCTCCTTTTACTTTATAATGTGCAAAAGCCATTATTATATGAGAAGAAAGTGCCTTTAATTTGACAATTAGCACATAGTCCAAATATCATAGATTCAGTAGAGCCAAGTTAAAATTTAAAATCAAGGTCGGGAACATGTGAAAGACTTAGGAAAAAAAAGTTAAAAAAAAAGAATTCGAGTCCATGAATTTTGCATCTGAGAGTCAGAGCTACTAATCTATCAAATACTTTGTTTATAGCATCGGAGCAAACTGTTCATCAGTAATTTTAACAAGTTTTTCTTCATTCAAGGGGTCAGTATAATGAAAACTAAAGTAGGGTTACAGACAGGCCAGAATGGAATGAGAGAATGAGCATGATGAGTTATCTGTATTCATTTTACATGACTGACACATTGAAAATTTTCCTCAGTCAAAAACAAATTCCATATGATATCATACTGGTCAGGGATGGTGGCAACTGATACTAAATATTACAGGAAAAAAGTTGGTTAGAAAAGTCAGTTTCATATTAAAATGGCAATGTAGCAAACATACATGCATCTGGTTAAGATTTATTAAGAATAAAATATCTAACATAAGAGGAAGTTTCCACCAATGCTATTAACCGTGCATATTTGATTTCATCTTCAATGCCATGACTGTCAGACTGCATTTATTACTTAGAGGATCTCATTACTTTTCCTAGACTTCCTTCCTTTAATTGAATTTTGTGATCTTATAACCCATGATATGTAGCACTCACACCATACTACAGTGATATGTGCTAGACATATATGTATGACAAAGCTGTGTGATCAAAGAATAACAATATCTGCCATCCTCCAGATACTGCAGTCAGGGTCAGTTCTTAACTGTTTCTCCTTGGGAACAGGGGTATGTTTACTGTTGCTATTACTAAGTATTTATGTGACAAATGAGATGCTCAAAGTCTCCAATTTTTTTGTGTCATCTTCTCAAAGGCTTGCCTCAATGGAATGCATTCCTATGCACATTTTGCAAAAGGACGGCCAAGTCAACATCAATGGGCACATCAAAACCAGGAGGCAGCCATGACTTCAGGAGAAGGATCATGATTCCTTCCAAGAAATAACCATTGTGGACTTTGGGCAGGAGAGGGAGTTCTTAGCAGAAAACATGTTTGTTTTTGTTTCTGTTTTCTTTTAGAGAGATAACTTTGACAAAGTATCAGGGTGAATAGGTGTGTGAAGAGAGTGGATATAAACAAGGCAGACAAAACAGTTGGTGTGAACTACAATAGGTCAGGCTTGAGGCGACAAGGGCCAGATAACGGATTTAGCATTTGCAAGTACAAATGTAAAGCAAAATGGTGAAGAGATACATGGTCTGGAAGCACCAGTGTAGACAAAGGTTTGAGCCTCTTCTTCCTGCCCAGTGAATCAGGGCAAGAGTCACAACTGAGTGGGACAAAGCAATGGCGTCACCATGGGGAAGCCAGGATTCACGTATGGGGATGGGGAATGAGGTTGAGAGCTTGAACATCTTATTTCAATAGATTGGACAGAACAGAAAAGTCAAGGTCTGGAGCCAGAAATACCTACTTGGTGGCCAGACCGAGTTTCCAAAATGGTAGTAAGTTTATTTAGGTAGATGGATTCCAGACAAGGTAATGACAATCAACAGATGGAAAGCTAGGCCAGGAGCTGACATCAGGCTGGCCTAAAGAAGTAAAAGAATATTATCAAAATTGGATGACCCAAAGGGTGAATGTGAGCCAGCAATTTGTAGAGATCCAGGCAACAGACAGCATTATGCACATCTGATGTTGCCCCTTCCGAGGAGTGATAATTGACAGGGATGAGACGTAACCTGTTCCAGGTGACCAGCACATTAGACAGGTATTTGATACAGGGGCTCCAGCAAGAGGAACGGGTCATGAGGCTGCTGGAATGAGAGGACAAACAGAGAGCTGGGTGTTAACGCCCAACTATGAAAACTGAGACACAAAGTCAGAGTGAGGTTGACGTAGAGCAGAAGCACTTGAATATTGAAGACTAAGGACAAAAATTGGCCAGTCTCCAGAGTCAGTGGTCTCTTCCATGGAGCGAGAAAGGAGTACAAAGCTAAAGAGACACTAGGGTGTTTTTTGAAGTATTTGAAGGAGTGGTTAAGATAAAGGATAGTTTGTTCAAGACAAATTGGGGCTCCTAGGCACACTGAAAAGAATCAGATGTGACAAATGTCTAGAGAGTAATTTGTGAAGAAAATATCATTTTCCCAATAGACACCTAAAAAGAAACTTCTCTTTTTCCCTTGGTCTATAACATAGCAAGCAAAAATAAGAAAGGAAGGAAGGAAGGCAGGGAGGAAGGAAGGTAAAAGGGGAGGAAGGGAGGAAGGAAGGAATGGAGGTAGGGAGGAAAGAAGGGAGGGAAGGAAAAGAAGAGAAGAGAGGAGAGGGGAGGGGAGGAGGGGAGAAGAGAGAAAAAAAAAAAAGGGGAGGGGAGGAAAGGGATTCTCCAAGTAAGAGGCTCAAGGAACTTCATCCTTGACGTTATTATGTTATTACAATTATTGGTAGTAGTATATGGTGTCATTGGTATCATATTATTTCTCCTTATCACCAGGATTGCCCAGTTTTTTAATTGTACAATTGTTGTCATGTATAATCTTCTTGAAGACACTCATTAAAAGTTTCCATTTTAATTGGGACCAGTGATTTCCAGGCTTGCTGCACAGTAGCTGTCATCCTAGGTTTCTTTTTGTTGTACTTCTGCGTTACACCCAGTAACTCGGATCCCTTGTCTTTTTTTTTTTTTTTTTTTTTTTGAGACGGAGTCTCGCGCTGTCACCCAGGCTGGAGGGTTGCAATTTCTTCACATCCTTGCCAGCGCTTGTTATTTTCTGTTTTTTTTTTTTTTTTTTTTGTATACATTTTTCATTTTTCTGGTAAATATCTTCTGGCACTTTTCTAAGAGTAGGTGTATCAGTACTAAATTCTGAATTATTACAAATACAAAACTGTTTCATTTTGCCCTCACCTTTGATTGGTGATTTGGTTAGAAACAGAAGATGGTATTAAAATAATTTCCCCTTGGCATTTGCATGGCATTACTACATGTTTTTAGTGTCACTGGTTCTTTCCAGCAGGTCTCACTTTGAAGATATCACTCCATTTTCTATAGACTCTAGTGGTAATGATGACAAGTTTGATGCTGATATGATTCTTGTTCCTTTATAAATTACCTGTGTTTTGCTCCAAAACCTTTCATATGTTCATTTTACATTTCATGTGCTGGAATTTCACAAGGGTGGAGTTGAATGTGGCTCTTTCAAAATAATTATTATTATTTGTATTATTCATTCTTCCTGATGTTCAGGGGGTCCTTTCCACCTGCATGTGGGTCCTCATCTCTGGGAATGTCTGCTCCTATAATTTCTTTGAATTTTCTCTCCCTTTTCTGGAACTAATTAAATGGATTATTTAGACTCAACCACTTTCTCATCTTTTCTCTCTCATTTTCTATCGCTTGGTCATTTTGCTCTAAAATCTGAGGCTTTCTAGACTTTTTCTGATGGTTCTTTGTGGTAATTTGTGTCTTTCTTATCTTTCTTTTAAGAAATAATTTCAAACTTAACAGAAAAGTTTATGAGAACAGTATAAAAAACACCTGCCTATCCTTTACTCAGCTTCACCAGTTGTTAACATTTTGTCCCATTTGCTTTATCATTTGCATGTATAGACACATGGTCTCTGTGTGCATGTATACATGTATGTATAAGTCAAGGAGAAAAGCCTGGGATACAGATCTTTCCCCAACAGCCCTCCAAAGGAACCAAGCTTGCCCACACTTTGATCTTGGACTTCCTGCCTCCAGAACTGTGAGACAGTACATTCTGTTGTTTATATCACCCAGTTTGTGGTACTTTGTTACAGCAGCCCCCACAAACTGACAAAGCACTTAGTGCTCATTTGCCCTTCGATGGTAGTCACTTTTGATCAAAAGTAATCAAAAGTGGAGACATATGGGTTCTTCACTGTATAATCACTGTTTCTCTCTGGAAACTAATAAGCCACGTGTGGGGAGATAAATTTAACCTCACATAAGCATTCTGTTCTTTGTTACAGCTGCATAGTACTCCATTGTGTTGATTCAAACAATCTTCTACGTTTGGAACGCAAGGAATTCTCAATATTTACTGGAAGTTTTTTGGTTATCCACTCACATGCAATTTGACAACCATAATATTCTCTGTCACCTTGAAATGCTGAAATTATGAGTCTGTGTGATTTTATTTACTTTCATTGTTGATTTTATGTCATCTAGGGAAGGTATGGGAAAATTCAAAATTGGGTGGCCACACTTTGAAAACACACTAGTTGTGTTTTTAAATTTCAAAATTTATTTTTTTAATTCTTTTTTATAGCAACCTATTCCTATTTTATGGATCAATATCTCTCCAAGTCTCTCAGAAGATATTACTAGCATATATGTTTTAATTTCCCTTCTGATTCTTTAATCCCGTTTTCTCCAGGGTCAATTATCTTTTCCTTTTGTACCTTTTTTTGCCCTTGAAAAAGGATGGTTGTTGATTGTCCATTCCCGTTCGTGGATAAAGGACTGAGTTGCTTAATGGGTATATGGCATGGATGTCCTATGAATACATAAAGTCTCATTTCCCTACTAAGTCCCTCATCTGAATGGAAAGGCTGGCTGTAGTTTCTGTATACATGGTGCATCCATCAACTGGTAAGGCCTGCTTTAGGGTACACAGTGGGCACCCCAACTCCTATCCCTACCAACTCTCACAAAGAGGGTTTTCTTGGGGGGGGGGTGCCATACCCACACTCTGAACCCTAGGATTCCTCACTTATATTAGCTGACCTATTTTAGAGGCCATTGCTCCAGTTTTATCCTAGAAATAAACATCATAATTCATTGAGGAGATGATGGTGAGGGGTGGGAGTGAGAGCCCAAGCTCAAAACCAGTCTAGAAACACTGTCTATATAACTCCTGAGTTAATCACCTACCAATTCTTATTCTCTATTCTCATCACTCTTAGTCTGTAGTCTTCCTATGATCATGTCGCCAGCTTCTGCTTCCACGGTAGACACTTTCATAATGATTCTTTTGGAATTTGGCTCCTGCTTTAGTTTCTCTTTCAGTATTGTCCATTTGGTTTTCCATCTTCAGGAAACTGGTTACAATCTCTGATCTCCACTGTTCTCACATCTCAGGGCTATCATGATTAATTCTGTTTTAAACTTCCTTGTAATCATTTCAGTGGAATATGTGAAGGGAGGAGAAGTCAATGTGGATATTCAATTAGACAAGCTTGGCTAATGCTCTTTGTTACAGCATGGATAGCACCATGAACTCCACATAGATTGTATAGGGTGAGACTGAACTGCATATGGCAAGGGTTAAAAAGCATGAAGGTTTGTACCCCGGGTAGGAACTGTGGTCAGTTGCCCTGGTCAGTCCAGAGGGTCCCAGTGAAATGTTTTGCATTCCAGCAAATTTACCCTATGCATATTATGATGATTAAAAACCACCATCCTAGAACAATAAAGCCTTAATATAATGATAGATCTGTAAGTAGATAAAAGGAAATCAATCTGCTAATCTTCTCATTTTCTGATGCTTCAGTACACAGAGAAAATCTGAAAATCTGCTTGTCTCACTACACTAATAATATCCATCCTCCATCCTTGACCATTTCAGATACAGAGTCACCTGGACTGAATCAGCCTCAGGATTTATATACCAGGAAACACTAGGCTGCCTCTCCTATTTCCATACTACTTCTGCATATTTATTTTATAACAGTAGCAACAACAGTCCACTTTTAACAACTTTATTAGGTTAAAGAGAAGGCTATTTCTCAAAGAGCATTCATGGTAATGGCATTCTACTTTTTGAAGTAAACTTTAAGGATTTCACCTGGAATCACTTCCACTTTTCATCATTAGCTGTGAAAACAGAAAGATCCTAGAAGATGAATGCTATTTTTCTTAACACACCCAGAACGGGAAGGAATTTTAACATTTGATAATGACCAACATTCATTTCATTACTGAATTGTCTTGCATTCATTCTACAAAAAGAACTGGAGAGACTGATCCCTCTTCCTCAGGTTCTCCTGCGGGATTTTTTACTCTCCCTGTTGCATTGTGCCTATTATAGTGATTGATCACCAATATTTTTCATTCTCTAGTTCACATTTTCATTTTCATATCCCTATATGAAGTTTCTAACTGTTCAGTTCATTTTCTCCTTTCTTCCTGAAGCTGGCCTTCTCTTGCTTTATAGATTTCTCATTAATGACCACATGTAAAAAGTTTGCTGCAGGGAATCTGAGCTCAGATTAAGGATGATTTGCTTTCTCACGAATCTGGTTCACATTCTCCTTAGTTGATGTCTTCTTTTTGATCTGCGATGTGTCATGTATTAACTTGGATTCACATTCATAGAGAAAAGACTTGTCACTGTCATCATCATGCTTTCAAAAATATGCAAAGGGAAGGAAATCAAGCATGGGTTTCTAATGCCATCTAAAATTCTGTCTGATTTCTCAGCCCTCTTGTCTTGCATACCTGTTCACCTGTCAGAGAGCATACTTTAAAGGTAAGTTTTCAAAAAGGCTTAAAGAACAGATTTAGAGATAAAGTTGATGGGAGCTTGCCAAACTCCAGCAAAGATTTTGATATAAATAGTTTTCAAAATAATAATAAAGGATATTTAGAATTTCAGCAGCAAAGTCTTATCACCATATCCCTAGAAGTTAAATCAAAGATTAAAAAAGTAGTAGCTCATGACGATGAAGACTTTTAAGAAGATTACTTTATTGAATCTAGAGCCACCCACTCATTCTATTTGTACTCAATTTTATACTAGAGTGGTGAAGAATGTGGGTTTTATATTCAGAGAAACTTGATTTCAAATACACCTCTAACATATTAATTATATTATTTGTAGCATGTTAATTTTTCTGAGCTTCATTTTTCTAAGGTATAAAAGGGGGATGATAATATCTACTTCATGGAGTGGATACAATGATTGAATTAGATAACTATGCAAAGTGCTTAGCAGAGAGTCTGACCTATAGGAAATAGAGAAAAATATTAGCAGGTGCAAAGAAATACTGTTTGAATAACATTTCTATCATATTACAAAATATAACTTGGAAATTGCTACCCTTATTTATTTGCCATTGCAACATCTTTATTTTATGAATGGAATGTATACCCTACCCTAATGTAACTTCTCTTTTTTTTTTTTTTTTTTTTTT
>NW_012101665.1:1817072-1826805 GCF_000951045.1 Mandrillus leucophaeus | reverse complement strand
TCTCGATCTCCTGACCTGGTGATCCGCCCGCCTCAGCCTCCCAAAGTGCTGGGATTACAGGTGTGAGTCACCGCGCCTGGCCCCCTAATGTAACTTCTAAAAATTATATATATATATGCCCTTTTGAAAGATTGACTATGCCTGTAAGAAAGTGTGGGGGGAAAACTCAGAGAAGAGGAGCAAAGTGGAAGCATGTGAGGAGGGGAGCAAGTGAGCCCTAAATCTGCAGAATGCTCTGGCATCGCCCCACCCTTCTGAAGCCTGGAGTATCAGTACACAGGGAGTCCAGGGACAAAGCCTTGGGTCTTTGTAGAGAAGGGAGCTGGATCAAAGTTCATCTCACTTAATGTCAGGATCTTGGAGAAACATTCTCTCAGAAACAGGGCAAACTAGGAAAATAACATCCTTTCCACAAAAGCAGTTGGCAAGAAAGTTTTCTGTGTCGGCCTTGCTTCGAGGTAGAGGTTAAAAGACAAATCTTTCCTGAGTGTTCTTGATTACCAGCCAGATCTCCTGTGGGTGTAGAACCTGATTTACAGTATTTTCATGGCCCTAAAAACTACAAACCAAAAATTATAAAGTTTATAATGTTTGCAAGTTTATAGTGCCCCCAGGTACTGATAGGAGTAAAAATAAATACTCACTGACTGTTCCCACATGTTCGTGCCCAGATTTAAAGAATTCTCAGAAACATTTCCAACAAATACAAGTTCACAATAAAAATAATAATAAAATACACAAGAAAATAGGTCACTACAAGTGAGGCATAGAAAAAACAACCAGCAACAGAATCAGACACCCAGAAACCTAAGACACTATAATTTCCAGGTGCAGAATATAAAACACAAAATAATTATGATATATCTATATATATCATATATATCTATAAAACAGGAGCAAGAGATTATAAAAAATGAACTGGCAAATTGTTTTAAAGAACCAAAGAGATGTTTTAGAAATAAATAACATAGGCTGGGCGCGGTGGCTCAAGCCTGTAATCCGAGCACTTTGGGAGGCCGAGACGGGCGGATCATGAGGTCATGAGATCGAGACCATCTTGGCTAACACAGTGAAACTCCGTCTCTACTAAAAAATACAAAAAACTAGCCGGGCGAGGTGGCGGGCGCCTGTAGTCCCAGCTACTCGGGAGGTTGAGGCAGGAGAATGGCGCAAACCCGGGAGGCGGAGCTTGCAGTGAGCTGAGATCCGGCCACTGCACTCCAGCCCAGGCGACAGCGCGAGACTCCGTCTCAAAAAAAAAAAAAAAAAAAAAAAAAAAAAAAAAAAAATAAATAACATAATAATTTAAATGTTAGAACTATTTGGAATGGTTAAACAGCATACATAAGATAAGAATGAGTACATTTGTAGATGTTGGACTGAACTACACAGAATGCAGAAAACACAGAAAGTAAATAAATGGAAAATACTAAAGGTATTAGGTTGGTGCAAAAGTAATTGCGGTTTTGGCTATTACTTTTAATGACCAAAATTGCAATTACTTTTTTGTTGTTGTTGTTTTGTTTTTTGAGATGGAGTCTCGCTGTCACCCAGGCTGGAGTGCAGTGGGACGATCTCAGCTCACTGCAAGCTCCACCTCCCGGGTTCATGCCCTTCTCCTGCCTCAGCCTCCCAAGTAGCTGGGACTACAGGTGCCCACCACCGCGCTCAGCTAATTTTTTTGTATTTTTAATAGAGACAGGGTTTCACCATGTTAGCCAGGATGGTCTTGATCTCCTGACCTCAAAACTGCAATTACTTTTGCACCAACCTGATAGGTACCTAGGAATTGGAAACCTAGCAAGCAGATATAATATTTATATCATTTGCACTACTCTTCCCACTGCATTCCAACCCTGATACAGAAGCAACTTCTTGCTGGTGCTCGGTGCTACATTGCCATCCTCCCTACAGCTTAGCATTCCATCACTTCTGTAACCAATTCCCTATATTAAATTCTTTGTAGTAAAAGATTAAAAGTGAATTCTTTTTTCCTTGTTGGACCCAGAATGATTAAAATGGCATTTTAATTTTAATTTTCAAATTTTAACTTTCTATATTAAGTATGTCTATTATAGAAGTTTAAGAGCAAGTGGAAGGAAGGAAGGAAATAAATAGCTCCCAACCAATTGAAAAATGGGCAGGCAATAAAGAGAAAAAAGAAACAGAAACACCAAAATAAAATAAAAATCACAAAATAAAATGGTAGGGATAAATACGTATATATTAAGTATTTTCAATAAATTGAAGTAGATTAATGGAAATAGTTGAAATCATCAGTTAATGGCACAAATGTTCATAAGGGGGTCAGAATTCAGCTACATGCAAAGAGGAAGAGATACATAAGATACTCCAAAAAGGGTTTAAAAATAAAAAGATGGAAGTAGCTATAAAAGTCAAATGCCAGCCAAAAGAAAATTTGGGTATACCAAACTAACATCATACAAAACAGAAATCAAGGCAAAAATGTTTTTACTCTTTATGATAAAAGTCTCAGCTCACTGGAAGGATGAAACAATTCTAAATTTACATATTTGCACTTAGGAGCACAACTTGAAAAATAATAAGCAGAAAATGACAGGAGAAACAGGCAAATTCACCATCACAGAAGGAAATGTATTGACAAATCTTTCCTAATGGATAGAACCAGAAGATTTTTCAAAAGGTAAAAATCACCATTGACCATCACGATTAACAAGCACACCCTAATAGATGTACACAGAACCTTAAACCAATAAGTGTAGAATATTCTTTTCTTTCTAATATACATCGAACATTCCCAAAACTCCTACTAATAGAGAACTCCTCCTTGAGTTATGTTGCAGCAGAAACACAGCTCTGGCCAGGATTCTATGGTTTCTACCAGCTTGCCTAGCTACTCTTGTACTCTGCAGACTGAAATGGCAATGCCACCCTGGAGCAGTCTAACTCGTTGAGCGTTTTTCAAAACTGTTATTCCCATCTAATTTCCCTGGGTCCCTGGTGTTCTCACAGGTGCCAAACAAAGCCTGCATCTGCTCCTGCATCCTCAAAGCTCCGCTTCAGAAAAGGCTAAAATTGCCTATTGTAAGAGATACCCAGGTGTCCTGGCCAGTGATCTCTTAATCATGGCAGACATTTCTAGAACGTGTCTACTTGTCCTTAAAATCTTTTAAATTTCCTACCTTAAAAGCTCAGTGGGAAAATAAGTTAAAGTCTGGTTTTCTGGTTAGTAATTTACTTTTCATACTGTCTCTAAAAATGTTTGTAAGCAGCAAATGAGGCTTTCTTTTTAAAAATTTAAATACATAGAGGCATGCAGTACATTAAAATTGTTTTAAAGACTACAAAAATGTCCATATACTACCTGATGTTACAAGACATAAAAAGTCCTCCCAAGGATACTATGATCTGCTTGTGTGAATCAGGTTTTCACGGTCAAGGAAGTGATAAAGCCAAGAGCTTATTGTAAAATGACAGACAATGTTGAACTTCACCTGATCCCTCTCCTTATGGAAAATAATTGAGACAGTTGAGAAACCCTCCACCCTTTGTGATCCTTTTATGTTGTTAGAAACAGCAAAATGACTAAGCAGCTAACCAGCCAACTCCAAAGAGCCACCATGTCCTCATATATTTCTAGATTAGACTTAACCTCCACTCCACTCTTCCTCAATGACTCCATTTCATAAAACCCCAAGTTTTCTTTCTCTTCTTTGAGACAGTCATCATTAATCAATGTTTTCCCTGTTGCAATAGCCTGAGTGAAATCATTCTTTAAATTGTCTAGTGCATTTTGTCTTTCACGGTTTGGTGCCATGACTCAGATAGGATTGGTCCTTACCTTCAGATCTCTGTCTGCTCCCACCAGGAAATAAGGTTTTTCAGAGCCCTGTGTGCTCTGTTCCTGAGTGGTGATAAGTGAGTGAAGCTCTTGGTCCTGTCTTCTGAACTCTTGTCCATCTGTAGCATTACAAGAATTCAATTTAACTCCTCTTGAGTATTCATTTTAAATCTGGTGCCAGCTTCTTTTGGTTTCATCATTGTGATCACTTGGTGATTTCTATAAATGTATTAATCATTTATAGGGATGCTGTTTCTCTTGGTTGAAAGGCAACAGAGAATCTGGTATATTAACTTTTTCTGTTTATCTTTTTGTCTGTTAGAGCTCAAATAAAGAATTTATACCCAGTGGGAAAAAACAGCTCAACAGATATGGACAAGTAAGATGTGTACTTTTGTGTTTATACTTAACAGATGGCTAAATTTTAAAAAATAAAGCTATAAACTTTCTATTTGTGTCTGTCTGCATGTTTATGTCTGCCATTCAGTAAGGTTGTTGTGTCTCATTGCACAAGTATGTAATATTTTATTCCTCTGATGGTAATAAATTAGACTATAAACTCTCTTGAAAGAGCCTTATTCTAATTAACTTAAAGATTTTAAAAACACTTATTAATGGGACATTCCTAAAATTACCATAAATTAAGAAAATTCACCCTCAAATATTTTCAATGTAAATAAAAAAGAACTGAAATTCCAGCTACTCAGGAGGCTGAGATGGGGGATTGCTTGAGTCCAGGAGTTCAAGACCAGCCTGGGCAATAGAGTGAGACCCCATCTCTCTATTAAAAAAGAAAAGAAATGAAGTATCCTTATAAAAATGAACTCAGAAATTTTTTAAGAATTCAAGTTCATATAATTTCCATAAATATTTGGCAAACAAGACTGCTTTAATTGTTTTGAGTTAATTAAAAACAGCTATATATTATCCAATAGACGAGGTCGAAGGATATACATGCAGACCTTTGTCTACTTAGGTATGTTTTTCCAAAACATGTAGTTTACTGATTGAATAATGTAGCATTACTTCTACTGAATGTTTAGGATTTTAAAATGTAAACTGAATCACTATTTTGACAGATTGTATTTCAACAGTGTTGTGGACACACTGCAAAGAGCAAATGGACACCCACCCAAAATGTGGTTCAGATCGCAGACTGATGATGTCACACAAACACCAAGAACGTATCAGAAGGTTTATTACTCATATAAAGAGGCTTTCTGGAGACAACAAGGAGGGAAGCTCTTCCAAATAGGCCTAAACTGACTTGGCAGAGGGCAAGGAAAGGAGACTAGTTTGAGGTTTTGATGGTGGTTAGGGGGTGGGCATGGAGCGATGTTTCCCACTTGCAAGCAGGGGCTTGCTGGGCTTGAACTTCCCATCAGCACCAAGGAAGGAAGAACACAAGTTTTCTCTTCAGTTTGCTCACATGTGGGACAGATGAAGAGGGAGAGGTGAGGCTTAAAAGCTGTCAGCTGGCCAGGTGCAGTGGCTCATCCCTGTAATCCCAGCAGCACTTTGGGCAGCCAAGGTAGGTGGATCACTTGAGGTCAGGAGTTCAAAACCAGCCCGGCCAACATGGTGAAACACCATCTCTGCTACAAATACAAAAATTAGCCGGGTGTGGTGGCGTGTGCCTGTAATCCCAGCTACTCAGGAGGCTGAAGCAGGAGAATTGCTTTAACCCAGGAGGCAGAGGTTGCAATGAGCCGAGGGCATGCCACTGCACTCCAGCCTGGGGGCAGAAAAAAAAAAAAAAAGGAAAAGTTGTCAGCAGTCAAATATTAATGTAGGTAGTCTCTTTATTACAAATAGCACTATGTTTTGTAGTATGTCAACTTGAAGATGATTTCCAAGATGTTTAGGTAACAAAATTTTGCACTGATACTACATTGAGTTAATCAATATTCACTAGAAGCCTAGGTCATTTTTAAGTAAGATAAAATGCTGAAATGTTAGTTACTAAGCACAATTTAAACTTATGTATTTTTGTCTCTTATTTTTGTGATACATAAAGGGTATGTATTTGGATCTATTAAAGAGAAGGTTCATTTTTGCTACTTTGAGAAGTTGTAGTGTAAGAGATATATTTGTGTTAAGGAAATGAGCATAGTTCCGTCCTAAGTTCTGTTCTAAGAAATGACCGGCTAATAGCAGAGGACCACCCTGTGCTTGCAGGGTTAGAGATAGGACCTACTTCCTCCTTTCCTCAATGACTCCCTTGTTTTATGAAATTCGAAGTTCTTTCTCTCTTCTGTGAGGTGTTCATTACTGAACATTCTCCCTGGTGCAATAGCCTGAGTAAAGCATTTCCTTAATGTCTAGTCCATTTTATCCTTCAGAAAAACAAAGTCATCCTGTAATTACTTGTTTTGTCAACTAACATTTGCTTCACTTGAAACCACTGCTCCTCAAGGGCTTGGTTAGTATTCTGGAGCATGAGGTCTGGAGTGAGTCTCAAACTCTGGCTCTACTGTTCATGCTGTGTAACCATGGGCAAGGGATATGACCTCTTTGTCTTAATCCACTCACCTATAAATGGGAATGATGGTGGTGGTGGTGGTGGAGACTACATCATAGGGTTGTTATGTAAAGTTCATAACAAGTGCCCCGTTGTTATTATTTGAAAAACACCTTAGGCTCATCAAGTCCTGATATTCTGAAGAGAGTTTATTTCTTATTCTATATCTCTAAACTGAAATTTCACACTCATTTTTTAACCCCAGAGCTTGCACAATGGCATACATCCTTGACCAATAATAAATACTGAACAAATCAATGGATAGATGCATGAATAGATGGATGGATGGATAGATGGTTGGATGGATGGATGGATGGATGGATGGATGGATGGATGGATGGACAGACGGACGGACGCACAGACAGCATATGGATGGATGGATGGTTGGATGGATGGATGGATGGATGGATGGATGGATGGATGGATGGACAGATGGATGAAGGAAGAAACTTTGGGAGAGGAGGCAACCATTATTATAAGCAAAAAAAAAAAAAGATTGTTTTTAATCAAAGGTAGAATTTCTTTCCATAGTTAAATGAACAAGTTGAATTCCAAGCTGTATCTCACAGATGTTCGTTAATAGTCAGACATCATATCAAATACATTTTATTAGGTATGTGTGATAGGGCTACACTGGCAGCTGATGTGATCCAGAACATTGCATCCAGTGTTCTGAGGTTAAGGAATGTGAGGCAGTGTGATCTAACTTCAATCAATGACAGCTATCTCTGGAAACTTGGTTTCTTTCCTTGGGGAAATAGAGTACAAATTAAAGTCTAGCCAGATTGAAATGCATCACTGTTCAACCAAGTGCAGAAACTTGAATTCACACTTTTTGATTTGTCAGTAAGACAGAAACACTTTCAACATACAATCAGCTCCATCATACCTCACAGCAAATGGAAACACATAGACTTATCCAGACACTAAATGTGGGAAATCTTTTTAAACTTTAAAACAGACAGTAGAACTGTATGTCACTTTTAAAAATTAAGCTGTAATGTGATATTGGGCTTATGTTCTGAAACAAATCAGTATTTCAGGCAACCAGCCATAATTCTTACGATATACTGCCCTCCAGTGGACTCCTGTCAGACATAACCTCTGAAAATTATTTTAAATAACCTTTACCTAAGCTTTCTTTTAGCTGTGATATTTAATCTTTGACATAAACTTTAAAAATCCTCTTGCAAATACTAAGCAATAATCTTCAAACCTTTTTTTCAAGAACAGTTTTGCATTTAAATTACCAGATATCAAGTGGAATAATAGACATTGGAGACTCCAAAAGTGGGAGGGAGGTGAGAGATGAAAAATTGCCTACTGGGTGCAATGTTCACTATTCAGGTGATATGGGTGCACTAAAAGCCCAGACTTCACCACGATGCAATATATGCATATAAGAAATCAGCACTTCTACCCTCTAAATCTATCAAAATAAAAAATAAAATAAAATAAATTCCCTCATGTCAAGGTAAAATACCTTGTTAATTTCCCCCAGAGCTTGACTCCCTCACTAGCTTGCCATAGTGCGTTTTTGTTTGTTTGCTTGCTTGCTTGCTTGTTTGTTTTTGCACCCCTCTCATTAGTGGATTCAGAGCCTACGACTACTTTTTCTTTTTTTCTTTTTTTCTTTTTTTTTTTTTTGACATGGTCTCACTTTGTCGTCCAGGCTGTAGTGCATTGGCAGTCTTGGCTCACTGCAACCTCTGCCTCCCAGGCTCAGGTGATCCCACCTCAGCCCCCCAGATAGCTGGGATTACAGGTGCATGGCACCACACCTGGCTAATTTTTGTTTGTTTGGTTTGGTTTGGTTTTTTGTTTTTGAGACGGAGTCTTGCTCCATCCCCTAGGGTGGAATACAGTGAGGAGATCTTGGCTCACTGCAACCTCTGCCTCCTGGGTTCAAGGGATTCTACTGCCTCAGCCTCCCCAGTAGCTGGGATTACAGGGAGCGTGCCATCATGCCTGGCTAATTTTTGTATTTTTGTAGAGATGGGGTCTCACCATGTCGCCCAGGCTGATCTCAAACTTCTGACCTCAAGTGATCTTCCCGCCTTGGCTGCCCAAAGTGCTGGGATTACAGGCCTGAGCCACCATGCCCTGCCTGGAGCCTACTGCTACTTCTAACTAAATTCACTGTGTAAGAGAGAAATAATTTTGTGCCTCTACTGCCTTTCTTATTAGAAGAAACTCAAATAGCTTCTTTAAGTGCTACCTTGACACTCCTAGGTAAGCAAACAACAATTTCTTCTCGTTTGATAAATAACAGTCACAGATTAATGGTAAAGTTTAGAGCAAAACTTAGATGTTCCTATTTCTGGTAAGCCCTAGATGTGTAAGTTTCTGTGAATAGCAAGATGACTTCTGACACACCATGATTCTGACCTGCGCTACTCAGAATTTGGTTTGGTGAATTTTTTCCTGTCTTTTGTTGTCTACCTGGTTTCTTAACACCTCTGTTTTAGTATTTGAACACCACAACATTTTCTGTTGTTTTAAAGTAATATGTCTTGGCTGAACACAGTGACTCACCCCTGTAATCCCAGCACTTTGGGAGGCTGACGCGAAAGGATCACTTGACCCCAGGAGTTCTAGACAATCCTGGGCAATATGGCAAAATTCCATCTCTACAAAAAATACAAAAATTAGCCGGGCATAGTGGCACATGCCTGTAGTTCCAGTTACTTGGGAGGCTGAAGTAGTAGGACTGCCTGAACCCAGGAGATGAGGCTGTGGTGAGCTGTGATCGTGCCCTTGCACTCCAGCCTGGGTTATCTGCTCCTCCTCAGATAATTATCTTTTCCATTGTTCTCTGATGGACATTGTATGACAAACATTCCATAAGGAATTGGAAATTCAGTGCATGTGATTATTTTTCAGGGCAAGTATTTGTAATAAATACTAACCAAACAACAGAACTCTTCTAGGTAACTAATTAGATAAAAAAGAAAATGACCAGAAAGACATTTCCGGAAGAAAGTTACTGTTTTTTTCCTTTAAAACAAGCATGACTGAAGTTAAGTTCAATTTAGTCCTCTTAAATGTACATATAAAGTGTTAAATCATTCAGTGGAAACTAGCCTTTTCCTAGGTAGTAGAAGACATTTTTAGAAGTGGGATTTTAAAATCTTGTTCTAGCAGTGATTCACCATCAGATTATTAGAAAATGAAAATGTGCTTGCTGGCTAACGAAACTTTGAAGTCCTTCAGTACTTCAAGTCACACTGTTTATTTTGAATGCACTTCTAAAATATTCCCTCCACATTCACAAAAATGAACATGGGGAATTGTTCATATTTGTTCCTTCACATTCATGAAAATGAACATGGGAAATTATCTGTTTAATTTATAATAAAATTATAATTATAATTACATGCTTTCCTGAA
>NW_012101665.1:1729662-1817022 GCF_000951045.1 Mandrillus leucophaeus | reverse complement strand
ATATAAATATATAATTTTATATAATTGAAATTATAAAATTTCAATTACATTTTAAATATGCCCCAACTGAACCTTGAGATAAATCTCCTTTACAGAATGCTTTAATGGAAAAGACTAAGTTAATCAAGAGGAGCTTTAGAAAGTGATGAATTAAATTTGACTTTAGTGTAATTTTTATGTATTCAACATGTTTTCACTTATTCATTCTCTTGCTCTAAAAATATTCCTTGAGCATACCAGAAAGTATATAATATGTGATGAATTCGAACATGAACATAATAAGGTCCTGCTAAGCGTAAGTCCCACATTTAGTGGGAAAGTCAAATGAGTAGATAGATCATTAGAGGGCAGGTAAGTGTTGCAGGAAAGGCACACAGAGGTCATTGTGAGAACGTAGAAGGAGCATGTAACTGAAAGTGGGGAAGCTTCAGAGAAGCAGCATTACTTATGTCTTAACAGATGAATGAATAACATTCCATTGTGTATATAGTCCACATTTTCTTTATCCATTCATCTGTTGTTGGACACTTTTGAATGTTTTCAACACAAACAAATGATAAATGTATGAGGTGGTGAGTAAGCTAACTACCCTGAATTAATCATTATACAGCATAGACTACATCGAGACATCACATTGTACCCCATAAATATGCACAATTACAATGTGCCAATTTTTTTTTTTCATTTTTAAAGATGGAGAAAAAAAAGATAAGTGAGTCTACTGAGTACACAAGCTACAATGAGGCTTTCTCGAATGCAGGTGCCACCAGGCACTAAACAGGCTGGCTTCTGAGGAAAACTGCAAATCCTTCATTTGGCCTGAGCCTGGGCAGCCTATAGAGGGAGGTGGAGCTTCCAGGGTGGGCAGGGGCCAGACGTGAAGGGTCTTAGGTGTTTCCACAGCCACTTTGGAAAGTAATAGAAACAGTTGAAGAATCTTAAGCAGGATAATGGCATGGTCAGATTTAAATTTTAGAAAGCATACTCTGATAGTAATGTGGAAAAAAAAAAACTGCCAGGGACATTTATTTCATTACTGGCAAAAAGCCAGTTAAGAGGCTATTGGGAGTAATCCAAGTAAAAGATGATGAGAAATGCAAGGTCAAGAAGACAATATATGCAGTGAAATGTCTTCAGATACATACATTAAATCCCTTTCCACATATATAAATTCTCTAAAGTGTTTGTATGAATCACATCAAATTGTGTTGCAGATGAAAAATTTTGCAACAGTGAATTTCTAATCCGAAACACAACCACACATCATTAATAGAAGCAGTTGCTACTCACATTTGCTTAATTTTTCTTTCACTTTAGAGTGTCATCCTGCATACCTATTTGTTTCTGCGCATGTCTCTAACTCTTCTAATCTATTATACAATCAAATCTGAATCTTGCCTTCTCAAGTATATCCCATCCCCTCCCAGGTTATTTTAGTCACTTAAAAGCATTATTCATGGGCCAAAAGAAATCTCTAGAATAAAAATTAGTGAGAGAAAGAGTTGATAGAAAAAGTGACAAGCAACAATGACAGATACTTAGGATAATATGCTGGTACTTCCACAATGACTGAAGATGTTCTAGAACACAATACATTTGTTCTATATTAGACGGAGCTAATCAAAAATCATTTATTAAAAATACCCCAATCTTGGGCCAAAAATAAAGTGAAAATGAGCCCAGTTTCAATGCTTAGATGAAGTTGTATTGAAAAACAAAAGCCAAGCTCTTTGCGTTCTCCACCGCCTCTGAACTCCATTCTAGTGGGGGTAAAACTAAACAAGAGCACTCAGTTTACAGGAAAAAAGAGGCTACACCTGGTTGTGTTATCATGACCTAGGTGCACTGAGGGCCTGTTTTACAGACTGGATGAGGAAGGCTGCCTATCCAGACACCCCTGGATGCAGAGTGCTGCTCAGCCACTTGCTGGCTTTGGGTACTTGGACACTACATAGCTTATCTAGGCCAAATTTCTTCATCTATAGCAGAGCTTCTCAACCTCAGCACTATTGACATTTTGGGCTGGATAATTCTTATCATGCGGCATAATCTGGAACATAATCCCAGGTGAAGTATGCAGGAGATTCTCAGCATATTTCCTCTAGCATAAGGTAAAGCTCCTGCCTGCACTCAGCCTCACCTCCACGCGTGACTGCTACACACACAGTTCCATGAAAACAAGCCAAAATTTGGAGGTAGACACCCTGCATCCAGACTACATGTGTGCCATAAAGAACAATATTTCCCAAAATAGTAAAGTCTGCAAGAATGGCACTCTGACCAAAACAAAAGGAATTCATATTACAAAGAGAACTTCCAGGTTTTTACTCTGAAACATCTGCATTCAAGCCACTTCATAATTTTCCCAAAGAAGAGTAGAGTGGATTATTTATATTTGTGTAACCAAAGAGTCTATTTATTTTTGTCCACACAAAAAAGCACAGTCAGAATTCAAGCTTTTCTCTCTCACTAGACAGAAACTGCTTGTCGGCAGGTTTGAAATCAGAGTCTGCCAGAGCTTCTAGTCGTCAACTTTTCTCTGCGTTCATTTGGTTCATTGGTTGATTTTTAGGAACTGACTTTTCATCTGGGCATCTGACTACAAATGTGAATTTTATCTTTTTTGATTTATGTCTAAATTATGTATTTATTCACTTATTTATTTTAATTAACAAAAATTACATGTATTTATCATGTATAATATGTTTTAAAATACGTATACACTATGGTGAAGCCAAATCAATCTAATTAACATATGCATTATTTCACACACTCATTTTTGCGGCGAAAGCACAAAATCTATTCACTTAGCAATTTTCAAGAATGCAATCCGTTAACTACAGTCACCATATTGTACAATAGATCTCTGGAACTTACTCCTCTTAATTGCAATTTTGTGTTCTTTGTCCAATATCTCCCCAATCCCCACCCTACTCCCTGCACCAGCTCCTGGCAATCACCACTCTACTCTCTAATTGTGAGTTCAACATTTTTAGATTTCACATATAAGTAAAATCATGCAGTATTTGTCTTTCTGTGACTGGCTTGTTTTACTCAACATAATTCTCTATGTTCATCCATGTTATCACAAATGACAGCATTCCCTTCTTTTTTAAAGCTGAATAGTACTCCATTCTGTCACATACCACATTTTCTTTATCCATTCATCCCTTGATAGATACTTAGATTGATTTTATATCTTAACTATTGTGAATAATGCTGCAGTCAACAGGGGAATGCAGATATATCTTTGACATACTGATTTCATTTCCTTTAGATACATACCTAGTAGTAGGATTGCTGGATCATATGATAGTTCTATTTTTAATTTGCTGAGGAACCCCTCTACTCCTTTCCATAATGGCTGTACTAATTTATATCCCCACCAACAATGTGCCAGTGTTCCCTTTTCTCCACATCTTTGTCAACACTTGTTATGTTTCATCTTTTTGACAATAGCCATTCTAGCAGGTGTGAGATGATACTTTGTTTTAATTTACATTTCCCTGATGATTAGTGATGTTTAGCATTATTTTTAATATACCTGTTGGCGATGTTTACTTCTGTTGAGATGTGTCTATTCAGGTCCTTTACCCATTTTTAATCAAGTTATTTGTTATCTTGCTATTTAGTTATTTGTGTTCCTTATGTATTTTGGATATTAACCCCTTGCCCAACATATGGTTTGCAAATATTTTCTCCCATTCCTTATAGTTTCCTCTACTGAGCAGAGCTTTTCCTTTGATGTAATTCTATTTGTCTTTTTTTTTTTTTTTTTTTTTGCTTTTGTTGCCTATGCTTTTGGGGTCACATACAAAAAAATCATTGCCCAGACCAATGTAATGAATTTTTCTTTCTATGTTTTCTTCTAGTAGTTTTATAGTTTCAGCTCTTACATTAAAGTCTTTTATTCACTTTGAATTGACTTTTGTGTATCTTGAGAGATAGGGGGTCTTATTTCATTCTTCTGCATGTTGATATCCAGCTTTCCCAACACCATTTATTAAAGAGAGTGTCTTTCCCCGTTATGTGTTCTTGGCACTTCTGTTAAAAATCAATTGATCATAAGTTTGTGAATTTATGTTAGGGTTCTCTATTCTATTCTATTGGACTTAGTGCCTGTTTTTATGCCAGTACCATGTTATTTTGATTACCATGATTTTGTAGTCTACTGTGAAGTCAGATAATATGATGTCTCCAGTTTAGTTCTTTTTCACAAGATTGTTTTGGCTATTTGGGGTCTTTTGTGATTCCATATAAGTTTTTAGGATAGTTTTCTTCTATTTCTATGAAAAATGTCATCGGAATTTTGATACAGATTGAATCTGTAGGTCACTTAGGGTAGCGTGGACATTTTAATAATATTACTTCTTCCAATCCATAATTATGGGATTTCTTACCATTTATTTGTGTTCTTCAGTTTCTTTCATCTATGTTTTATAATTTTCAGTGTACAGGTCTTTCACCTCCTGAGGGACTTATTCTTAAGTATCTTATTTTTTTGTACCAATTGTAAAGGGACTGTTTTCTTGATTTCCTTCTTGGATAGAAAAACTACGGGGTTTTCTATGTTTAATTTTTAAATAACAAAATGTCTGGTTGTTTAATAAAATGTTTTTAGAAACTTACAATATAATTTTCAAAACCAAAGAATAAAAATATTAAATATATCACTTCATGGCACAGGACAACATAAATTTATTTCTGCAACACAGCAGGCAAACTTTTGTGCTAGAAACAGAGTGGAGAAAAATCTAAATTAAAGCAAAAAATCAGGAAACGGGTGTTCATAAATTTCTGGTTAACTGAGGCTCAATAGTTATTGTAAGAAACAGGAGCCTTTGAACATCAGATTTTGTTTGTAAAAATAAAAACTTCCTCAAATATCAGATATTTTCATCTCAGCAAATATTTTTTCCTTTGATAATTCATAATCCTGCTGTTCATTTGTCACATTTATGAATATCTGGTATGTTTATTTTATACCCTGCAAATTTATTAGATTTGTTTTTTAGTTTTAACGGTTTTTTGGTGGACGTTTTAGGGGTTTCTCTATATAAGATTATGTCACCTGCAAATAAAGACAATTTAACTTCTTTCTCTTCAATTTGGATGCCTTTTATTTCTTCCTCTTGCCTAATTGCTGTCAATGTGACTTCCAGTACTGTGTTGAATTAACGTGGCAAGTGCGGGCATCCTTGTTTGTTCATTTTTAAATGTGAACTACTAATTTTAGCTTCTTTTTCAGTGTTGCAAAGTACAAAGCCAAATTTGATGGCCAATTGAATGTAAGAAAGCTTCAAGCTCCACTGTTAGTTGATTTTTCCCTTATAGTCACATTTATCCTACTTTTGCACAGTTTGAAAACATCTTGAGCTTTTCTTTTCTTTCTTTCTTTCTTTTTTTTTTTTTTTTTTTCCAAGATGGGTTCTCACTAGGCTGGAGTACAATGGTGCAAGCACAGCTCACTGCAGCCTTGATATCTCAATCTCAAGCAATCCTCCCACTTCAGCCTCCCAAGCAGCTGGGACTACAGGCATGTGTCACCACACCCAGCTAATTTTTTGTGTTTTTTGTAGAGAAGAGTTTCACCATATTGCCTAGGCTGGTCTTGAATTCCTGAAGTCAAGCAATCCACCTACCTTGGCCTCTCAAAGTGTTAGTATTACAGGCATGAGCCACGGCGCCTGGCTGAGCTTTTCTTTTATTAACACATCTTCTCTATCACTACCTTCCCTGGGAGAAAAATTGAACTACTGGAGCTACAAGATAACAAGACATATCTATATACAATTTTTTTATCAAGAAAATATTTTATGATTTTTAATATTTAACAACATTCTCAATTTCCAGTGTAAATGAGTTCAACCATTGTGAAAGACAGTGTGGTGATTCCTCAAAGACCTAAAGACAGAAATACTATTCAAATTAGCAGTCTCATTACCTGGTGACTACCCAAAGGAATAACTCTTTCTGTCATAAAGATACATGCATGCCTATGTTCATTGCAGCACTGTTCACAATAGCAAAGACATGGAATCAACCTAAATGCCCATCAATTGTAGACTGGATACAGAAAATGTGGCACATATATACCATGGAATACTATGCAGCCACAAAATAGAATGAATCATGTCCTTTGCAGGAACATGGATGAAGCTGAAGGCCATTTTCCTTAGCAAACTTAGCAAATGTAGGAACAGAAAACCAAATACCACATGTTCTCACTTACAAGTGGAAGCTAAATGATGAGAACACATAGACACACACAGGGGAATAACACACACGGGGGCCTATCAGATGGTGAAGAGTGGGAAGAGGGAGAGGATCAGGAAACATAATGGCTACTAGGCTTAATAATCTGTACAACAGACCCCCATGACACAAGTTTGCCTATATAACAAACCTGCTCATGTACCCCTGAACTTAAAATAAAAGTTAAGTTAAAAAGTAAATAAAATGCATTTTTAAATAAGATACACAAAATTTAAAGCAAAAAAACAAAAATGACTTGTGTGGTCAAAAATGCAGCTGAGGGATTCCAAAACTCCCCAAAAATGTTATCTGCTGTCAACTCTGAGTTTTTCAGATATTGCTTCAAGTATCGGGACACAAGAAGTCAGCCCAAGCCCCCTTAAAAAAAGCTAAGCCATGTGGGAAGGAGGGAAGGTATTTAAACATCTCCTTTAGTGACATGCACCATTTCTCTAGGCAGAGCAACCTCAAACAGTTTCGTGTGGTGTAATCAATTATGTAAATAAAAATTATTCAGAGAAGTATGGCTATACTTCTATCTGTACTCATCAAGAATAACAGTATTAATAATTATAACTCAAAGCCCACTCCAAACTTCACAAAACATTCTAATAGTCTCAGTAATTGTAATAGTCTGAAGGCCAAGTAACCCTTGCCTCCTTCCTTATTCTCATAACCATGTGCTGATTTTGCCAAAAATGGAAATGCTTCTTTTCCAACAAATCTAACCAATGCCCACCTTTGTGTATGAGGAATCAGCTACCAACATGGTAGGAATTTATGGGTACAAAGAAAAGTCTCCTCTTCCAAATCTTTCTGGTACCCTTGTCCCAGGAATTCAGGTTCTATTTCTTTGGCATAAGGGGTTTCTTCATAAACAAAGTGATGGTAACAATAGGTACTCACTCTGCCAAGAAGACAGAGTGGAGATGCATTCAGAGGAGCAGAAACTTAATGGTGCTGGCCACTGACAAGAGAAGGAAGAATAAAACCTAAAAAGAATGTGGACAAATGTTAAAGAACAGCTTGCTCACTACACAATTTTTCCAAGGGCCAACTCATTTCAAATCCTATAATTTACCTCTTCTTACCTATTGAAGTGAACATTGTGAGATTTCAAAAGATCTTCTTGGATAAGTAAACAGGCCACTCACCCTATTAACCATATTTACCCATCAGGTAAATTGCCAACTCTTCTCTTCATTGCTTGTGAAGAATAATTAGAAAAATGTTACAGCCACCAGCAGCATTAAGGGCTTGAAGGTTCTGCAAAAGTAAACATGCCACTTGAAATGCCATAGAGCTTGGAGTATGTGCGATACCCTGATAAGGTTTCTAAATGTCATTGTTTATTACTGTTTTTCTACAAGGCAATATAGGAACAAAAAATCCTTTTATAAACATAAATGTACTTTCTCTAGGGATTTGGTTCAGGATCTATTTCACATTGAAGCTTGATTCAGAGACCGATATTATTTCCTAAAATTTTCAAGTAACGTGATCCCCAAATATTTTACTTTTCAATCAAAATGCAAAATAATATTGTGTGTAGGAGATAAAAGACCCTAAGCCAATAAGATGGAGGATGTCAGTAGTAATGCGTATCAGCATTGTTCATCTACCAAGTGCTTTGTCATCATATCTGTGGCAGAGACTTTAGTTGTTTCTAATATTCATGATGTCCTTCTTATATAGTATTAATAAAATAACAAGTATTTTTAACTGAAGTCATAACTGCCCAGCAGAAGGTTATGTTTTCAAGGCTGCACTTGCAGCAAAAGTATGGGAACCTGGCTAACTTCTAGACATGGGAGCATGAATGGAAATGAGGTGTACAACTCCAGGTCTGGCCCTTAAAGGAAAAGCCACACCGCGCATTTCCCCTCATCCAGTTCCCACTGACTTGGATTTGGAAATACTCATCTTAGGCTCCATGTGGAAGCTGAATGTTGAAAACTGTCATGCAACAAGGTAGGAGTCTGGACTCTGAGGAAGGTAGATCCACCATGCCAAGCCTGAACTGCACATTCGGACTTTTGCATTACAAAGAAATCAACTTTAATCTTGATTAAGTGGCAATTATTTTGGATCTGCCATTAGCAATAACCCAAATTTCTCAATCCATCTTCACAGCAATCCTAAAAGGAAAATGTTATTTCCATCTTACAAATCAGGAAAAATTTAAAAGCCTGTTCTGCTGCCAGAACCATTAGCTGACAACCCTAAGTTGAAAACTCAAAACCAACTTTCCACTATACCACTGAAACCTTTACTGGGCCGAAACAGTCTAACTCTAGGCCTAGGTTTTTACGACCTGGGAACATCTGTGTTTCTCTCATTTCAGCCTCAATTTTGTCACCTGTAAAGTCTTGTGCCACTCTAGGAATTTAAAGTAAAATGGGATTAATACAGAAATGATCATTCTTACAAAAGTCTGAAAGCTCTGAAATTGCTGCCACTGGATTTTGGGTTTTAAGGTCACATCATCTTAGATGTCATCAGGAAATCGCTGCTTCTACTGTTAACCCTGCGGCCACCAAAAGTTCACATCCATGGAGATGATTTGAAGGCAGGGTCCACCTAGATCTGCAGCTGCAAAAGAAGCTGGGATATGTCATTTTTACCCTTCTAACTCCTTCATACAGGGGGAGATATACAGGGAAATGAGGATGAATGCACAGAGAGGATTGGAAAAGACAATCTGTAAGAATCCTGGCCCCACTTCTTACTTGCTGTGTGTCCTTAAGCAAGTAACTTAACCTATCTGTGCCTCAATTTCCTCATCTAAAATTAAGGATAGTGTGGTGTGCTCCTGTAGTCCCAGCTTCTTGGAAGGCTGAGGTGGGAAGATCACCTGAGCCTGGGAGGTCAAGACTGCAGTGAGCTGTGATGGCGCCACTGCACTCCAGCCTGGGTGACAGAGGAGAACTTGTCTCAAAATAACTAAATAAATAAATAAATAAGGATAATAATAGTACCTACTGCACAGGGTTGTGGTGAAGATTAAAGGAGTGTAAAAATATGTGAAGTGTTTAGACAGTGACTGGCACACAGTATTACAAGTGTTATCTGTTATAATTATTATCATTAACATTATTAAGCCTCTTCTAATTCCAAAATTCTCTTTGTTTTCCAGTGAGTCCAAAGGGTGAGGTACATAGGCGACGCACTTCAAACAACCTGAGCTAAAAGAATAAATGGTTACTGCTACATTTACCTTCAACTGAAGAAACTGTAAGAACAATCACCCAGCACGTCCTGGGGTGTCATCTGCATGGGGAATTCTTGACTGTCAGAGGAAGTCTGTGACTTATCTCTCTTTATTTATTACCTTCTCGATGCTGAGATTTCTAAGAGCCTCTCCGATAAAATTCACTCTCATTTTTCTAGTTATTTTTTAAATAAAATTGTGGCAGAGACTGGATAACTTTCAAGCACTGAGCATTCTCTCTCTCTTTCTCCTGGTGATAAATTCCCTGGTATTGTGGCTGGATACATGGCTGTTTAGAATAAACACTGCATTTCAGCCTCCCCTGTAGCTAAGGTGAACATGGGACTAAGTTTTGGCCAGTGAGGCTAAAGAGAAGTGAAATGTCATTTTGTCCTTCAACAAAAGGTTGTATCTTTTCCTTCCCGTTCTCTGTCGATATGCTGCAGCCCACTAATACTGTCTTACAAGGGACAAATGGTAAATATTCAGAAATTTTGTAAGCCAGCTGTTAAACTGTTGGCAGTTTCACATCAGCGATGGCAGGAGTATTCAAAACATGAGAATCTGCAAACACTACAAATCTGGGCTTTTAAAAAATATTCTTTTCTTTTATTTTTTCCAGAGTCTGTTTACCAGTCCACCATTGTCTGTGCCCTCCTAGAATTGAGACTCTTGAGTGAGATGTAGGCGTCCAGGTGATGAGGGCACCTCGTACGATTTGCAAAGTAAGGAGGAGCCTGGGCTCCCAGAGCACAGCAGAGCCACCAAGCCAGCTTGGACTCTCCATGTGTGAGATGGAAGTTTTTATCTAGCCCAGTGGTACTTCGATGGGGACAATTTTGCCCTCTAAGGAGCATTTGACAAGGCTGGGAGATATTTTTGGTTGTCAAAACCAGAGAGTGTGGTTGTTACTTGCATCTGTTGTCACCTCTGGAGGGTATCATTGCTTCTGGAGGGTATAGCAGCTACATTCATTGCTTCTGGAGGGTACAGCAGCTACATACTTACATATATATACACACACATATATACATAAACATATATATATGGCTGCATTTAATAATGTATTAATACACTATTTAATAATGCATGGCTGTATTTAATAATGTGTGGCTTATTTAAAATAAAATTGGAAAGAAATCATTTATATGATGGTGTTTCTTAGCATTTTCCGACTTTTAAAGCATTCATTCCTTGAAATCTCTGAGGCACTCTTCTGGGCAGTGGTAGAGTTAATTTACCAAGTGACTCGAGGGGTCCAAAGAGTTACTGCACCTTCAGAAAATGAGTAACTCACTCCTGCCCACCACCTAATATTGGGAGCAAGAGGTGAGAGTGTTAATATTTCCCCACCAAGAAAGTGATGGACTTCAATTGCTCCCCGTAATTTCCTCCGAAATTATGCCGAGGGTGTTATTGAACTTGACCGACAAGAGTTTCTCTGGTAACAAAGAAACAAAAATAAATTTTGCAGAAATGTCCACTGGGGAAATACAAATGTTGACAAAGATAAGGAAGCAGAAATTTTAGCTATCCACGGATATTTTGTTGAAATAAAAATGAAAATGCATATTCTATGAGACCAGAGTAAGCCCAGGAAAGAGAAAGCAGTCGTACTCTCTAGTTTTTATATAGGAGAAATGGACAGAGTTCTGATCTCTCCAAGGTAAATGAATTATTTTAGCATTAAGTATAAATAGAAGTTTATCTCTGTTATTTTTATAATATAGAATATGAATAATATATTTATAATATAAATTATGTAGATATGTATGTATATGTTTGTTCATACCTACTGATGAATTCTAAAATTTTAAATGTAATTATAATAAATCAATTTAACCTGATTTGTGCCTCTGATATTTTACCTAATCAAAGGATCACACTTTTGCACATAACAGTAATTTTTCTTCCCAGCATTCCAGATTCACCCAGATTTCTCTCTTAAGTCTGTCTGATTTTTTTTTTCTGTCTGATTTTTTTGTTCTTTCTTCATCCTTTTCTTTCTTTCCCTCTAAAATTCATTCAAGTTTATGACTTTGTCTACCCCTTACCTCTTGAACAAAATGACTCCTGATGATTCTCCCTTGGATTCATTCTGACATTTTATAAACACCTTATTTGTGTTCTACCAGATACTCAAAATTATCAAGAATGCTTCCCCTCAAAAAACATTTAATATTTATCATCATGACCATTTTTAACCAGAAAACTTTTTTCCCTGCCCCTCAATTCAAATAATTTACCAATTCATCAAGTTTTAATACTATTATTAATCTAATCATCACCAAACATTTATTTATTGAATACATTCTATATGCAAATGCTCTCAAGGAAACAAAAATGAATCAGACAGAGCCTCCCCCTAAAGAGACTTACTGTCTGGTAAGGGAATATAGACATTTTAAAGAAATCATATATTATTTATATTATGTTTCAAGAGGAAGTTGTTATGGTTTAATAAATCAGCATAATATTAAAGCAACACATGTGAGTCCATTATCCGTATCATATATTCATATATCCTCTTTTTATAGCTGAGTTCTTTTGTTGAAAGAGTTATTCATTTCTCATCTCTGTAAGTGGCTTTGTCTATGGAGACAAATCAAGCACTACTACCAGGAAATCCCCAATTAGGGCTGCTGTTCTGCCATCCTGAGGCCCAATGGGTGTGATTAGGATGCCTTGGTCACTCAGAATCTTGCGTAAAAATATAACTGGAGAGATTGATGGTGGGAGAAAAGTGTCCATGGATACAGCCTAGAGCTTCGTAAAGAAGCACCTCTCCAACACTCTGATGTATCCCCCAAGGGTGCTGACTCTTCAAGGCACATCCTCTGCTCCCTCACCGCTGTTTGCATTGCCAATCCCACCTCCAGAACACCAGCTTATATTTGCGTCAGTCCCTTCTAGGGCTTCTGCAGGCTATATGGCTCAGTCTCCACCCCCAGATGAAAGCTTCTATCTCTTCCTGGCTATTCACGCTGGGGAACATGCAATCAGATTTGTAAATTTAAAATGACATTATAGGCCAGGCGCAGTAGCTCATGCCTGTAATCTCAGCACTTTGAGAGGCCAAGGTAGGCAAATCACCTGAGGTCAGGAGTTCAAGACCAGCCTGACCAACATGGTTTCACCCCATCTCTACTAAAAATACAAAAATTAGCCAGGCATTGTGGCACACGCCTGTAATCCCAGCTACTCGGGAGGCTGAGGCAGGAGACTCTCTTGAACCTGGTAGGCAGAGGTTGCAGTGAGCCAAGATCATGTCACTACACTCCAGCCTGGGCAACAAAGCAAGATTTTGTCTCGAAAAATAAAATAAAATGACATTATAAAGTTATATCAAGTGAACATTTTATTAATAATTTGACATGTAGTATAATTGTTGTGTAGTATGCAGTTACAACATCTGAGATCAATAACATCTATATTTTACAAATATTCACAAAATTTGCTCAGATGGCTAACTTCTTTTAAGACCTTGTTTTCTTCACTTCTTGACTTTAGATTCTCTTCCATAATCAAGAGTATGACCGACCATGTGAACCTAAAGCCTGCTCTGACAGTCTTGTATTTCTGAATTAAGAAATGTACATCTCAGTCACAATAGCTTTTCTCAAACTGTGAAGAATGAAATATGCATTACTTCCCTAGAATGGAAATAATCACCGCCCCCAGGTTCCCACAAATGTTCAGACTATATCTTACTTTTATGGCACCACTTTATCTTTCCAGCGTTTTACATGAGAAAAAAGTTTTCTATTGCTGTAGGAAGAAAAACTCTTGTGTTTTTTCCTTTCATTTTTGCATTAATTTAAAATCCTAATTGGAATTTAAAAGAAGAATATAGTTTCAATATTGAAAATTGGATTCCAAATATGGCCACTGAAAAGGTTTGGGAATTCAAAAGTAGCCCAACGTGCCAAGCCTGGATGTGGGTCAGAATCATCTAGGGGGTTGGTTAAACTGTGCCTCATCCCCCTAGGTTCTGACTCAGTTGATTCAGGGACTGATCCAGCATCTGTCTGATAAAGGATGGTGTCCCCAGTACATACTCATATGGCACAGTGAGAGAAGAATCAGTATGGAGATCAGTGAGCCCACAGGTGGTTCAAGCCACTCACATTCAACTGGTACCCACGATGAAAGATCACCAGCCAGTGGGATGAGTCATCTGAACGGTGTGCACTGTAAATACATCTTTATCTGCTTCTGGAATCACTGCTATTCCATTTCCCAATTTAAATGAGGAATGAGGTCTTCATGCAGAAGAATACCCTCTTGCTATAGACCAAATGGGTTCTCCCTAAATTTGTATGTTGAAACCCTAATCCCCAATGTGATAGTATCTGGAGGTGGGATTTTGGGGGGTGTAGCTGAGGTCATGAAGGTAGAGGCTTCAGGATGGGATTAGTACCCTTATAAAAAGAGAACGAGAACAGAGAGCTAGCTCACTCTCTCCACCGCAGGAGAACGGGGTAAGAAGGCAGACATCTGTAACCAGGAAGAGGGTTCTCACCAGGACCTGACCATGTGGGCATGCTGATCTCTGACTTCCAGGCTTTAGAACTGTGAAAAATAAACGTTTCTTGTTTAAGCCACCCAGTCTATGGTATCTTGTGATAATATCCCAAAATAACTAAGACACCCCTGATTGTGTCAGGGGTCTGCAGGAACCAGATGGCCACACTCAAACTGGGCAGTTGAGTTTAATAAAGGAATTATTTACAAAGGAATGGTCAGGATCTAGGGTGGTTACAAGGGATGTTGGTGAACAAAGGAAGAACAAAATAACAAAGAAGAGCATGGAACTAGGTCTGTAGGGACAGGGGAGATAAAGGTATGAAAAAGGCCACCTACTAAGAACCATGGCTTTCAGTAGAGAAATGCTACTCTCTACTGAAGAAAGGAGCCAAGGGGATCAAATCTGTCTCATTCATTGCAGAGATTATAATCCAAAAAGACTGAGATTCAATCATTAGCAAATATTTATATAGCACCAACTAGATGTCAGGCTCTGTTCTAGGTGTGTGGAAGATATTAATGAACAAAGATGACAAAGATTTATGTTCTTGGGAAGTTCAATTCTTATGAGTACAATTCATGTAAAAGTAAATGAATTTTATTATATGGTAGAGGGCAATAAATGCTATAGAAAAAAGTGGACGGGACGGGCGCAGTGGGTCATGCCTGTAATCCCAGCACTTTGGGAGGCCGAGGTGGGTGGATCACCTGGAGTCAGGAGTGATGACCAACCTGACCAACATGGTAAAACCCCTCGCTACAAAAAATACTAAAAAATACCACTAGGGGAAGCCAAGGCCTCTTTCTGATCTCCACTGTCACCTTCCAGAAGCCGAACCCAGCAGGAAGCCAGAGAACGAGGGAACTCATTGATGCAGTCCACACTCATCTCATGTCCTTATCCTCAGGCGATTCCTTCATTTAATTATCAGATTTCATTCTCTCTAGTCTATCCGAGGAAATTATTTCAATAACTCTCCCATAATTTTTTTACTCCCTCCTAGATCATCTCATGAGAAAACAAACATGAATAACTTTTCCAAGCATAAAAAAATAATTTTTCTCTTAACTTACCTTCTCCCATCAGTTGCACACTACAGTTCTGTTCCGTTTGCAGCAAAACTTTGTTGAAGAATTATCAATACCTGTTGCTTCCAATGCCTGTTCTCTTTGAATCCATTTCAATCAGGCTTTTGCTTCCCATGTTTCCATTAAAGTTTCTTTTTCCAGCTCGGGGCGGTGGCTCATGCCTATAATCCCAGCACTTTGGGAGGCCAAGGAAGGTGGATCATTTGAGGTCAGGAGTTCCAGACCAGCCTGGCCAACACAGTGAAACCCCATCTCTACTAAAAGTACAAAAATTAGCTGGGCCTGGTGATGCATGCTTCTCGGGAGGCTGAGGCAGGAAAATCGCTTGAACCTGGGAGATGGAGGCTGCAGTGAGCTGAGATTGCACCACTCTATGCCAGCCTGGAAGACGGAGTGAGACTCCGTCTCAAAAAAAATCAAAAATAAAAACAAAACTTCTTTTTCCTTTGGCCACTGGTTTTCATCTCATGTAATCTATTAGCAGCGTTTCACACAGTTGATTACTCTCATTTTTGAAACACCCTTTTTTACTCGTCTTCCAGGACATCACATTCTCTTCCTTTCTTTTCAACATCCTTGGTTGCTTCTCATCAGTCTTCTTTGCGGTTTCCGAGTCTTCTCCTTTGTCTTTTAATGTTGCAATCACCCAGGACTCAATCTTTAGTCTTCTTTTCTTCTCAGTCTGCATTTGTTTCCTTGGAGATTCCATTCAGCTTATGGTGTTCAATGCCATCTGTATGCTGAGAGTTCCCACATTTAAATTTCTCACCAGACTCCTCTTTCTAACTCCAGACTCCTATATAAGACTGTGTTATAGGCATCTCAATCTCAATATACCCCATATTGAACTTCTAATCTTCATTCTCTCAAACCTGGTACAGCATTCCATGTCTCCCTTGATAAGAATTCCATTGTTCTCATTGATCTGGACAATATTCTTAAAGCATCCTTGACTCTTTTCTTCCTTCTCTCAATTGGATCTATTAAGAATTCATATTGGTTCTATCTGCAAAAATAGATATATCACTTTTCTACCTTCTCACTGCCTCCTCTGCTACCACTCTGATAAGAAACACCATAATCTCTTGCTGGATTATCCCAGTAACCTCCTAACTGGTCTCTCCTTATACCTTATTTTATGTTATTTTATGTTTTGGGGACAGCAGCTCACTCTGTTGCTCAGGCTGGAGTGCAGTGGTACAATCAAAGCTCACTGCAGCCTTGACCTCCCAGGCTCAAGTGGTCCTCCCACCTCAGCCTGCCGAGCAGCTGGGACAGGCATGCACCACCAAGCTCGGCTAATTTCTTAATTTATTTGTAAAGAGGGGATCTGGTTTTATTGTTCAGGCTGCGCTCAAATTCCTGGTCTCCAGAGATCCTCCCACCTCGGCCTTTCAAAGTGCTGGGATTACAGGTGTGAGCCACGGCACCCAGCCTTCCTGTTTCTATTCTCCTGCTCTACAGTCTATCTTCAACATACTATCTAGAATGTACCTCACATCTCTATAATATGTGTCCATTTCAAAAAACTCTTCACAGTGCCCTACAAAACCCCAAAGAGCTACTACCCCATTCCCAACATCTCTTTTACCTCTTCCTACCAACTTCCTGCCACTCATTGGTCTCTTTGCTATTTCTCAGACAAGCCAGGCACAAACCCCGTGAAGACCCTGAAGATATTAGCATCAGCTGTTCCTTCCACCTAGAATGTTTTTCCTCAGGTGTGTGCTTGGTACCTGTTTCAAGATGTTAATCAAACCTTACTTCTTCAATGAGGCCTACCCTAAATACCCATTTAATACCACAAACTGCCTGTTGGCATCCCTAAACTGCTTTATCTCCATCTACATTTTTTTTTGTGTGTGTGTGTGAGATGGAGTTTCACTCTTGTCACCCAGGCTCGAGTGCAGTGGCGTGATCTCGGCTCACTTCAACCTCCCCCTCCCGGGTTCCAGCAACTCTCCTGCCTCAGCCTCCCAGTAGCTGGGATTACAGGTGCTCACTACCACACCTGGTGGTATTTTTTAGGTTTTTTTTTTTGTAGAGACGGGTTTCACTATGTTTGTCAGGCTGGTCTTGAACTCCTGGCTCCAGGTGATCCACCCACCTCAGCCTCCCAAAGTGCTGGGATTACAGACATGACCCACCGTGCCCGGCCTGTCTACTTTTTCCTATAGCATTTATTGTGCTCTATCATATAGTAAAATTCATTTACCTTTATATGAATTATGCTTACAAGAATTTAACTTCCCAAGAATATAAATCTTTGCTATCTTTGTTAACTAGTATATTCCACACACCTAGAACAGTGCCTGGCATCTAGTTGGTGCTGTATAAATATTTGCTAATGATTGAATCTCAGTCTTTTTGGACTAGAATCTCTGCAGTTAATTTAACTATTTTATACCTGGTTGGGAAAACCTGCCCCACCTTACCAAACAATTACCAATTAATCATCACCAAAATAAAGTACCATCCTTTTTCTATTGGCTAATGTAAGGTGTCTGAACTTCTTTTCTCACAAACTCGGCTTTTCAAGTTTGCAGAAGTTGGCAGCATCACATAGTATTCTAGGCCACAGGTACAACTGTTTTGGGCTTTGGGGTTCTCCTTGCATTCTCACATGTCTCCCCAGCCTTAACTTAAAAATCCAATATAACAACGCATCTTCGGGTGCTTTGGGACTGTCCTAACCTAGAGTGAGAATATTACCTTCTACCTGTGAGGTATTCACATTAACATTCCTATCCAAGAATAAGTGGGGAGCAGGTGGCCTAGCAAGAAAGGCATCATCCACACCACTGGAGCCTGCCTCATATGAGCAAAACAGTCAGGAAGTTTTGCAGCTGCCAAGTTCACCTGGGAAACTACAGTGGGTTTAGGGCCCAAAGCCTCAAGGAAGAATCAAATGTTCCCCTGTGCATATCCTCCCTCAAGGACCCAGAAGAGGTGGCAGCAACCACTCTTTTCTCTTGATCCTGGTCACTGCCCAAAGGTGTCCTCTCTACCTTTCTCCCTTTTTTGTTTGTTTGTTTGCCTGCTTGTTTGTTTGTTTGTTTTTGAGATGGAGTCTCCCTCTGTCACCTAGGCTGGAGTGAAGTGGCGCAATCTTAGCTCACTGCAGCTCCGCCTGCAGGGTTTAATCATTCAAGCGATTCTCCTGCCTCAGTCTCCCAAGTAGCTGGTATTACAGGCGCGCACCACCATGCCCAGCTAATTTTTGTATTTTTAGTAAAGACGGGGTTTCACATGTTGGCCAAGCAGGTCTCAAACTCCTGAACTCAAGTGATCCACCCACCTTGGTCCCTTTTAAACCTACTAGTGCATTGAGAGGCCAGGGCAGAACCAGGGTATTCCGGATTTGGGCTCTCTCACTCTCTTCACTTGGGTTCCCTTTGGACTTGTGTCTAACACATATTACTGCACAGTTTTTGAGAGCCGAATTGGAATGAAGGTAAGAATAGGAAACTATTAGCTAATTTGGAATGTGAGATTATCTTCAGATTTCAGTGACATGTGCTTTTTCTCTCCTGTTTTTGCGTTGGCCTTTACTATGGTTGGTTACAATTGTGAAAAATTGTATTAGACTGGTAGGGAAGAAAAAATATTAACCATTAAAACATCTATAATTTTCTGCTGAGACAACACCGAAATCTTATTTCAGCTTTGAAAAAACAAGATCTCTAGTCCTGCCTGGTACTGATCTTTCTGTTGAGAACGTAGGTTCGCACAACAACTTACTCTGGGTCAGACATTAATAATGTTTGTACTCATCTCCATCGACCTTTCACTTATTGTCCCCAGCAAGTTGTGACTTGGAAGCCACTAATTTCCATCTCCACCCAGTCAATAAGAACCCCACTGCCCAAAGATAAAGATTTAAAACCAGGTACTATGTCCTGTATCAAAGATGTAACCAGGGCACTCAACTTAAAAGGTTTCATGAAATATCCATGCATAAAAATGCATAGCCAAGGCTTAAAGGAATAAGGGGGTGCTCCTGGTATTAAAAAAAACTTGTCCCCCGGTATTAAAAACCCTAAAGGACTCCCACACAGCCAAGTTCAAGAAAGCATTTTTCAATGTGTGCTTAGTATAGAGGCATTTAAAGCATCTATCTCATGCTATAATTCTCAACAGCTGCAGCGGTAACCTTCTACGTGTTCCATATGGAGCTGGGGTTATAATCAACTCCTTTTGGAAAGGCTCCCTCGGACTTCTTCTTTAATTAGGATTCAAATGTGCTGAAGGCCTACAGGAGATGCAAGAGACGCCTTTTATTTTAGTCATTATTATTTCTCTCAGGCAAGATCACCTTTCAGAAAAAGACGTTTAGACTCTCTCTAATCTTCACAAAAAGAGGTCCAGCCTGTTAAACTAATTTCCCTCTTTTTTTTAATCATCTGAAAATAACTTTAAGGCAGCGAACTTCAGCAGACTGGCAATTGTTCACTGCTGCACTAAAAGATAATGCTGGGATCAGTAGTGAGTGGTCTGGGGTATTGAAGAAAAATCAAAGCATACTTCATTAGGAAAGGCGGACACAGGAACCTGAGAAGGAAAAGTGACAGGTCATTTTAATGAGACAATGTTCCCCCAAATGGACACAAGGCAATTATGTAAATTAATATACATTGAAGGCTTGAAAGAGATCAGCAAAAAAGCTCCCAGAAATCACGTATGCATGCAAAAGCAGAATTCATAAAAGGAACACATAGATTAATTGACTACTATATATATAAACCTTCTATAAGACAGAACACGATAAGCAAATTTATAAGGCAAACAACAAACTTAGTGGGGTGACTGCAATATACATGTCAACCTGAGGGTTAATATTCTCAACATAGAAAAAGTTCTTAGAACTCAATAAGGAAAAAAAATATATAAAACACCTCAAGGCCGGGTGCAGTGGTTCACGCCTGTAATCCCAGCACTTTGGGAGGCTGACGTGGGCGGATCACTTGAGGTCAGGAGTTCATGACCAGCCTGGCCATGATGGCGAAACCTTGTCTCTACTAAAAATGCAAACATTATCTAGGTGTGGTGGTGGGCATCTGTAATTCTAGCTACTCAGGAGGCTGAGGCAGGAGAATCGCTTGAACCTGGGAGGTGGAGGTTGCAGTGAGCTAAGATCATACCACTGCACTCCAGCCTGGGTGATAGAGTGAGACTTCATCTCAAAAAAATAAAGAAATAAAACACCTCAAAAGAAAACTTAGGAAAGCCAAAGAACAAAAACTTTACCAAAGAAGAAACACCAATTATATTACTCAGGGTTCCCTAGAGGAACAGAGCTAATAGAATTTATACATATATATCTATATCTATATCTATATCTATATCTGTATATATATATCTATATATATGGGAGTATACATATATATGGGAGTATACATATATATGGGAGTATACATATATATGGGAGTATGTATAGATATATGGGAGTATATATATATGGGATTGTGCCTGTGGGGGTGTATGTATATATATATGGGAGTTTATTAAGTTTTAACTCACATGATCACAAGGTCCCACAGTAGGCTGTCTGCAAGCTTGAGGAGCAAGGGGAGCCAGTCCGAGTCCCAAAACTGAAGAATTTGGAGTCTGATGTTTGAGGGTAGGAAGCATCCAACACGGGAGAAAGACGTAGGCTGGGAGGCTGGGCCTGTCTCACCTTTTCACATTTTTCTGCTGGCTTTATATTTGCTGGTAGCTGACTAGATGGTGGCCACCAGATTGAGGGTGGGTCTGCCTTCCCCAGCCCACTGACTTAAATGTTAATCTCCTTTGGCAACACCCTCACAGACACACCCAGGATCAAGACTTTGTATCCTTCAATCCAATCAAGTTCACACTCAGTATTAACCATCACAGCAATACATACAACAAAAAAGAAAGACTTCATAATTAAAGAAACTCAAAGCAACAAGGAGAGGTCAGTTTCTGCTATTAAATGCATGCAGAATTCAACACGTTTTTTAAATACAGATACTTTGGGAAAATTTTTTTAAGAAGAGTTACTTCCAACATGGCAAGAGTATCAGGAAGAAAAAGTAGAGGGAAAATAAATTGTGACAAAAATGTAGAACAATCTGGCAGTAAATATTTATATGCAATAAATATTGCCAGGTATCTCAAAAGTTTCACTGTTAGGAGCAATTCCCCCAGAGGTGTATTCGTTCATTCATTCACCTTGTAGAGGTGAGACAGAGCTATTTTTTATATGTGATGAATCCGATTTTGTTTTTTTGTTTGTTTGTTTTTTGAGATGGGGTCTCCTTGTGTCACCCAGGCTGGAGTGCAGCGGCACCATCATAGCTCACTGCAACCTCCGCCTCCTGTGCTCAAGCAATCCTCCCACCTCAACCTCCTGAGTAGCTGGGACTACACGCATGTGCCACCACTGCTGGCTAATTTTTGTACTTTTTATAGAGATGAGGTTTCACCATATTGCCCAGGCTGGTCTCAAACTCCTGGACTCAAGCAATCCACCCACTTTGGCCTCTCAAAGTGCTGGGATTACAAGTGTGGGTCAGAATTTTAATATTACATTAGCAACAATGGAAGTTTAGACACCCACATTTAAGGCATCAATAGGCAGTAAAGTAGAAAGACAAGAATAATGTTTATTTATAAATATTTTATGTAAGGATTACCCTTTATTAAGTGTTTAGGATGAGGCAGGACCTGTACTAAAAATGCAGAGAAGAAAACACACCCTCTTACAACAAGCACCCTCAGAATCCAGGGTCATCCATTCACAGCCCCTTGTGATGAAGGCCACAGAACCTCTCTAGGTCCGTAGAGAGAGTGTAATATTCTGCAAACTCAGGAAGCTAGAAAACATCACATTTTTCCCCAACACAAAAAGTCAGAATCAGGAAGCTCTGGATTAAAACTTCTGAGTCAGAAATATGGGTTAGGGCCCAGCAATCTGTGTTTTTACTAGTCTTCCGGGTTATTCTGATGCCCTAAAGTTTGAGAACTACTGATCTATCCCATTATAATTTTTTTCTCCATCTTCAGCTGAGTCACAAGCTATGTTCACATCTTCAGCTATGTTCACAAAGACATCATCTCACCAGAAACTTACAAAGAGCTCCCTACTTGTTTTTCTCTATTACATCTGTCTATGAGAGGCTCTATCTCACCTAAATAATATAATATGTTAAGTTACAGTAATGTTTATTCTGCCACAGCTCTGTGTGTGTGTGTGTGTGTGTGTGTGTGTGTGCGCGCGTGTCTACCCAAACATAGGGGAGTCAGCTGGAAAACTGAAGCCTGAGGCCCCTGAGATTTTAAAAGTGCCTTCTAACAACAACAACAAAAAAGTGCGTTCTACTATAATGAGCATCTGATCAAGGAGTTACCACGTTGCATCAACACGATCTGTATGATTCTTCCCTACAGCTTACTCTTGTAGTTACACTTCATTCCAATTTTATAATCCCTAGTAATAATTCACTCAGCATCTACTTCTTTATATCTTTTTTTAATAGTACATTGAATGCATTCTCAAGCATTTGGTGTCAAGGTCCAGCTGCTCTATCTGGCCAGTGCTAGTCAAGCTTAGGTGTAATTTCCCAATCATCGCAAGTGTGCTTATTTTTGAGAGCCTAGTAACTAAAAGTCAGAAAGGTAAATGACCTTTGGGTCTTCATCCCACCATTGTGGCTGAATGGCATTTTCTAACGGGTTCTGCTGTAACGTTTGTATATGATACAGTCTTAGATGTTCTGGCCGCCATTCAAAGCACTTTCTTTGCTCAGGGAGAAGAGTCCACATTTAATAGGAGTTGAAATAGTTTCCCAAAGGAGCTAACACCAAGACTGATACAACTTTGAGCTGCTGGAGTCTGCTTTTATCAAATGAATGCTATACAGTCTTTGCAATTAGATTCACAAGAAAATGAATTTACCCATGAGGATTTTTGCTTCCTTTCTAACGGCATTCTATCCAGAAAGCAATTTTCAATTGAGCTCCATAGCAAGTTGCCAGGGATGACATAACTCACGCCAGGGACTGTGGTGGCGCTCTGTCCTCAGCAAAGCACACACTGCTTCTTCAGCACAGGAATGCTTTCTGTTTCAACCTAGGAGCAAAGCCTGTGTCTCCGTGTGCTTTCCTCCCCAGGTCATAGAACCTGAAGCCATGGGGCTGCATTCCAAACTGTCTCTCATGGCAAGAACTAAAATATTCGGCTTAAAAAATTATCCACAATCTCTAAAGAATAGAATAGAATAGAATAGAATAGACATGCTTTGCAATAATGGACCAAATAATCCATTATTCAACAGATCAGTGGTTGAATAACACAGCTCAATCTGGCAATGTCTAAAGTGCAGCCACCAGGACCGCCAACAAGATGGTGGTTCAATGACTTCCATGGCTACTTGGCATCATTTGGTGGTTAAACTGCTGCACCCACGCAGTGTATTGAAATCTAGGCCATTTTCATGGTGTCTCCAGAACCCGCTATTCTTCCTCACCCCATTTCTCCAATGGTCCAGCCACATCTCGCTGAGATTCCACAGGCTGAAATTCAATGGAATGCTGCTTTCACTTCCCCAAGCCTCAGTAGTAGAATTCCACAGATCAGAGATTCCATGGGAGGAAGCTCAGAGGCTGGGCTTGTTCTCTGCCCCATTTGAAGCCAGCCTGGCAATTTTCAGTGTACCCTAATGTTCAGCCTTCACCCTCTAACCTTCCCACTGACCACACAGTCACATAACAAGTATGTGTATCTGACCCTAGGCCTTCAAATTCACAATAAAACATCGTAAGAATCTATGTGCCTGAATGTGCTCTAAGTCCAGCATTTTCTTGCATATGGACTCAGCGTGCTTTGGCATTCACTGTTGTATGTGGTGTCATTACATTCCTGCTCTCGACCTACACTAAGGCATCCTCCATGGCACTATTTTCCCACCTTTGTCACACCATGACACCTTGCCAGGTGGAGGAGGGCAGCCCAAGCCCACCTCCTAGTGGTCATTCAAGGGTCGAGCCATCTGTCCCGGCATCTTGCCTTCCACCTCCAGTTGCTTTATTTGAACACATACAATTCCAGACACCAGCTGTCCTCATCTTCTGTGGTTTTCTAACCAACCATACCAGGAGACAAAACTTGGCAAAGAAAAAAGAAAGACTTCAGGCAGAACAGGACCATATCGAGATAAAGTTGTGAGGTTGACAAGGTCTCCCTTGGCTGCCTTTGCATTTCAGAATTCTCCTTCCATCCGGGCTGCCCACACAGCCTTGTGCTATTCTCCAGTAGCTGCAGGTTACCACTGTGGGGTCCTGCCTGCACTTGGCCTTCCTGAATAGCACCTGGTTCTCTGAATAATCCTCTTCTCTTCTCATAAACACAATGAAATGTTATACATTCTATTTCATTCTTATCCCCGAGAATCTTGGTATGTTCTAGCTTCTCAGAAAAAAATCTATAATGCAATTAAGAAGTATTAATGAATGAATGTTCTGTCTCCCTGGAGAAGAGTTCATTTTCTTTTCCCATGTTTCTTAACTAACATCTACTAAGTACTTACTGTGAAGGAAACTCAATTTTACAAAAATGAGTAAGACAGGATCTCTGCATTTAAAGACTTTACACTATGGCTAAAAGGAAGGGTGCTAACCAAAAACACTATTAAATAAACTGTAACACAAGGTCATTAAGTGCTGTAATAAAAGTGTACAAAAACTAATACGCAGACTCTGAACAGGAAGAAGAATGAGGAGAAGGGACAAGAGCATTTGGAAGTGAAGCTAAAAATATATATATCTAAAGAACAGTTATAAAAATCTTTGTGTCATTCTACTAAGTTAGACCTTTCTCTCTCCCTGAGAGTGTAAAATGTAAACAATCATTTTCTGAGGATAACTTGGCCTATGAGGTGACTGTAAGAGAAAGGTTTTAGGCATCTCGCTGGTGGAGAATATGCTTTGGGTCAGGGACTTCTGGCAGAGACCCCTATAGCACTGGTCTGGTTCCTCTACCATCCTGACACTGTTTGGGAAGGATTTTATTGTTTGGTTGGTTGTTTTTTAGAAATGGGGTCTCACTCGGACACCCAGGCTGGAGTACAGTGGCACAATCAGCTCACTGCAGCCTTGAGCTCCTGATCTCAAGTAATCCTCCCAGCTCAGTCTCCCAGTAGCTGAGACTAGAGGTGTGCCATGGCTCCTGGCTAAATTTTTATTTTGTATTTTGTAGAGACAGAGTCTGGCTATGTTGGTCTCAAATTCCTGGCCTCAAGTGGTCCTTCCACCTTGGCCTCCCAAAGTGCTGAGATGACAGAAGGAAGTCTTTTTTTTTTTTTAATATCATTTTAAAATATCTTTCACTCTGTGTAGCCCTTTCCTCTCATCTGATTTTAAGAAAAAGACCAAATAAACATGAAGAAGAATGAGGGGCAACGTTATCTAAAAGAAGTTTGGGAGCACAATATTCTAACTTGTTTGGAAACAGCAATGTTACAATCCATCAATAACAATACTAAAAAAACAGAAATCTCAAATTAAATTGACAGATTATTAGCAGAGATTGCATGAAAAATAATTAAAAATGCATGGAATAAAAGGTATGCAATAAAAACTATAATTTAGAAATTAGTAATAGATCTTTCTGTTTTCTTCATATAATGCTTGGAAACCCAGCATGTAAATGCGATAAAACATAGCATTTAACATTGTACATTTCCTTGTGAATTTTTAAAACCACTACCCACAATTTTGACAACCACAGCTATGCACTATGGGAAAATCTGAGCCAAAACATATGGGAATGTGAGCCAATAAGAGAGGGACAGACACAGACAGAGAGATTGGTGTATGTTAAAGTCGTGAAGAAAAAAAAAAATTGAGGATTTTCCAAAAGTGCGGAACTAAATTCAGTCCTACAGCTACATAAGGACACTCTTAACTGTAATAGATACACCGTCCGGTATTTTGAAACCCTAAGTGGTCTCTCAGCATTATTTTGCATTTAGTCTCCTTTAACTATTAATCTGGAAATACCAGCCTCTACCAATGTGCCTTCCCTGTGCCCTCATTACTTTCTTCAGTATACATGAATTTCAAATTTTTGCTGAATGACTTCAAGTGCATTCTAAATAGGATTATACGCATTTGCACACACAAGAATGCTAGTAAGCAGCCATGGGCAGGTCCCAATTTAAAACATGATTGCCTCCCAAAAATGTATTTGAAAGTTGGCTAACTGGGACTCAGAAGATATTTTCTTGTGGAAATACCATTTGAGAGATCAAATTGTCATTGACAGCATTAGATACACATTTACAGTTAGTTCCAGTTATATTAGAAGCAGCCATTCCTCTAATTGCTTCTTCTGGCTTTTGAGAGATCAAAATGTCATTAAGAAAAAAAATCAATACATTATTTGGTGCTAATGGTAAACAGTTTCCTGGACTGCCCACCAGAGTAAAGCCAGGCCACAACACACCTCAGCCGTAGTTCCAACAGCACAGTCGAAATCCGGCTCCAGGGAACAGGGCCTTTTTGGTAGAGTGGGAGGAAAGGACTATTGAGACAGGAAGACATTGGAAGGTCTGCTCCTCGCTCCTAGTCTCTTAAGTCTCTTATGGTATTTTGCAAAACAAAATACCATACACTGAGTGGTTTATACACAACAGAAATGTCTGTTGCGCAGTTCTGGGACATCCAAAACCAAGTCACCAGCAGATTCGGTGTCTGGTGAGGGCCCTCTTCCTAACAGACAGTTACCTTCTTACTCCAACCTCACATGGTTGAAGGAACTAGGAACCTCTCTCAGACCTCTTTTATTTATTTATTTTTACATTTATTTTTATTGCATACCTTTGAGGTGTACATGTCTTAATAAACATGCTGAAATGACTATTACAGTCAAACAAATTACGTGTCCATGCCCTTCCGCAGTTACGTGTGTGTGTGTGTGTATGTATCGTAGGAACACCTAAAATCTACTGTCTTCGCAAATGTTCAGTATACAATATCATTAACTATAAAGCTCATGCTGTCCATTACATCTCTAGACTTATTCATCCTACAGATCTGCATTTATACCCTTTGATCTACTTTTCTCCATTTTCTCCCCCTGGTAGCAACTATGGTTTTATTCTGTTTCTATTTATTCCACTTTTCAAAATTCCAAATATAAGGGAAATCATACAGTATTTTTCTTTCTGTGCCTGGCTTATTTCACTTAGCACAATGTCCCCTAGATTCATTCATGTTGTCATAAATGGCAGGATCTCCATTTTTAAGGATGAATCTTTTATATATATAAACATTTGTTGGCTGGGCATGGTGGCTCACGCCTGTAATCCCAACACTTTGGGAGGCCGAGGTGGGCGGATCTTTTGAGGTCAGCAGTTCAAAGTCAGCCTGGCCAACATGGTGAAACCCCGTCTCTACTAAAAATACAAAAATTAGCCAGGCACGGTGGTGCATGCCTGGCTACTCGGAAGGCTGAGGCAGGAGAATTGTTTGAACTGGGAGGCAGAAGTTGCAGTGAGCCGCGGTTGCACCACTGCACTTAGCCTGGGTGACGGAGCAAGATTCCGTCTCAAAAAGAAAATTTGTTAACCTGCTCATCTGTTGATGGATGCTTAGGCTGTTTCCATAACTTGGCTATTGTGAAGTGCTGCAATGAATATGGGGGTGCAGCTATCTCTTCCATATGCTAATTTCATTTTCTTTGGTTATGTACCAAGCAGAAGAATTGCTGGGTTATATAACAGTTTCTATTTTTAATCTTCGAAGGAACCTCTATACTGTTTTCCTTAATGAATGCTCCAATTTACAGTCCCATTAACAGTCTACAAGCGTTCCCTTTTCTCCACACCATTGTGGACACTTGTGATCTCTTGACTTTTTGACAATAGACATTCTAACAGGTATGAAATAATATCCCATTATGGTTTTGATTTGCATTTCCATGATGACTGGTGACGTTGAGCACATTGATATAGTATGTGTTGGACATTTTTACATCTTCTGGGAAAATGTCTACTCAGGTCTTTTGCTCATTTTATTAATTGGGTTACCCATTCATGACCTTATCACCTTCCAAAGGCCTCACCTCTTATTGTAATCACCTTGGGGGTGAGGATTTCAACATATGAATTTTGGAGGGACATAAACATTCAGACCATAGTATCTAGGATTCTTATATTACATATGAAATAGATTGAGTGTTTTGGCCATTCTCTTGCCTCTCATTTAGTATTCCCACTCCTTGCTAGGGATCCTCTCCTCTGGGCCACCATGGGTCACCAGCTAGCTTCTATGGCACTCCCAGACCCCTTCCCTACCAGAAAAGTGCTCCAAGTTTCAAAAGTACCTTCGTTGCCTTCACCCCAACCCAACCCTCTGTCTGAATGCCGAGACCTTAGCAGGATCGGGGACAGCATTAGAGACACATTTACAGTTAGTTCCAGTTACATTAGGAACAGCTATTCCTCTAATTACTTCTTCTGCCTTTTGAGACATCAAATTGTCATTAAGAAAAAAATCAATACATTATCAAGTTCTTGGCAGTAAAATGACCCTGGCAGGTGTCTAGATAGCAAAGTCCCGGTAGCCATTATTTCTTGTTCCTGTGCCACCTTTAACACTTGTAAAAGCTGTCTAAGGCTTGTCTCTCCTTTTGTCTTTCCTTAAATGTTCTTCAGCATATTCTCTCTAAATACACAGTGCTTTTTAAAAATGAGATCTTCCTTCAAAGGAGGTGTCATTTGTCACTGTCCTATTCTAATCATGATGCTCATTGTATGAGTCCATGCTGCATGCTATCCTTGAAACAGGGTCGCACTCAGGCTGGAGTGCAGTGGTGTGATCACAGCTCACTGCAGCCTCCACCTCCCGGACTCAGGTGATCCTCCCACCTCAGTCTCCTGAGCAGCTGCGACTACAGGCATGCACCACCACACCCAGCTAATTTTTTTAAATGTTTTTGTAGAGATGGGGTCTCACTTTGTTGCTCAGGCTGGTCTCAAACTCCTGGGTTCAAGTGGCCCTCCCACCTGATTGCATGCAGGGTAAACTTAGGTCGAGAGAAGCAGATGAAGAACATGGATAGCAGGGAAGGCTCAGCTTAGTGCAAAGTCTGACTGATTGGTGGTGCAGGCTGGAGGATTGGCCAGCAGGTGGGACCTCACACATTCATTTGCACTCTCAACGTGCAGTCAGATGGGCCTGGGTTCAAATCTGAATTTTTCCACTCACTAGCTGTGTCTTGGGCAAGTTACTTTAACTTTAGTTTCTTTGCTTGAAAACAGAGAAAAAAATCTTCATTAAAAAATCCTTGTGAAATAAAAAAAGAGAATCTATGACCATAGACATGAAAAAAAATCCTTGTGATAAAGTTGACTTTTGTAAGGATATTAAAATGCCTATTAATTCTCATACCCTTCTTATACACAGTCTGCCTTTGTCTGTTCATCAACTGAGTTCACAGGGATTGGTCCCAGCCCTTTTTTGTTGTTATTTTCTCTCAAATGTGTGACTCTTTTTGTTACTTAAATTTTAACAAATGTATTTTTATCTCTACAATGATTATTTGGAGCACACCATATGTCTTTCTTTCACATAATCCCTTACTTCTAACATGGCACTCATTGTAAAATGTCTTGAATTAAGTTTATAACAGTTTTTTGATGGGGATGGGAATGTACACATTCAGAAGATATAACGTACACCTTATCTGTACATTAAAAATTCCTAATTTTCAGAAAGGCTAAAAGTGAGATTTCTAAAACTCAAGTAAATCAATTTGTTTCTTCTCTATTTTGTTACCTATCAAGAAACAAGTTATATAAAGCAATGCAATGCTAGCCGAGTCCCTTTGCTCTTCAAATGTTTAAGTGAAACTGCAACTGCACAAATTTGAGAATTTGTACGAATCCGGATTCCCCTACATTTTTGCAAATTCTCAACTTCTCAGCTTTTTTTAGGATTCCATCTGCAACCTGGACATCCCAACAGGGCTGGGCTGTGTGCTCTGCTCCCTTTGACTCTGATATAAACAGGACAGGGCTCAACAGTCCTAAGAATTCTATATGGCTTGGATCTGTGTTGGATTGTAATCCCCAATATTGAACGGAGGTGGGGGCCTGATGGGAGGTGATTGGATCATGGGGGCAGTTTCTCATGAATAGTTTAGTACCATTCCTTGGTACTGCCCTCACTATAGTGAGTGAGTTCTGAGATCTGGTCGTTTGGAAGTGTGCAGCACCTCCCATCCTCACTCTTGCTCCTGCCCTCACTATGTGACATGCAAGCTTCTGTTTTATCTTCCGCCATGATTGTAAGCTTCCTGAGGCCTCTCCAAAAGCAGATGTCGCCATGCTTCCTGTACAGCCTGCAGAACTGTGAGCCAATTAAATCTCTTTTCTTATAAATTACCCAGTCTCAGATCTTTCTTTATAGTCATGCAAGAACAGTCTGACACAAATTCCACTCCGCAAAGTAAGCATGAGCAGCCCCCAAAGTTTCCCAAGCACATACAAAAATCATGTCACTATGCACCATAGGCATCCTTGTTTTCAAAACATCTGTCAGGCAGCCACCACTCTGGAGCTTACCTTGTCCCAGACTTATCAGCTCCACAGGCTTCCTCCTGTTCTTCCTCTCTCCTCCTCCCTTCCACCAGTGAGGCTGTAGAATTCCTGCTGAGACTCAGGAGAGCATGTCCACTCTCCTGTTCAGGCTTGGTCCTGCCATTACTGGGACTGTCCTCTGTACCCAGCTCTTATTAAGACCTTCCAAGAAAGAATGATGTGCTCCCTAAGAAGTAATGCTCCTCTTCCCAGAAGCCTCCTAACCAAAAGGCCCATTGTGCCGAGAGGTGGCCCCAGTCTTTAAAACACGATCATGAAAATTGTTCGGAGACAGTGGATTCTCAAGTCCCAGATATCTAACAAACTTCACATATTTTGCTCTTCAAAATTGTACTAAAAATTATTCTGTCTTTTTATATATTCTAGACTTTAGGTGACTCTACTTACTATGGCTATTTCAGATACAATTACATGTGAAGTTGTAGAAATGATGTGGATTTGGTCAAACCTGTGTTGGGTCCCAGTTCCGCCATTTAGCAAGTGACTCTAGTAGGTTTTTTAACTTTTTTTTTTTTTTGGCTCATTTTAAAATTATTATTCTGAGCCTCAGTTTCCTTATCTCTTAAGTGGGAATAATAAATGTGGCCTCAGGTGAGTTTTTCCCTGGTTGTTTTTATTTTTTATTTGTTTTGTTTGTGGGGAGAATGTTAGCCTTATTCCCTTGCTTCTCTCTTGTCATGTATTCTTCCCTATATACTAAATGTAACAATATTGAAATTGTCTGTTCCTAAAGCCTAAATGGAAGCTATCAGTCCTTTTCATTTTCTAAAAAATTAATAAAATCAACGTTAAATGATAGAAAGATGACAAGCTTAGGAGCCAGACAGATGGCCATGGGTTCTTTTTTTTTTTAGATATTTTTTCTTTTTGGCAAATAAAAATTGTATACATTTGTGGTATACAATGTGATATTTTGATACATGTATACATTGTGGAATGGTTAAATCAAGCTAACATATCCATCACCTCACACACTTACCATTTTTTGAGGTGAGAACATTTACAATCTACTCTCTTAACAATTTTCAAAGATACAATCTTTTTAAAGATACAATCTATTATCATTACCTCTAGTCACCATGCTTGGCCAGATGTGGGTTCAGAAGCTAACCTTGGATAGAGTCTTCTCTCTGTCAGTTTCTCCTCTATAAGTGGGGTTGATAACAGCCCTTGCCAAGCGGGTATAAGGAGTGGAGATGCTGACATGGAACTCCAGCACACACTGAGTGACTGAGAGCCCAGAGATGGAGTGTGCCAGTCCCCACCTCACTTCCTGTCACATTCGGATGGAATGCCAAGTCCCCTCCCCTGCCATTCATGCAGGGACCATCACAGGGATGCCAGTGGGAAACTCATATACTTCTAAGGGACCCTCTGACTGTGCTTGGTAAAGAGAGGCACTGTGTCAACCACTTGCTTGTCAATAAGGAGAAGCCACCGAAACAGCTGGCTCCAGAGCTTGCATTTCTAAGTAGGCCCTCCATCTGCAACCAAACATGTTTCTGTCCTCAGTCCTAACCCACGTGTCCCATGAGGCAGGGTCATGTGTTTCAAAGGATCTCTGCAGATGAGAGTCAGTGACCCAGTCTGCACTGCATCTGGTGTTATTTCCATCTCAACATTCAGGAAGCCAGAGCTCCAGCCATGCCTGAGCAGTGTGGTGTATGGAATGAGCTCCTCCACCTTTAAGTTCAGTCATTTAGCGCCAACCACAGTGTCTAGCACAGAGTAGACACTCAATGATGTGTCTATAAATTAATGGCACAAGCACCACTGACTCCTGATTATGTTCCCCAGGAATGCCAAAATGTTCAGAAAGTGAAAGCAGTGAAGCAGTCAGTAATTAGAATTCCAAAAACTTTTAATGCCACACTTAAGCAAATCGAGCAGTTCCTCCTTATTTAGTCCTATTATAACCATCAACCACTTTGGTTATTTTTGTCTCTGGCTTAAACTCCCAGGCTGGTTATCCCACCAACTATTAGGTAAATTTAAAGATTCAACTGCGTACAATATTTAGGGGTCATTTTTTAGAAGTAGTAAATTTCTTTCAATTATGATATTTGATTAAAGATACTAAAATTATCCATTTTCTGGTTGTTACCAGAGTTTTCTATAGTATATACCTTATAATTTTAAATATATAGGCCATGTATAGCCAAGTGAAAGCTAGAAGCAATATGCTGACTTTTAATTAAGTAACAATTTTAAAGTCATACATAAGACTCCAAATAAAATGCTTTCTCCAAATAAAAATGGTATATATTATACTAAAGTTCAAACTTTAGAGCATTAATAATAGCCAGACTTTCTCATCTTTCTTGTCTCCAAATTCTCTAATATAATTATTTGCTGATACTAAAGCATACAGAATTTATTCAATATAAAGGCGTGAGTGCATTATTTTTGTCACTAGAGGGCAGGAAATTAAAGTACAATATTTCCAAAACCTCTTAGAGATAAAAATGCTGTATTCAGGGAATCGTGATGATTTTCTAAAAGAAGGAAAGAATTCAGGAAATAAATATTATCCTAGTGAATAATTCATGAGCACTAATAAATGTAACAAATGGTCAACTCAATTGGTTTCCCCTTAATAATTTTTATAGGAAAGAAATATGAATTTTTATTGGAGGATAATCTTAAGAATAAGTATTTTCCTAACACACAATACATCTCTTGTTTAATAGTTTCAATTTGCTGTAAAAGAAAAACTCTCTTCTTGCTTTCTTCTGTGGCTATTCATGTGGGGTTTCTCAAAAATTTAACTAATCTGTTAACTCTTTAGCTAATTGTTTAAATTTTAAATAATGGAACTCCTTCTGTTGACTTTCAGTTACTTTCTAAGCAGCTTTCCAAGTGTTCTTCCATAACTGGCACTCGATGTATGCCTCCTTGCCCTAGATCTCCAGTTAAACCTCCTAAGAAGTTTTTCACACCTAACATTTCTGGAAGCACCCACTAAATGAACCAGATGGGGCTCAGTGGCTTTCTATACTCTTTGGATCCCAAACACATAGCTAGAATTAGACATTTAAATAACAAAATAATACAAAGAAAAATGACCAAAGGTTAATGCTGCGGACAGAGAATTCAAAGCAAGTAATCTTGGGCGTTAATGGTCCTTTTGTCTCAATGCTAGTGGGGTAGGCAGAATAATGTCCTCCTAGAACCTGTGAATATGTTACTTATATGGCAAAGCGATGTGCAGAGATGATTAAGGTGAAAAATCTGGAGATGGGGAGCATTTCTTCCGGATTGTCCAGGTAGACCTAATGAAATCACACAGCTCATAAAATCAGATGAAGGAAGCAGAAGAGGAGATAGATGAGATGGAAGAAGAAGAGATTGGAAGCATAAGAGGGAATTGACCCACCCTTCCTGGCTTTATAGATGTGGAAGTGTGGTTACCCTCAAGGAATGTGGGTGGCTTCTAGGACCTGTAAGGGGCCTGCAGCTGATGACAGCAAGAAAATGAGGACCAGGGTTCCACGGCTGTAAGGAACAGAATACTTCCAATGACCTAAATGAGCAAGGAAATAGATTCTTCCTTAGGGCCCCAGAGAGGGGCACAGCCTGCCCACACCTTGATTTTAGTCCTGTGAGACCCGTGTTGGACTTCTGGCCTGCAGAACTGCAGGACAATATTTTTGTGTTATTTAAGTGGCTAAATTTTGTGTTATGATACTCTAGGAAATGAATGTGCCTGACCATTAATGATGGGATGGGAGTTTCCCTTACCTGGTCTCACCCACAACCTTGGCTTTGCACGCTGTTCCCAGCGTCTGGAACATACCCCCAAGTTTTTCTGTTTACTCACGACTCCACTAAGCTTTCCTGTAAACAATAGTGCATGAACTGAGTCCTGTGGGAGGAGTTAGCCAGAAGAAATGGGAGCTGTTCTGATCCTGCCCTACCTAGGCTTTGAGGGCAGGGGGGCTCTTATCTAGAGAAATGCCCTCAAAGGGCAACCAGTAGGTGTGACATAGAGTTGGCCAGTGTTAGCATCTACAGCCATCACCAAGAAATGTATCCACTGCCACTGCCTGCCCAAGGGCCTTCTAAGGTTGCAGAGGGTATCAGGAGGGAGGCCGCCCAGGCTGTTTTCCAGAAGAGGCCACAGAAGAAAGGGAGCCTATTCAGGGGGCATTTAAAGAAATCTTTTGTGCCCAGGGGCTTCTTTTCATTACAGCAGGGAAGTATATTTCGATTACTTCTTAACCATTCACTGGACAGACTTGAGTGTGTGGGAGGTCTTAAGCCAGGCAGAAAATTAATTTCGAATACTAGTTAATAAATCTATTTTTTATTTTCTTTTATTGCACAGAAGCTGGTAATCTAGGACCTACATGTGAACAACTTTATATGAATATTTTTTCTACTTGGTTTACTTGGGTTGGTACGATACATTATTTGTAAGCTCCTTGAACACTGTGGATTACCCCTAATGTGTATGATTCCTTGAACACTGTGGATCACCCTTAATGTGTATGACTGTCTGAGGTTTTGTAAATTAAGGGATGTTTGTGTGAATAAAGTTACTTGATAGGGTCAAAAGAGCAAAAAAAAAAGAAATAAAAGAAAGACAAAAAAAGAAATAGCTGTCTCAGGCAGAAGGGTCAGTGTTAATAAAGGCACAGAGACAAGAAATTGTATGATGTGTGTGGAGGGACTGAAGGCTGCTTGCATGTTGAACCATAAAGTAAGACAGGGAGCAAAAAGAATGAAGCTGAATGAACCAGACCAAAAACAAATAGCATGTTCAATGTCACCTCAACCTGTAAGCAATAAGGAGTGATATGGTTTGGCTGTGTTCCCACCCAAATCTCATCTTGAATTGTAGTTCCCATAATCCCCACCTGTAGTGGGAGGGACCAGGTGGGGGTAATTGAATCATGGGCATGGTTTTCCCCATCCTGTTCTCGTGATAGTGAGTGAGTTCTCATGAGATCTGATGGTTTTATAAGGGGCTTCTGTCTTCACTGGACACTCATTCTTTTCCTTGCTGCAGCCATGTGATAAAGGATGTGTTTGCTTCCCCTTCTGCCATAACTGTAAGTTTCCTGAGGCTTTCCAGCCCTGCAGAACTGTGATTCAATTAAACATCTTTCCTTTATAATTTACCCAGTCTCAGATATATCTTTTTGCAGCATGAGAACAGACGAATACAGGGAGCCGTTCATGGACTTTTAGGCAGAGCTGAACAGGGTTTAAGCATGACGATCATAGGCAATCATTCTTGTAGCTGTAAGGAAGACAGAGGCATTGGAATGTCCCTGTAAAAGGCCAGGTAAGATAAGACAATGGTAGTAAGGATAAGGACAGCTGTTTGAGGATGAATCCAACTAGTATGTAGTTCATGAAATCAACAGAATAGTTAGTTATTATTGTAGTCTCCATTTCTTTTTTCAAATGAAGAAAACAAAGCCAGACAAATTATGTAACTTTCCCAAGATTGCCCACAAATATTCATGTAAGAGTTCAAATTCAGGAGATCTGGCTTCAGATTGTATGCATTTCACTATGACATACGACAATAAGGAAAGGTGTAATAGAATAGGGGTCAGGAGAGAGAAACCATGAAGCACTTTGGACATTCAGAGTAGAGAGAGAATAACTTTTGCTGATGGAATCAAAAAAGGGTTCTTGAGGAGGTAGCAGTAGGTTAAGCCATAGTGGACACAAGATGCCTGGAGCATTGACAGAGAGGGGACGATGCTGAAGGAGGGAGGTGACTAAAGGTCCAGGGGTGAGCTTGTACATGGGAGGCACAAGGAAGAGCTGTGTCTGGTTTGGTGTAAAAGGAACAACAGCATGTGATAGGGCTGAAAGGGAGGTGTGGCCAGAATTTGGAGGAAGCTAATTAGGCCTTTTTTAAGTAATCAAAAAAAATCTGCAGAGGATTTTGAGCAGGGTTAAGATTATGATCAATGGTGTGTTTTTAGGGGGAATTCACTCAGCAGCAGTGTTTAGGGAGAGTTAAAATAGCATTTCGAGGCCAGGCGCAGTGGCTCACACCCATAATCCCAACATTTTGGGAGGCCAAGGTGGAAGTATTTTTTGAGGCCAGGAGTTTGAGACCAGCCTGGACAATATAGCAAGATCCCATTGCTACCAAAAATTAAAAATGTAGCCAGGCATGGTGGCACTCACTTGTAGTCTTAGCTACTTGGGAGGCTGAGGCGGCAAGAGTGCTTGAGCCCAGGAATTTGAGGTTACAGTGAGCTGTAATGGTGCCATCTCATTCCAACCTGGGTGACAGAGTGAGACCCTGTCCCCAAATAATAATCATCTCTCTTTAATGCTACCTGCCTCCCAACATTGCCCTGTCAGAAGTTATCCAAGAATCCTATATTGGTTTCCTATGATGTTATAACTAATTACTACAGACTTGGTAGCTTAGACAACACACATTTACTCTGTTAGAGTTCTTGAGGCTAGTAAGTCCAAAATCAAAGTGCCACCACATTCGGTATCTGGTGAAGACCTGATTTCTGGTTCATATATGGCACCTTCTTGCTGTATCCTCACATGGTAGAAGGGGCAAAGAAGCTCTCTAGGGCCTGTTTTATCAGGGCACCAATCCCATTTATCCCTTTAATCCCTGTCACCTCCTAAGGGCCTCACCTCCTAATAGCATCACACTGGGGATTAGCAACATATAAATTTGGGGGGACACAAACATTCAGTCCATAGAAGCTACCATATTGATAAATCTCAGAAATGGAAAGGCAATTATCTAGCTTGGAAACCCAACTATCTGTCTATGAAGAGGTCTACAACTAGACGCCTTGAAGTCCTGAAATAAAACAGATGGCATCATCAGCTGGAGTTTTGAAGGAGATCGTTTTGGTGAAGGAATTGGTGTAGATAGGGTTAAGGGAACCACCAGGGGTGTTGAAGCACACTCAAGGGCTATCTATGACTGAAAACCATTACCACTGGTAGGCCTGAGGGAAGAAGGGGAGAAAGATGGGCCAGGTTGGTAGCTCACACCTGTAATCCCAGCAATTTAGGAGGCTGAGGTGGTCAGATCACTTGAGATCAGGAGTTAGAGGCCAGGCTGGGCAACATGGTGAGACTCCATCTCTACAAAAAAGTTAAAAATTAGCTGAGTGTGGTGGCATGTGCCTGTAGTCCCAGCTACTCAGAAAGCTGAAGTGGGAGGATCAGCTGAGCTTAGGGAGGTCGAGGCTGCAGTGAACCGTGATCGCACCACTGCACTCCAGCCTTAGTGACAGAGTGAGACCTTGTCTCAAAAAAAAAAAAAAAAAAGTTGCAGAGGGAGGCTTTTCTGGAATCAGGCATGACGAAGCCCTTGGGAGAACAGAGAATAATAATCATGCTCACCAATAACATACATTTTCTTAAGGCTTGGAGATGTCAAGAACTAAAACTAAGCCACATCACCCCTTTTCCCACCAGCCATAATATATAATATCCTGCTTTGATCTCTAAGAATTGGCTACAACCCCAAACACAGATGTTTTCTGGAGATCACTTTTGAAAGACTGCGTGCAGTAACACCCTCAATTTCATCCAAATGAATTAAGGTGTCTCTTAGCAGCCTTATGTTCATCAGAGCTCTGAGCTGGTTTGATACAAACTGGATAAGGTTAGAGGAACCTGAAACGTGTACAGTTCCATCTTGTCACCAACCCTATATGAAATGCTGATCCTCATGTAGGCCCTGAGCAACAGTCTCACTCTATCTAGTGAGGATGAGAAATGGACCTTATGCCTCATCTCCAGGCCACAATGTCACGAGATTTTGTACAGTGTGCTGCCAAAGGTGAGTCTTGAATGCAAAGACTGGGAGGAGGCTGGTCACTCCTCAGTGCAGCAGACAATTCCTGCAGGATTCAAACCCCAAAGAGACTTCCCTGAAAGGTGATAGAAAAGCTGTAAACAGGAAACCAACACTTATACAAAAGGATTCCACATATGCTAAAAGCCTAAAATATTGTTTTTATTGTCATTATTGTTACCTTCACTGAAACTCTTACAAGAAAATCATCGCACATGAACTTCACAGCTGAACAATTTTTTTTTTTCTGTTTTTCAGTTCCTCTGTAGGGCCCAAAATAGGTAATTACAGAGGCAAATGAAACCCTTTGTACAATCCAAAGGTTTTGAGGGAGCCACCACCACCTACACACCAGGCAGCAGGTCCCATGGGAAACATTAAGTGTGAACCACATCTGAATGAAAGTGGAAACCGACAGCTTTAGTTCTGGCTTTGAAACATATGGTGCAATATATTATCAGCATGCAGACTATAATTAAGGACACAGTTTCTTAATAATAATGCCTAAATGTGCATGTCCTTGGCTATATATTGCCTTCTGGAATGGAATCGGATATGGTCAAGCTTTGGTCTTGGGACAACACTGAAGTTTGTTGACTGCAGTGATCAGGCTCCAAGTGATACGTGCCTCCCTCACCCACCGCCACCAGCCTTCAAGCAGCCAGCAGTATTTCCTTGCCCATGAGTTTCATATTTTGTGTTATATGACCCCATTATCTTGATCCCAAGCAAATGGGATCAGGGCCTGGAGTCTGAGTCAGTGACTTTTTTGTGGTCAGTAGCCTATGAGGTGGTATAGCCTGAGAATCTCTCAGAGGCACTCTGCACTGAGAGTGTCAACCCCATGCAATTAAATATTCTCTCTAGAGAAACCTCAATGGTGGCAGAAGCTGGGTAGCAGAAGCACCCAGGAGTAGGTACAAGCCGTGATGTAAAGAATAGTCGTGAAGAAGGCGGTGGGAAGTGGCAGAGAAGCTGTAGCTTGGCATGAAGCACTGCCATGGAAGCTGAGGCTCCAGATAATTCTGTAAGCAGAAAAGAGAGTAGGGAGCTGTGGATGCCCGATGCTGATGCAGCTACTGCAGCACCCTGAGCAGCCATGAATGACATTTCACCTCCTTAGTCCTTCTCTGTGAAATTGTGTTTCCCTATGTATCCTGATAAAAACTCCTCTCACTGAGGTAGCATGTGCACATCTCTGTGCCTTGCAACTGGGAAAAAATAAAATGAACACAGAAGACTTGGTGTTGAAACCACATTTGTACACATGAAAGTCATTCCCATCAGGAACATTCTTTTGACACACATAGGACAGTGGGTAAGTACAGGCCTTGGAGAAATAAAGCAGCAAGTACCATGCTACAGTTTTGCCAAAGCAGTCAAATGTCTCCTGTGTGCCAGAAACTCTACCAGGACAAAATTGGTCACAATTTAGGGAAATTGTTGCAAGTAATTTGAAAGAAACATTAACTATTAAAGATTTTAATTCCTACTAAGCATAACACTACAATATTTGTAGCAACACAACTACATTGTGGGCTCCCTTAGTGCCAGAAATGCATCCTATTGTTTATGCATGACCTTGCATACCTATTGGACTGTGTGACGCTGGTCACCTGACGTAAGCGTCTAGGTTGTCAAGGCACCTGGTCCAACATTTAGGTAGACATAGCCATGAAACAGCAATGCCTTGGGTTTATGGCTGTGTAGAATTCCCCACCTGGAAACTAATGAAAGGACAAAGAGTAATCTCTTTCTATTATAAATGTTTACATATATCTTATTATTAAGAGCAGCAAAAGATAGCTTCCACCAATTTCTTCATAGGAATAGCATTGTGGCTTGCAGTGGAGGTAGTTCTTTCTCAGAAGGCTGGCTAGTTGACTGGCTGCTTCCAAAATGGCAGTAAATTCTGATTAATTCCCCAACAGCACAAGATCGCCTCCTCAGTTTTGCAGACTCACATAGATGGATGTATAGAAACTAGAATGTCAGCTTATTAATTCACATTGGCAATGTAACCACCAGATGGTGGACATTTACATCTGCCTGAGCACGGCTCCAAATGATAGGTACATAGAAAGCCATATTCCAGGCAGTTCCTTAGTTTGAACAGATTGAAGGAACCATGGTACATTATACCTTTATGTTTTATGACATCTGTTGTCTCATCGCAGTCATATCCACAATGGGCAGGTCTTTACCAGGCATACACTGGACTCACACTGGCACCATGGGGCAAGCTTTCTTCTAAGCAGGGCTTGGATGAGCATGGCCACCAAATTCTAGCCTTTTGAGGTCTCTTTTTATGTTATAGAGCCTGGAATTATTAACTTTGATGGCCACCTACCTCTTTGGCAGTCTGACAAAGCCCATAAATCCCTGCTTAGAATAATACTTTTAAATGCTTAAAATAATATGTAAGGTTGCAAATGAAACCCATCATAATGAAATGGTTCCATCCACTCGGTTTAAGGTCCCCTGAAAACTGGCCCATTCACACAGTCTTTCTTCAAATCAGGTAAATAAAATCGATCACATTTTTCTTACTAAATTAAACTCATATTTTTGCCCAGCCTCTTGGAGATTATTTCGAGATTGCCTTGGTTAGAGTTTGGGAAATTTCCAACTCTTCTGTTCTGCCGCATAATCACAAACTGTTTCCTGATCATGCCAACACATGGCTCACACCAACACATGGCTGACAAAAAACATCATTTCTTCTATCTTCAATTCCTAGGTTCCTCACTATCACTCCCAAGTACTGATACACAGCAGAAAAAAAATTAAGAAGCAATGCTGTACAGTGATAACAGTCTAGATGGAACCTCCTCATCTTAACTTGCCTAATGTTTACTAAATACTAACTGTATGTTGAACATGACAGAGATCCACCCCTTGTTCTCTGGAGCATCCGGAGTCCAGAGAGCACTTCTTCAATTCAATCTCATCCCCCAAGAGACTCTAGGCAAAACACTTAACTCTCTGGGCTTTAATTTTCTCCTGTGTAAAATATGTAAATAACAGCAATATCTCTACAGATGGTTGTGAATGAGATAAATGGAAGAATGTATGTGAAAATTGTGTGTATTACCAAATAGAACATTGAAAAATACAAACACCTAGATACTTTGAGAACATTTATCACACCTAACTTCAACTCCTGCTAATTACCACTAAGCAGACCCCACATCCCCAACATTCTTCAAGGTAAGAGGCGTCAGGACCTTATCCTCTTTCAATTTATCATACCATTTTTTCTGTTTTATGTATTAAAGTATAATTTGCCATTGAAATAGCAGCATCTTAAAATATCCTTGGTCCTCCTAAGATATTTTAGACCAGAAAACCACTGTGGGTGGTTAAGCTCCATGACTTTAACTACCTGCTATTGACTTCTCAGAAACTGAGCTCCCCATTCTTAGAGGTGATCAGGCAGGAGCTTACAGCATTTCCTGGGAGGGTCTGATCTGTGTGCCCTGCATGCCAGGAAGCCAACAACCTACACTCTCTTTGTTTTACGGATCTCCTAATGAGGACTTCTGAAACAGTCTGCCCACCCTCTCTCCACAAAGCTGGTGTTATACATTTTCCTCTTAGGTATCCTTTCATATTGCCTCTTTACTCAATCTGCTGGTGTCACAGATAGGTTACAGGCTGCACTCACATATACAAGGACAGGCAAAATATCCCAAGAACATTTCTTCCTATAAAACTGCTGAACATATACCAACTGTGTAAAAAATCATCACTGAAACCTAAGTCTTGATAAGCTCAGAAAGGACTGTGAGTCTCTTCCTATGCTCTCCATTTCAGACTTTTTTCTTTTACACCAGAAAAAGCTGGTTTTTCTCCCTCTCTCTAAAACATAAGAGAAAACTTATGTTTACACGTCATAGACATGGCAATCATCATACAGTCCTCACCACTGTCTTATTCATGGTGAGGAATATCTCCCCTATTTGAAATAAATTCATAAGAAATAAATTCTGTTAGATACAACATCAGATTCCCAGAAATGTCATATTTTCTAGAAATGTTGTTTAAAAGTTTAAAAAAAAAGACCTTTTTTTTTTTTCATGAGACCTTGAATACAACAGATCAGCACTTATGCCATGTTTCTTCACATTGTTATTGCTGAGCTCTAACCTTTCGGTTACCTCTCTGGCAGGTGTGTGCTGTGCTGGCCGTGCAACCATAAGGAAGATGTGATCCCTACCCTCAGGGAACTTACTATCTATCTGCGGCTTCCAACATTGACATCATTGCACACCCATTAAGAGGTAATTTGTTACCATCAATAGTACCATTACTAATCTACTGAAGTTAGTGCATGATTTTACTTTCCTCTTTGTCAACTGGATCATGTTTGAAATTGTTCCTAAAATACATGCAATCATTCTGATTTGCTTTCTTGAGTGGGAGACAATGGGGAGAGTTACAGTGACACCCAGATTTTGCTCGAGAGATATGTGAACATCACCTTTCATGAGTGTCACAGAAGAGGAAGAGGGGTTGAGAACAGCTTGCCTGGCACGTCCAATGATGTGTTGGCCTTGACAATCATGAGATTAAGATGTAGCTCCTACCCTTAAGGAGCTTATAATATAACTGGCAAGACAATTTAAACACAAATCTATCCGATACCCAATGGGTTAGATATAATTCAGAGCTAAATTATGGGATTTGGGTAATGGAAATGAAAGAAAGCAGAACTCAGTGAGGAATGACTTCATATAGGTCTTGGCACATTTTGTGAAGGTGGAGAGACTTCAAGGATGGGAAGACTTTGACTGGGCCATAGGCTCAACAGGTGAGAGTCACAGAGAAAAGAATATTGAAGAGGCGTGGGCTTCCTCCAAAGTGAGAATGACTGAGCCTACTCTTGCTGCTTTCAATAGTCTTTCCACATCTCCCACTAATCCACTCAGAGCTACAGCTCTTATTAGGTCAAATCTCAAATCTATCCATTTCTCCTCAACCCCACAGCCTTCACCTTAACTCAAGAATTCTTCAAGGCTCACCTCTTTTCCTGTAACAACTTCCTAATGGCTCTTCCTGACTCTACTCTTGGCTGGCTCATCCTCTACAGAATGACCCTCCCAATAGCAAATTGACCACGAAACTAACTCCTCTACTTAAAACTGCTCCATGACTCTCCTCTTGCCTCTGGAGAAAGCTCAACATGAGGCTTATGATAGTGTAGTTTTCACTCACCTCTTCAGCCTCGTCTCTTGCCCTTCTCCACTCTGCATTCTCCTCCCCAGCCACAGACTTATTTGATATTTTCTGAGTGCACTGTGTTTCCCACAAAACCCTATGCCTTTATATAAAGTACCTAGGTGTTTGTATTTCTCAGTGTATAAGCTGTTACTCCTACTTGGCATGCTCTTCTCTGAATCACTCCTCAACCTCCCATCTGCCACCTCACCCACCTGTTGGCTTTGTTTGGCCAATTCCTTTCTATGTCTTGAGTTCAGGTTGGGCTAGGTGTTCCTCCTATGGCTTCCCATGGAGCCTTATGTGCTCAGCACTATCCTGTACCTGTTTGATAAAAGGATTATAATTTCCCTCTGGGCAGGAACAGTGTCTTATCTATCATCATATCCCTATTGCTTTGCACAAAGCTTGTTACATGTTTGTTGCATGAATGAATGAAAGGAAAGGAAAGGCCATGATATGGGAAAAAAATGAAGCAGAAAATCGAGGCTCAATTAAATAAGTAGCATGAAGTCCTTATATATTCTTCAGCAGAAAAATATGATTCAACTGGTTTTAGAAGGATGATTAGAAGGTTCATTCAAGAGAAATAGGTGATGCATAAGAATACTAGCTAGGAGAACATCATAATAATTGCATACTGATGTAATGACATTGGAAGTAATAATAGTAACAATCATGTCTCACATTTACTCAGCACTCAATAAATGCCAGGTACTGCTGTGTCTTAAATATATTAACTTATGCTCACAACAACCCCTGCCTAGAAGATAAAGGGAGATTTCCAAGAAAGAAAAAATACATAGTTTTTATCTCATTCTACACATGAGGAAGACTAGGTACGGAGGCGTTAAGTAACTCACCCAAGATAGTAAAGCTACAAAGTGGCAGAGATTAGAAGCAACTTATAAAAATTATTTCAAAGGGAGAAGAAACACAACTTGAGAGCCAGGCTATTAGAAGATAATGGCATAGGAGAATCAAAAATAACTTTCAGGTTTCTAACCTAGAAAAACGTGGAAGAAGTTGGGAAGATAAGTCAACTTATTGGGAGATACAGTGATCATTTGGGATAGACTGGACTTAATGTCATGGCTAGACATCCTGGTCAAAATGACCCGTAAACAGTGATAATTACTCACGGCAGCCCCACACAAGCTTCCTGCAAGCCTATTGCCATATACTTGCATGGGTTTGAGGAGTTGCAAACATGAACTTGAAATGATATTTTTTAAAGTATTGACTTAATGATGTTCAGTAGGTGAAGAGGAGTCAGTGAAGGGTTTTAAATAGCAGGGTGACATGGTTTTAGTTCACTTGGGTGACCAAGCGAAAGGTGGCTTTGAGGAGGACTTTCTGAAGTCAGGAGCACAGGTTAAGAGTTGAAAAGCTTTGTACACTTAAAAATGGCTAAAATGGTAAATTAAAAGTATGTTCATTTAACCACGATTTAAAAAAAAAAAAGACTTGAGAGGTTGTTTCAGGGGTCCAGATAAGAAAGAATAAAGGCAGAAACTGGGACAAGGTAAAGGGAAACTTAAGGATTTATTTTGTCATCAATCCTCCCAGTTATTCTAGCTAGAAATATAGGAGTGATTTATTATTTAATACTTATTGACCTAGTGCTACATGCCTGGCACTGTGCTAAGACACAAAGATGGATAACAATCTGTGCTTAGATTGCATAATGCAGTCAATTGTCTAGTGAAGTAAACAGATCTCTCTATATATATACAATATTCAGAATACACCATGTCAGGGCAGCATTAGAGACAAGTAAAAGCCATTATAGAAGCATGGTGGAGGGCACCCAACCCCTATAAGTTGGGAAAATAGTTGTTGAAGTGTTCTGAGACATAGTGGTCCCTGACTTGGATCTTAAACAGTGAAGAAGACCTTACCAAGTAAAGGAGAACTGGAGGAATAAAAGGCATTCCAAGTTTTTTTAAAAAGAGAGAGAAAAGAAAAGAAAAAAAGAGCACATGTGGTATTGTTAAGGCATTTTCTGGTAGGCATGGGGGTAAAGGAAGAGACTGAGAGGTCTGGCTCCTGAAGGTTCCAGCATACTTGCTGTTCTCATGACACAGCCATTCTCTTTTCCTGCTGTATTAGTTCATTCTTGCGCTGCTAATAAAGACATAACTGACACTGGGTAATTTTTCAAGGAAAGAGGTTTGATCGACTCACAGTCCCACATGGCTGGGGAGGCCTCACAATCGTGGCAGAAGGTGAAGGGGAAGCAAGAGACGTCTACATGGCAGCAGGCAAGAAAACCTTGTATGGGGAACTCCCCTTTATAAAGCCATCAGATCTCGGGAGACTTATTCACTGCCACAAGAATAGCATGGGAAAGACTGCCCCCATGACTCAATTATCTCCCGGCAGGTCCCTCCCATGACACATGGGAATTACAGGAGCTACAATTCAAGATGAGATCTGTGGGGGAACACAGCCAAACTGTATCACCTGCATAGGTGGTGATGGTGCCCAGAACCCTCATGACTCTGATGGAGAGGGCAGCACCATCAGGCAGGGTAGACAGCTTGTACCTTTGGGAGATGTTAGGAGACAGCTCTCATGACATGCTTTCATCCTCCCTCCAGAAGAGGGAGCAGGGAGGAGGCTTCTTCAGAAGATTCTGAGGATGGAGCAGGCCTTGGCAATAGTCATCACTGAGATAAGATTGAGTAAGAATGGAGAAATGGAAGTTTCCCAGAGCTAACTGTAGAGTTATGAATGAGTACCCATGAGGCACATCTTAGAGACTCCCAGGACAAACATAGGAGTCACCACCTGCAGGGGAAATGAAGTTCTAGGGATGTCTTCAACGGTGGCAAAAGTCAGAAAAATGTATTACATAGCACTTAAGAGCAGGTATCTGAAGTCAGACACTTATTTTAATATTCAGACTTTATCAGTTGATAACTGTCTGAGCTTGGCAGTGCTGTTAACCTCTCTGATCCTATGCTTCTTTTTCTACAAAATGGTGATAAAAATAGCACCTGCTTTACGGTGCTGCCACGAAGACTGAATGTGATGACACCATGTGCTTTGTCCAGTCCCTGACACATGAGAAGAGGCCCAGGATTTGTTACTACAACCTTTACTACTCAAGATACCCCCATTTTATCCTCCCCAGTCAGAAGGACAAGACACTCAGAAATGTAGATCCCACTGGTATCATTTTCGAATTGATCATGTAAATCAGTATTTTTTAAGAGTTAGTTTTCTAGAAGGTTTTCATCCATAGAGTGAAGGACACCCACTAGTTACTCTTACATAGCTGAGTGTCTCTACATAAAGCAAAAAAAAGGAAAAAATGCTTACTATTTACTGGTAATACAAAATAAAATACGCCAAATATGGCTTCTTAGCACTAATTTTAGAGTGAACTAATTAATGAGACTTTCTCTCTTTCTGTCCTATAGTTTCCTTGTTTGTAAAAAATTAAGCAATCTTGTTATAAAATTAGTTCAATAGACAGAGTTGATGTCCTTGGAGATGACTTCAGGGGAAGGTCTGGTATTTCACACACAAGATGAAAGAGCACATAGCAGCTATTTCTGGAACTGAAAAAAGGGGCCACTAACACATTTCAGTGAGTTTTTCCCTTGGGAAATTGTGCCAGGTACACATTTTACATTTTCACTTACTAAGAAAATGAATATATCTTAAAATACAAGAATGAATTTAACTCCAGTGTTATACACTAACAATCCCAAGTCATCCTTATCATATGAATGATTCAAAAGTTAAGTGAAATGAAGATTTCTACATTTTTTAAAAATAATTTCAGGCAGAAAAATGTTACTCGCCATCAGAAATGTATGAACCCTAATGAATAAAAATATAATTGACAGGGAAAACACAAAATTTGTCTAAGTAAAATTGAATCTGGTAATCATATTGCCAAACAATACTCCAAATTTTATATAAAAACTGACGCCTTAAAACAATTGAGAGCACAAAACTATCTGGCAATGTTAACTTCTGAAATGATCTTCAAACTGTGTAGAAAGGACTAACGTTGTTAAGCAGGAACTGAATCCCAAGATACAGAGGAAAGTAAAGTACTTGGCCACAGTAGATGGCATCAAACTTTCAGACCAAGATATATTATATCTCAGGATACAAAGGGAATGTGCAGGTGCAATCAGGGACCCAAATAGACGCCCCAGGAGAAATCAGAGAAATTAAAACAATATTAAGACTTGGAGTAAAATGCCTCTCTCTTCCAAAAGATAAGCTGTAGAAAATACCAAAGAATAAGCTTTATATCTACATCTAGAAAAATTCTAAAATGGTTTATAGCTAGCCAATATTTAGGAAAGAAAGAGGTGGTCAAGAGGTTCCATATGTTCCAAGTGGGTTCACTAAGGAAAGGAATTGCCCAACTAGCCATCAGTTTAGGGAGTTGTCATAGATACCACATAGGATTTTAGCAAAGCAGTTTAAAAGCTTTCAAAAGCTTTTCTACATGATCCAAGGATAAATATACTATATGAATCAAGGCCATATTTGTATGACCATTGTAACCAGATTTGTAGATGGTTGAAAAATGTTAAATATGGATAAGAACCCACCTGAAAGGAGGTCTCTAGGGTTTTGAATCTAGTCTTGTTATTTCTTATAATGTTGTCAATGGCCTAAATCAATACCTAAAAAGGTACATAAATATCCACTGAATTTTAGAATAAAGATTTTAGTAGATTTTGCCTTTTCTTTCCCCAGACTGAGGAAAAAATTGGGGCCAAAATAAATAAGAGGAAATTTATGAAATTTACATAGAAACTTTTATGTATTGATTCAAAACACAAATACACAAGGCATTTTATTTCAGAATGACCCTGTAATGTGGGTATTATACTTGCATGTTGTAGGTGATAAAACTGAGGTTTGCCAAGTTAGTAACTTCCCCAAGTCACTTTACAATCTCTTGCTTCCATCGTCACATCTCTTTCTACACAATCTGATCCTCCTGCAACCCTCTTATAAGGAAACTTGTGATTACTTCAGGCCCACTATTATAAACTAAATGTGTGTATCCCCCCAGAATCCATATGTTGAAGCTTAAATCCCTCAATGTTATGGTATTTAAAGGTGGAAACTTTGAGGACAATTAGGTCATGAGGGTAGAGCCCTCTTGAATGGGATTAGTGCCCTTATAAAAAGAAACAAGAGAGGTAATCTTTACTTTTCCGCCATGTGAGGACAGAACAAGAAAACAGCCATCTACACACCAGGAATAGTGTCTTCATCAAACACCAAATCTGCTGGCACCTTGATCTTGGACTCCCCGCCATCGTAACTGTAAAATATTAATTTCTGTTTTTTAAGCCACCCAGTCTACAGGATTGGATTATAGCAGCCCAAACTTAGTAAGATGTCCATGCAAATAAATTAGGATGACCTCCCTACTCAAAATATTTAACTTAATCCCATCTGATACGGGTTGGATCTGTGTCCCTGTCCAAATCTCATGTCAAATTGTAATCCCCGATGTTGGAGATGGGGCCTGATGGAAGGTGACTGTATCATGGGGACAGTTTCTCGTGATTTAACACCATCCTCCATGGTGCTGTCATCACAATAGTGAGTTCTCATGAGATCTGGTCATTTAAAAGTGTGTGGCATCACCTCCTTCTTGCTCTTGCTCCTATTCCAGTCATGTAAGATGTGCCTGCTTCCCTTTCACCTTCTGCCATGATTGTAAGTTGCCTGAAGCTCCCCAGAAGTCAAGCAGATGCCAGTATCATGCTTCCTGTATAGCCTTTGTAACTTTAGCCAATTAAACCTCTTTTCTTTATAAATAACTCAGTCTTAGTTATTTCTTTACAGCAGTATGAGAACGGACTAATATATAATAGGCAAAGTTCCTTTTGTTATGTAAGGTCACATTCACAGGTCCCAGGGATTTGGATATGAACATCATTGGGAGACATTATTCAGCCAATCACACTGGTACAGAATGATCAGGGGTGTAAGTATTGCAGATGAGGTCAGAGAAGTGACTAGGAACTCAACCACATGGGCCCTGAAGGTCACTGTAAGAATCTTGGGTTTTATCATAAGTTAAGTGGAAAGACATGCAGAGAAATGACACAATTGAACTTGTATCTTTAAAGGACCACTCTAGCCAATGCATTGAGAGGGGTCTACAGAGAGCCATGATATATGTAGGAAAAACAGTAAGAAGGCACCTGCAGTGATCTAGGTGAGAAACAAAGGCAACTCGCACCAGGGTGGTATCAGTGGAGGTGGTCAGAAATCACTGGGTTTGGAGATACCTTGAAGAGTAGAGCCAAAAGTATATTTTGACTGATTCAATGTGCTCAGAGAAAGAGTGGTCAAGGATGATTTCTTTTTAACCTGAGCAATTAATATAATGGAATTGCCACCAACTCAAATAGAAACTTCTGTAGAAAGAGTAGGTTTAGATGCAGATGTTAGGATAGAGCTGTGCATTCTGTTTGGGATATGTTAATGTTATCATTACTATCAGACATCAAAGTAGAGCTATCAAATAGGAAGTTGGATTTAGGAATCTGGTGTTTAGGAAAAAAATCATGAGCTAGAAATATAAATATGGGAACATGGGAATTGTCAGCATATCAGTGGTATTTTCAGCTATGAGACTGGATGAGATCATCAAGGGGATACATGTAAAAATAAATAAGAGATGATTAAGAACTGAGTTCTGGAGCATGTCCATGTTCAGAGGACAGGGAGAAGAAGGGGAGCTATAAATAGGGACCAAAAGAAAGTGACTGTGCACGAGCAGTTTCTTGGAAAACAAGTGAAAAAGTATACTAAGGATGATGAGTTATCCTCTCCAACACATGGGGTGAGCACTGAGAACTGGACTGACCAATCTCTGTGACCTGGAATAGTCTGATAACTCTGAGTAGTAAAAGCCAAGACAGCTTTGCCAGTGCTTCAGCTGGGGTCAAACCAGCTACCAGCAACACAATCTGCATGCCATATAGGGCTTTACATAATCCATAAGCTGGGTTCCTTTACTTTCAGTCTACTGAAACCAATGGGTTATTTTCAGGGTTTATCTTATTTGGATTCTCAGTAAGGAAAATTTTAGTTGACCACTCCCAGCTTGAAATGCTCTCTCCTTTGGTGCTACCGTTCTCTTTGTTAGAGAACCATGGTTTGGGCTGGGTGCAGTGGTTCACGCCCGTAATCCCGGCACTTTGGGAAGCTGAGGTGGGTGGATCACAAGGTCAGGAGACGGAGACCATCCTGGCCAACATGGTGAAACATGGTGGTGCATGGCTATAGTTCCAGCTACTCAGGAGGCTGAGGCAGGAGAATTGCTTGAACCCGGGAAGCGGAGGGTTGCAGTGAACCTAGATTGCACCGACACAGCGAGACTCCATCTAAAAAAAAAAAAAAAAACATAGTTTGGGAAAATTACTAGAGCATTTTAGGCAAAAAAACGACATGACTGTATTTTACACTTTGGAAAAAAATCACTCTGAAGGTATGTTGAGCCATGTAGAGAAGTAGAGAAGTAGTATAGGAGGATCTCAGGGAAGAGACTGAAAGAAAGCAAGGCATGTGAGAGCTAGCTGCATGGAGATGGTTCAAGGATGAGAAGAAAAACAGTAGGTAAACGTATTGGAAGTAGAGGGGATTAGACCAGAAAACCCAGTTTGATGTGAGGACAGTGAAGGATGTGAGTTCAAAGATGACTACTAAATATATGAATAAATAGCAGATGATTGCATCCATGGGAAACATTTTTAAGAAATAAGATTTCTGTGCCCCATTTTCAGAGACTCTGATTCAGTAGGTCTGAGGTGGAGCCTGGGATTCTGCATTTGTAGTGAACATCCCAAGTTAACCTGGTCCAGACATCTGTGCAACATACTCTGAGAAACACTAATACAGGCAATGCTTGAATCCATGATAGGATGTGCAATGCTCATTCTCTTAAGACAAATTTACTAGGCTGGGTGTGGTGGCTCATCACACCTGTAATCCCAGCACTTTGGGAGGCCGAGGCGGGTGGATTGCCTGAGGTCAGGAGTTTGAGACCAACTTGGGCAACATGGTGAAACCCCATCTCTACTAAAAATACAAAAATCAGCTGGGTGTGGTAGCACGTGCCTGTAGTCCCAGCTACTTGGGAGGCTGAAGCAGAAGAATCGCTTCAACCCAGGAGGCGAAGGTTGCAGTGAGCTGAGATCGCACCATTGCACTCCAGCTTGAGCGACAAGAGAAAAACTCTGTCTCCAAAAAAAAAAAGAAAAGAAAAGAAAAAGAAAAAAAAAGACATATTTATTAAGCACCTATAAGGTAGCACATACGGTGCTAATTGATGGAGATGCAAAAATAAAAACAAAAACGGACAAGGCACCTGTACTACAGACTGGTGGAAGGGACAGACATACAAATTTATCATTACAGACCCTGAGAAGTGCTTTAAGAAAAAGCAACAAGCCTTGTGGGAATATAGAACAGGAGAACCAGAGATAGTTTCAGGAAATTAGGAAAAGCCTCTCAGAGGAGGCAGCATTTGGGCTGAGATCAAACAAACGCCTAGGAGTTAACTTGGAAGTTAAGTGGGCAAGGAGGTAAGATTATAAAGAGTGAGAAGGAAAGAGGGCTGAGGCAGAACTTCGGGAAAGCTATTGTCAGAAGTCAGGCAGCAGAAAAGGATAATGAGAAGGAACAACCAGAGAGACAGGAGGAAAACAGGGAGAGAATGATGTCATGGGACCTGCAGCAGAACATACAGAAAAAGAAAGGAGTGGCCAATAGTGTCTAGTTCCAAGGAGAGTCCAGTGAAGTCAGGACTGAAGAGTGACCTTGTGCCAGGACACTGTGGAACTGCAGAAGAGAGGCAGGAAGGTGTGGAGGCTAGGAGGGTGGATTCTGAGGTCACCTGCCCCCAAATCCCAGCCCTACCACTTACTATCAGTGAGAACTTTAGGAAGTCTCCTCACATTTCTAGTTTCAGTGATCCCACTTGTAAAATCTAATATGGTGGGAGGCTCATTAGAACAGAGCTATTTATCTGGCTTATTCATTGGAGTACCTCCAATACCTAGTATATGCCCAATATATTGAAGATAATACATATTTATTGAATGAATAAGTACAGTAATAGTAATGCCTCACAGTGTAGCATTCAGTGAGTTAGTATGGATAAATCACTTAGAACAATGGTTTCCAAACTTTGCTATATTTGGGGATCATCTAAGAATCTTTACAACATAATGATACCTGGCTACTTCCCTACACACTGATTAAGAGTTCAAAAAACTCCTCAGGTGAATTCAATGTGCAGCAAACTTTGGGATGCATTAGTTTAGAGCAATGCGCAGCATATAGAAAGCATTTTCCAAATAAACTTAAGTTGGGGAAGCTTGCAGGAAGAGACAGAATTCAGGGGGAGGGTGGAAATCAGTGTGCAACTGACCGATTACATGTACAATGTAATTGTGAACTGGTTGCTCATTATCCAAGGATTACCCCTGCTAGTGTAATTGCAGACTTTTTCCCACTTGGTGCATTGAATTCTTTGGTCTTTCTACCAAAATTAAGTAGGTATTATTTCCGCTCAACATCTGTTGGAAAGAAGCAAAGAAAGTGTCTATAAGAGTGAGACCTGTCTCTCCAAAAGGTGGGTAAGGCCAAAATACACACTGTAAAAAAAAAAGAAAAGAAAACGCCTGTGAAGTCACCTGCAGTCCCAGTGGTACTATGTACCAATGTTTCCCAAGCAGTTTTGAAAATGATTCCTACCATCACTTCAGACCAGCTGAAGAATTCAGATCACAGATAGGTGATCTGAATTATGTTTTCTGTCGTGGATGTAACCCTATCCAGACTGTACTTTCTCCCTTCTAGAAATCTTGCAGCTGTGAGATTAATGCCAAGTTGTGTGTTTCAAATACAATTCAATAAAGAAGGCTTCACTCAGATAACAAGAGGCTCTCTGAGATTATTTATACAACAGCTGTTAACTTTTGTGTTGAATTCTGCTTGGATATTTGATGCTTTCCTTTAATTCAGAAAAGCACTTAAAGCACTTAGAAAGGCACCGGATTGATTTTCAGTTCGGGAATCCCATGTTGGCAGAGCAAGTTAGACACAGTTCAATAAAATTTTGGGAGCAAATTTTCTGCTCTAGCAAGCAGGTAAAAAATGGAGTTAGAAATGCATTCTGGACAGACAAGAGTTTGCTTATGATGGAATAAGGAGTTCACACTGAAGGAAACGTGGACAAAACTGAGAGGCAAGTCAGATGGAAGTAGAGATAGAGGATTTCAAGGTTAGTGGAGAAGGTCAAAGATTAGGAATTAGGGTGGCATTTGCAAAGGAAAAGTCCTGGAAAAAGGAGGAGAGAGGATGAGGAGGGTCCCAGATCAGGGAGAAGGGGTAGATAAAATACTTAAAAATTATTCATTGGGAACATAAGAGAGAAGAAACGAAAGAAACAGGCAAAGAAGAGGCTTCCCAAACAAGGGAGAAAATGAATAAGTAGGCCAGTTAACATGAAAAAGTCTGGGGCAGGGGCCAGGCACGGTGGTGTGGTGGTGTTAGGATTACACGCCTGTAATCCCAACACTTTGGGAGACCAAGGTGCGCGGATCACATGAGCCCAGGAGCTGCAGACCAGACTGGGTAACATGGAGAAATCCTGTTTCAAAAAAAAAAAAATGCAATAATTAGCCTAGCATAGTGGCACATACTTGTAGTCCCAGCTATTTGGGAGGCTGAGGCAGGAGGATCACTTGAGCCTGGGAGGCGGAGATTACAGTAAACTGAGATGGCGCCACTGTACCCCAGCCTGGGCAACAGAGCAAGACCCTGTCAGAGAAGAGAAGAAAAGAGAATAGAAGAGAAGAGAAGAGAAGAGAAGAGAAGAGAAGAAGTGAAGCTATTAGCATAGAACACTTTTATCATTGCTACCTTTGAACAAATCTCTAAGTAAGCATTTTCAAAAGTTCTTAGTTTCAATTTCCAATAGAGTCAATACCAGTAGTTATAACCCACATAAAAGAAAAGAAAAGAAGGGAGGAGGGACGGAGAGAGAGAGAGAGAGAAAGAGAAAGGAAGGAAGAAAGAAAGAAATGTTGATGTGTCAACAAGATGATAAGGGCAGTTAAGTCAGGAGCCTAGGAGAGCCTGAGTCATGTTCTGATTTGAAGGAGGAAGGAGAAGGAGGAAAGAGAATCGAACTCACTGTTCTCTGCCACCGTTGATGACTTTTCCATTTGTCCTGCCTGCAGCAAAAAGCAGAGTAAAACGAAACCTATCTGTGGATGACAGAGATTTAAATAGTTGTGGTTAATTTATTACTGATAATTTTCAAATGTGAAAGTTCTGATAAGTGCTCATACAAGAATAATGCAACTGACAAGCAAATTTGGTGGCATGAAAAACGAGGTAATAAAACCATTCCAATAAACTTAGATGCCTTAAAGGACCGTGATTAAACCTATTTTCAAAGAAGTCAGCAAAAGTTAATCTTAATTTATAAAATTAGATGAACATACCGTTTTTGTACTTTTTTCGTGTTTTTTTATTACACTTTAAGTTCTGGGGTACATGTGCAAAACGTGCAGTTTTGTTACATAGGTATACACGTGCCATGGTGGTTTGCTGCACCCATCAACCTGTCATCTACAGTAGGTATTTCTCCTAATGCTATCCCTCCCCTATCCCTCCACCCCCGACAGGCCCCAGTGTGTGATGTTCCCCTCCCTGTGTCCTTGTGTTCTCATTGTTCAACTCCTACTTATGAGTGAGGACATGTGGTATTTGATTTTCTGTTCTTGTGTTACCTTGCTGAGAATTATGGTTTCCCACTTCATCCATGTCCCTGCAAAGTACATGAACTCATCCTTTTTTATGGCTTCATAGCATTTCATCGTGTATATGTGCCACATTTTCTTAATCCAGTCTATCATTGATGGACATTTGGGTTGGTTCAAAGTCTTTGCTATTGTGAATAGTGCTGCAATAAACATATGTGTGCATGTGTTTTTATAGTAGAATGATTTATAATCCTTTGGGTATACACCCAGTAATGGGATGGCTGGGTCAAATGATATTTCTAGTCTAGATCCTTGAGGAATTGCCACACTGTCTTCCACAATGGTTGAGCTAATTTACACTCCCACCAACAGTGTAAAAGTGTTCCTAGTTCTCCATATCCTCTCCAACATCTGTTGTTTCCTGATGTTGTAATGATCGCCATTCTAACTGGTGTGAGATGGTATCTCATTGTGATTTTGATTTGCATTTCTCTGATGACCAGTGATGATGAGCATTTTTTTCATGTGTCTGTTGGCTGCATTAATGTCTTCTTTTGAGAAGTGTCTGTTCATATCCTTTGCCCACTTTTTGATGGAGTTGTTCGTTTTTTTCTTGTAAATTTGTTTAAGTTCTTTGTAGATTCTGGATATTACCCCTTTGTCAGATGAATGGATTGCAAAAATTTTCTCCCATTCTGTAGGCTGCCTGTTCACTCTGATGAGGTCCACTCCAGACCCTGTGTGCCTGGGTATTACCAGTGGAGGCTGCAGAACAGCAAAGATTGTTCTTTCTTCTGGAAGCTTTGTCCCTGAGGGACACCTGCCAGATGCCAGCCAGAGCTCTCCTGTATGAGGTGTCTCTCGGCGCCTACTGGGAGGCGTCTCCCAGTCAGGATACATGGGGGTCAGGGACCCACCTGAGGAGGCAGTCTGATCCTTAGCAGAGCTGGGATGCTGTGCTGGGAGGTTCACTGCTCTCTTCAGAGCCGTCAGGCAGGGAGGTTTAAGTCTGCTGAAGCTGCACCCACAGCTATCCTTTCCCCCAGGTGCTTTGTCCCAGGGAGATGGGGGTTTTATCTGTAAGTCCCCGACTGGAGCTGCTGCCTTTTTTTCAGAGATGCCCTGCCCAGAGAGGAGAAATCTGGCAATCTGGCCACAGGGGCCTTGCTGAGATGCCATGGGCTCCCCCCAGTTCTTACTTCCTGGTGGCTTTGTTTACACTGTTAGGTAAAACCGCCTACTCAAGCCTCAGCAATGGGGGATGCCCCTCCCCACACCAAGCTCCCAGTATGGATCGCAGTGTCCCAGGTGGATCGCAGACTGCTGCTGTGCTGGCAGCGAGAATTTCAAGTCAGTGGATCTTAGTTTGCTGGGCTGCATGGGGATGGGACCCGCCGAGCCAGACCACTTGGCTCCCTGGCTTTAGCCCCCTTTCCAAGGGGGTGAACCGTACTGTCTCGCTGGCATTCCAGGTGCCACTGGGGTATGGAAAAAAAAAACTCCTGCAGCTAGTTTAGTGTCTGCCCAAATGGCCACCCAGTTTTGTGCTTGAAACGCAGGGCCCTGGTGGGGTAGGCACCAGAGGGGATCTCCTGGTCTGCAGGTTGCAAAGGCTGTGGGAAAAGTGCAGTATCTGGGCCGGAGTGCACAGTTCCTCAGGCTGATTCACTCAGGGCTTCCCTTGGGTAGGGGAGAAAATTCCCCGAACCCTTGCACTTCCCTGGCAAGGCAATGCCCCACCCTTCTCTGGCTCGCCCTCCTTGGGCTGCACCCACTGTCCAACCAGTCCCAATGAGATAAACCGGGTACCTCAGTTGGAAACGCAGAAATCACCTGTCTTCTGTGTCGATCACGCTGGAAGCTGCAGACCAGAGCTGTTCCTATTCAGCCATCTTGCCAGCAATCTCCTCATACAGGAGAGCTCTGGCTGGCATCTGGCAGGTGCCCCTCTGGGAGGAAGCTTCCATTGGAAAGAACAGGCAGCAATCTTCGCTGTTCTGCAGCTTCCGCTGGTGATAGCCAGGCAAACAGGGTCTGGAGTGGACCTCCAGCAAACTCCAGCAGACCTGCAGCAGGGAGGCCTGACTGTTAGAAGGAAAACGAACAAAACAGAATGGAAGAGCACGTTTACTTTATCCGAAGGTCACCAACATCAAAGACCAAGGTAGATAAATCCACAAAGATAGGGAGAAACCAGCACAAAAAGGCTGAAAATTCCAAAACCCAGAACGCCTCTTCTCCAAAGGATTGCAATTCCTCTCCAGCAAGGGAACAAAACTGGACGGAGAATGAGTTTGACGAATTGACAGAAATAGCCTTCAGAAGGTGGGTAATAACAAACTCCTCCGAGCTAAAGGGGCATGTTCTAACCCAATGCAAGGAAGTTAAGAACCTTGAAAAAGGGTTAGAGGAATTGCTAACTAGATTAACCAGTTTAGAGAAGAACATGAATGACCTGATGGAGCTGAAAAACACAGCACGAGAACTTTGTGAAGCACACACAAGTATCAATAGCCAAATTGATCAAGTGGAAGAAAGGATATCAGAGATTGAAGATCAACTTAATGAAATAAAGTGTGAAGACAACATTAGAGAAAAAAAGAATAGAAAGGAACAAACAAAGCCTCCAAGAAATATGGGACTATGTGAAAAGACTAAACCTACATTTGATTGGTGTACCTGAAAGTGACGGGGAGAATGGAACCAAGTTGGAAAACACTCTTCAGGATATTATCCAGGAGAACTTCCCCAACTAGCAAAGACAGGCCAACATTCAAATTCAGGAAATACAGAGAACACCACAAAGATACTCCTCGAGAAGAGCAACCCCAAGACACATAATTATCAGATTCACCAAGGTTGAAATGAAGGAAAAAATGCTAAGGGCAGCCAGAGAGAAAGGTCGGGTAACCCACAAAGGGAAGCCCATCAGACTAACAGCGGATTTCTCTGCAGAAACCCTACAAGCCAGAAGAGAGTGGGGGCCAATATTCAACATTCTTAAAGAAAAGAATTTTCAACCCAGAATTTCATATCCAGGTGAACATACTTTTTACAGAGGAAATAATTTTGATATATAACATAATTCTGAGACATAATTCATAAAATATATCAACAATTTACAAAGCATAGGCTAAGAGCATCCCAAGGTTGTCAAGTAAAGAGATTTGGTAAGTTTGGATTACAGTTTAGATATCTATATTTTTATAAAACTTTATGCATGCATCTGAGGTTCATTCCCATCTGAGAACCTCTGACCTAAAAAACAGCAGACTTAAGTTAAGAATAAGCTTGTAGCCAATAAGCATTTAAACAATAACTAAAATTCATGACTGATAACACTTTACTATTGATGCCCAGTATCATCAGGCAAAATAGCACCAAGGCTCTGATAAATGGAAACATATCACAGACATCAAGAGCTTTGAAAAATCCCTTGGAACTTCACATGCAGAATTTCCACAATTTCTGAAATATTTATGTTGACAACATTTTACTTATGAGAATTCCACCTGGGAAGGAGAAGCATCTCTTTTGATTTGACAACTCTTCTCATGCAATACATCAATAGCAGTGTAGATTTTAAAAAACAAAAACAAAAACAAACTAATTATTTCTAGTACTTTTCAAAGTGAAGAAACAAATCCTTGTGATTTTGCAGGGGTCCTCTGGGAAATCAGATATATTGTTTTCAGTACAATTCTGAAAGTTTTACTTTACACTTTTTTCTATAATTGAGGGTCTAATTTTAGGGAGACAAAGATAAAAAATATTATCAGAGGAAATTAGGCACTTGATTAAGGTTAGATCATAAATGCCTGAAAAGTAATTATTACCTATTTAATTGAAAGAACAAAAAATTCAAAAATAAGCATTGACGGTAACGTAATTATCAAAATGTTAGTTATTATAGAAGTGAGGATTCGTTTTTCTCTTTTTTGTTGTTTTCTTAAGTAATGTAGGATGTAATAAAGTCAAGTTAAAGCACAGAAAGCCATTCTGATAAGACACAGAATCTTTGCTTTGTAGGAGGATGACACAAGAAGATTAACCCTTCATATTGTAAGCAAAAGCAAGAAGCAGTAAATCAAGGAAGCAAGCCCATCAATGCTGAACAAACTTTGCTAAACTACTAACACATTCCATAACCTTTCAGACGCAGGGATTATAAACCAAGGCAAAGAAAATGTACACTCTAAGCTTTGCCTTTCATTGTGCTCTTTAATATTCTGGAACAAACTGGTGCTTTAAGACAGATCTCACAAGACCACAAGAACTAATTTCATAAGATGCTATTAGCATAGAATGCTTTTATCATTGCTACCTTTGAACAAATCCCTAAGTGAGCATTTTCAAAAGTTCTTAGTTTCAATTTCCAAGAGTCAATATCAGTAGCTGTAACCCACATGAACAAAACTCCTCGGGGTCATCAATAAGTTTTAAGAGTATAAATGGGTCTGAAGAACAGAAAAAAGAAAAAGAGAAAAGAAAAAATAACAGAGAAGTACTATTTTAGGAGAAAACTATTCTTTTTCTTAAAAAACAGAAGTACATACAGAGTCATATTTTCTCTGTCATTATTGCTCCTAGTATATGCTCAACCACCAATACTAATTACAACTTAAGCAAAGTAAATAATTATTATTTCACAGATAACACTTGGGAGTAGATAATAGAGAACAGTCTGTAACAAGCGTTCATTTTAGCAACAAGCAGAACTCATAAACACACATAACACAATTTTCTATGGCCACATACTTGCTGTAGCCCTCCATGCCCTCTGAAATTAGCAAAAATTAACCAAGGAGATAGCCTATCTGTAGTACATAAAAAGCAAAAGCGTGTAAACATAAAATTATGTTCATTAATCAATGTTTCAGTGTTCTATCTTACTTAGACGTAATTTAGGTATCCAGTGATCATTCATTAATCAGTTTAAGGCTCTAAATTCCCTAAAGATCTTTTTTGATTTGAGATATAATTCACCTACCATAAAAGTCACCATTTTAATGTGTACAATTCATTGGTTTTTAGTACATTCATAAGGTTAGGCAACCACCACCATTATCCAATTCCAGAATATTACATTACCCCAAAGGGAAACCCCATATTCATTAGCAGTCACTCCCCATCCCTCCTTTCCCCTTGGCAACTGCTAATATATTTTGTTTCTATATATATGTTTTTAACTATTCTAGACATTTTATGTCAAATCATATAATATGTGACCTTATGTCTGGCTCTTTGCACTCAGCATTTTTTCAAGGTTTATTCATGCTGCTGCAAGTGTCAATACTTCATTCCTTTTTCTAGCCAAATAATATTCCATTTCATGGATATGCCACTTTTATCTATTCATCAATTGATGGACATTTTGGTTTACTTCCACTCTTAGGCCATTATGAATAATGCTGCTATGAACGTTTGTGTGCAAGTTGTGATATAAACATGTTTTGAATTTTCTTGGTGGAAGCTAGAAATGAAATTTCTAGATCGTATGGCAACTCTACTTTTAATTTTTGAAGAATTATAAAACTGTTTTTCACAGAAGCTACATCAGTTTATTTTCATATCAACAATGTCTGAGAGTTCTGATTTCTCCGCATTCTTGCTAACACTTGTTATTGTCTGTCTTTGATTGTAGCCATCTTAGTGTGTGTGAAGTGGCATCTCATTGTGGTTTTGGTTTGCATTTCTCTAATGACTAATTTTGTTGAGCATCTTTTCATGTGCTTATTGGATACTTTGTATATATCTTTGGAGAAATGTCTGTGTAGATACTTTGCCCACTTTTAAATTGGGTTATTTGTCTTCTTTTTGTTAAGCTCCCTAAAGGTTTTAGAAATTATCTTCAAGCTGACATATGACAAAATATGACACCTACTGAAATAAAGTGTTTTTCAAAATAAGGTTTCAATTAGTAATACACATATTTATATTGTTTGAAACCAGTCAGGACACCTGTATGAGTTTAGGAAAAGCATGCCCAAACAAGATTTTTAAAATGTAACTCTTATATTATTGGTAAACTAGTGAAAATTTTGCTATTTTTTATTATATAAAAATTATTAAACTCGTCTTATTTGCCAAAGACTTACCTTAATTGGATGAACTTGGATTCATAAAATATTTTTGAGTTATTTCCTACAAGAATACTTTTTTAAAAATTATAGCACATTGAAAGTAGTCTTGGTTCAAGTTCCCTATTTTCTTGGAATTTTAGGGATATTCAGTGTACATTTAGTTATCTCTATAGGCCAATTGGAACAGAGCTCCTTCAGTAAGAGTCTCTTACATCTCATTTATTAGAACTCCCTGGGGAGAGAAAACCATTGCACAGTCAATGAGAGATAAAATCCTTTCCAGATTACAAACATGTATCACAGAGACCCACAGATACCTTAAAGCTCCAATTCTGCCATTTTAGTCATAGATCAAGAGTAAATACAGAAATACAGAAACTCACTAGTACAGATATCAAAGAGCTATTCTCCTCTGTAGACGTGATATTCTGAAATAATTTGAATTCAAAATAGGCAAATAGACAAATACAAGAGAAACAATCAAGATTTCTATCATCTCTCACTCAAGAGAGAATAGATCTCTATAAACCATAAATCCATTTAGAGAGCTTACCAAATGATTAGATCATAAACCAAATTCACAATCACTGCTTCCATCAATGGGGAATAATTTATTAGCTGTACACAAAGAGATAACAAAAACAGAAGACAAATTAGTGGAGAGGGAAATTAAAATTAGAAAACAGAAAATAAGCAAAGCTCTATTACCCCTTCAGATTCACCTCTATAAACCAAGAAAAGACATCCCTGGGGAAAGGGAGCCCCTGACTTGCCCCATTTCTAGTGATGACTTTCATCCAACTCTGTCAGAGTAGGGCATCTCAGTGGAACCTCCAAAATGACTAAAGAATCTTTTTTTTAAGGCTCTCATACAAACAGAAAAAGAACAGGCATCAAAGATTTTGTCTCACTATTAATTAAATGAGATAACTAGGGAAGATGTTACTATTAGTTCAAAAGAGAAGTCAAAGAACCGCAAATTTATATGGAGTAAAGAACTGGTGGAATTATTTTACAAATGGAAGCAAAGCTGACTTTTTTCACAGGGCAGCAGGGGAAGGTCATCCCTCTACCAGTCAGAAGTTATTTGGATGTCTATAAAAACCAATAATCATTTAAAATGGGCAAGAATTACTTACACTCTAACTGGTTTCTTAAATTTATAGGACTGTAAAATAGTCTAGTTGAGACAAAGTTGCAGACAATCTCCATAGACTCCAGCGTTCCATTGAAAAATAGGTTTGGTAATTTTGTTTGTTTGTTTGTTTGTTTGCTTATTTCAAAGTCTTAAATCTCTTCTTACAAGATCAAATACAAATACAAGTTCTTAAAAGAATCTGGTAAATTCTTCTTCTACAGTCTTGAGAAGCATTTGACCTTTGACAGCAAATAAAATCTTTGCATTAAATAGATTAAATATTAAATAATTGCATTAAATATTAAATAATTGTGCTGTCTCCATCATGTGTTTTCTCATTTGGCCCTTTAGGAAACTTACTTAATCACCTCCTTCTATGAGTGTTTTTCAATGTTAATTTGTGTCTAAGATTTCTACAAGCTACGCCATTCTTCCAATTGGTACTTTTGCATAAAAGAAAATTCCTGTGTTTATTTTGTCTGTTTATATTCAATATAATTATGATCCACAGTTCCTAAAATTGTCTTTTGAATGTAAATACATTCCTTTAGCTATTGATTTTGTCATTTGATTATGTCTCTAAAAGTCAGCAAATTCTTTAGAAAATTTTAGTTTTGTATTTCTCCTTCATTTTCAATAAATTTATACCTCCTTGTGATACCTTGCAGCCAATCTCAATGTCTTCTACCATGTATTCTTCAGTTTAGACTGAAACAAATTCTCACATGATTTTTATTTTTCTATGTACTTTTGGGGATGTAGAAATGGATGTCCCTCAGCACCAAGAGAACTTTTTCCTCCTTCCACCTTTATGATTGTCCAATATATGCCACGGTGAAACATTTCTGCTTGTCTGGCTTCCCTCATTCTTGGTAACAGCTTTACTCTGTAAAGCGAATTTTCTCACCTATTCTTTTCATTATTGTTATATCTGAAATTTCCCCTCTACTTAGTCTTTTTTGCTTGCAATTGAATCTTTTCTATCATTAAACTGTTTTCATTCTTATTTGGTATTTTTCTCCATCATCTCTCACTGCCCTAGGTAAATGAATAAGAAAGTAGTTTTTCATTCATTTGCTTGAACAGTGTTTTTGACTTTAATCAAACTTCTAAAATCTCTGTCTTCTGCTCCATCCCTCTCATATTTCTCTTAATTTGCATTAAAATATTTAATATCACAAGTGGCAAAACATACACATCCTTTCCCTGTCACTAGATATAGTAATTTTTAAAAGCAATTTTTAAATTTTTAAGATATTTTTATCCATTATGTTTTCCCTATTTATTCCTCTATAAGAGTCTTGGGACCAGGTATCAGGAAAGATGGGAAAGTAGGAGGTAGAATGTGAGACAAAGGAGAAGGGAAAGAAGAAAAAACAAGTGATATAGACAGGAGATAGGGAAATACTGGAAGAGGGTGGTTCCCCGGCAAAGGCCCTATCCTCAAGCCTGGAGACCCAGGGCCCTAAATGGGGACAGGCATTCCTGTTTTCACACCCAAAAGTTGCCTTTCGGCCCACCATGCCCCTATCCTGTACCCATATAAACCGTGAACCCCAGGCTCTAGAAGCAGACAAGCAGACGAGGAGATGAGACTAGCAGACTGACAGTGGAATGTTTCAGCAGAGAAAGAGAGGAAGAACATCTGAACACTGTTCGGTGTCTTGTTCCAGTGTCTTCAGGGGAAGATCATCTTCCCATTCCATCCCCCCTTCCGGCTCCCATCCATCCCACTGAGAGCCACCTCCACCACTCAATAAAACTCTACATTCATCCTTCAAGCCCATGCATAACCCAATTCTTCTGGGATGCTGGGTAAGAGTTCAGGATACAGAAAGCTGCCACACTGGCCCTCTGCCCTTGCAAAAAGTCAGAGGGTCCACTGAGCTGGTTAACACTTAAACCATCTGTGGATGGCAAGGCTAAGAGGGCGCTGTAACACTGAGGTCACAGGCACCCACCCCTAGACACTACCGTGGGGCCAGAGCCAAAGCACTTGCCCTGGCTCCTGCACCTGCCCGTCTGCGTGCTCCCCCTGCCATCAGGGTTTTAAGGAGCAGTGACAGAACAAGCGGGCCACACCCCTGTCACATGTCCTGTGAGACGGATCAAGGAACTCTCCCATTTCACAAGGACAGAGAGAAGATGGAAGCCTCCTGCTGCTTTGAGTCAGCAGGTAGATCTCTTTATTCCCACCTTCCTAAATTAAAGTACTTTAGTTTTGCTCTATAAAGTCTATAAAACTTCATCATAACCTAATCATAAGGACGTAAATGTATAATAATTGGCTTGCCCATTAACAAGACTTACTCTTCCAATTGCTTTTACATCAGAGTGAGCCGAACTCTTCTTGTGAGACACCTGGCTGAAGACAAAGGTGCAGACTGGGGCTCTGGATGAGAGCTCCCAGAAAGGGAAGAGGTCCTAGCAACTCTGGGCTGAAAGGTATGCCAAGGCTTTGTTAGCAGATGTCTGCCCCAGGCACTGTGGAGTACAAAGGACTGTAGAGTACAAAGGACCCAGCACTGCCCCAGGCACTGTGGAGTACAAAGACGGACATAACCCAGTGCTTGGCATAGAGGAGTTTTTCATAAATGGTAATACTGAGTTGTAACACAGTCAAACACAAAGGTGTATATGAATAAATGCTGTCCACTCAGAGAAGGGGTGACCTTTGCAGATAGAAATGGACTGAAAGAGCTTCATGGGAGAGACTGACTTGAGCTGGGTCTGGCAGGGATGGAAGGATTTGGCCAGATAAAGATAGGAAGACTGGATGGAGATGGCCACAGGTATCAATGAAACACTGTAAACAAACACAGAGGAAGGACACAGGTGGAGAGGATACAGATTCTTTAAAGAATATTGAGGAAGATAAAAATGAAAATGTTTTCGGGGGCCTCGAATGCCAAGCTGAGGAGCCCGAATGCCACTCTTCATCCTTTCAAGATCCACTGGCAGACAGCTCCTGCTGTTCCCTGTGCCTGCAATGGTCTCATCCCATCCCTCACTCTCTGCATACCACCATCCTCCTCTGGGCATGACTGGCTTCTTCTCATCCTTGGTTTAGACGTCCACTTCCTCCAAACACCCTACACATGCAATCCGTACCTGCCCTCTTAACTTTCTATCACAGCATCTCCTATTTGTTCCTATAGGTTAATGAAATCACCAAATGTAACAAGGAGTTTATGTATCTACCCAGCCCCTCCACCAGCACTGAGTGTCACAAAGTCAGAAACCATATCTGCAGCAATAGATCAAGAAGAGAAGAAGGCAGGCAGAGGCCTCATAAAATGTCTACTATTTAAGCAGACAGAAATTAGAAAGGAATCCCAGGAAGGACAGGAACAGAAGAAGAGAATCTCGGAGCCCAAGGAGGAAGAGAGTTTCAAACAGCAACTGGCAAGCAGCCTCAGAAGCCATGCAGATGTGGAGTGGGGTGAGGACAAACATTTTTCCACTTAGAAATCACCACTGATATTTGAGAGAAAGTTTCAGCGGGGTGGTAGGGAGGCAAAGCCATGGTCAGGGTTCAAGAGTGCACTTCTGAGAAGCCTGGGAAAAGAAAAAGAAAAAATAAGCCGAGCGGCTTGTGTTTAAGGATGGAAGAACTGTGGCTAGCTGACGAGAGACAGACTAAAGACACGGGATCAAGATGGGGTAGCTGATGGTGCCGGAGACAGTTGCGAGGGAATCGTCAGTAAGGTGTTGTTAAGGGAAGCTTGCCAAGACCGCATAGGGCAGTGTCCTGCCTTCACATTTACTGTTTCCTCACCTGTTGGAATAGTGGCAGAAAGCCATAAAAGAGAAGTGACAGGTGATAAGGTCTATGCAAATAGGACGTTGAGGAATGATCATGAACTGCAACAGGAAGGTTGTCTGTACAACTTTTGTCTGAAGAAAGTGCTACCACACTGTTTATCTTCTCCAGGTAACTTTAACAACATAAATCTAAGTAGCTCTGACTCATATACCTGAGAAAAGAAATTGCAAAATCTTCCTCCATGGTGTCATAGAATTTCAGATCTGGAAGAGACATTAAAAATGATATCATCAACAATGGACTCGAATCAAGGATGATATTTTCTTTTCCCAATTGTAGTTTCATTTCTTTCTGTGCATGGTAATATTTCTTTTAATAAAGTTCACTCTTCCACTCAACTATGACAAAGGCATAGCCAATAAATAGAACTTCTTGTCTTCCCATCTCCAAATCCCTAACTGGTTTAATAATTCGCTCCCTCTCAATGCCTTAAAAATGGAACTTTTATCTTTGAATTCATCTATAAAACTGTTCTCTCCTCCTCCCATTTGCTAAATGGACTCCATTTATCTCTCATTTTATGGGAGCTTATCTACTCCAAGAGAAGTTTGATCAGATAACCTGGTCCTTAGTAAAACAGAGAATGATTGCTAGGAATGGCTTCTATTGTTTGAGAACCTCTCTTTGATCTGAAACTTTTAGGAAGGTTACAGGATGTCACCGGCATTTCTGGCATTTTTGATGGTCCGGGAAATGATTCCTTTGGTGTCAGCGTCTGGAGAGCCTCTGCTGAACATGCTTGCAGTATCCAATCCTTCAGAATGATTTGAGGATGAGTTTAATTCCCAGTCAGAGACTGAACATTCCTAGTTTAATGTTGTGATATAATATGACAGATTTATACATTGTTCTGACATAGTGAAATGCAAAGAGATGAAGTGTTTTATTTACACAGTAACCTCTTGTTTCCACAGATCATTGGCTTTCCTGGGCTCATCTAAAAGGCCTGTGAGAACTGCTCTGAGTCTTGCAGAGCAGCCTGACCAGTTTAGGAAGACCAAAGTACGAGGCCAGGAAGTCAGGAAAGAAGGCAACATAAAAAAGAAACGAAAACAGACATGATCATCTGGGGAACTTCCACTCTCCAAAAGTGCCCATAGTGTTCTCTCCTCCCAAGGTGCTCTCTCCTCTATCCGGACATAGAAGCGTCTATGTTAATATTTGTGGAACGAATTTCTTCCCTGGTTCATCATTCATGCAACAGACATTGTTGATCACTCCTTCAGTAAACATTGTATTCCCTCGAGGAGGTATGAGGAAGTGCACAGGAAGACCAAAAGGATACAGTCTGTATTCAAGGAGAAAGCAGCCTCATGAGGAAACAAGACAAGAAATTCGATGTGGTAATTCCTACAGTAGAGGACATGCCAGGACTTGTGAAGGACACAGACAAGGCATTAACCAGACTGATGCTGAGAAAGTTGCAGGAAACTTCAGAGCATCATTTCAAATGAAAACCATTTCAGCTGTGTCATGAACCTGACATTGAATCTGTCAAAGTAGTTTTGGTTCAACTCCCCAGGTAGAGAAGATGGGAAAGATTGGGTGCTCTCTCTTCTAACAGGGACTCTGGCTATATAGTATTAGAGGGTACAGGAGTTCTTGGCCATGACTCGTCAGGAAACCTGAAAAGTTTTGTGAGTGTGATGAAGAAATAGTGACTCACTCTTTTAGAGCACAACCAGGACTCGGCATGGAGGATAACAGGAGACACCCTAGGTAACACTATGCTTATTTGATAGGGCAAGGCACATTCCCTTAATGGGTTTGGTGGCGTATTCGAATAGGAGCTTTTGAAAAGCTTTCATTATCAACATGGGAAAAAAGAAAAGGAAATGGTTTTCTCTAAGGTTTGCTTGGAAGAAAAAGCAGACCTCATTCTAACGTGAAGTCTTGCTACTCCAAGTGTGGCTGAAGAGCCAGCAGCATCAGCATCACCTGGAAGCTTCTTTAGAAATGCAGGCTTTTGGCCAGGTGCAGTGGCTCACACCTGTAATCCCAGCACTTTGGGAGGCCGAGGCGAGCAGATTGCCTGAGGTCAGGAGTTCAAGACCAGCCTGACTGACATTGTAAAACCTCGTCTCTACTGAAAATACAAAAATTAGCCAGGCATGATGGCAGGCACCTGTAATCCCACTTACTCGGGAGGCTGAGGCAGGAGAATCACTTGAACCCAGGAGGCAGAGGTTGCAGTGAGCCGAGATGGGCCCTTGGCACTCCATCCAGCCTGGGTAACAAGAGCGAAACTCTGTCAAAAAGGAAGGAAGGAAGGAAGGAGGGAAGGAGGGAAGGAGGGAAGACCCTAAGGCCTCTGTTGCAACCTACTGCATCAGAGCTGCAGTTTAATGAGATCCCCAGGTGACTTCTATGCATGTGGAGCTCTGAGAAGCCCTGCTCCAGACCAGCATAGTGGTTGAATATTGGAATCACCTGAGGAGCTTTTTAAACCACTGATCCTGCCACCACAGTTTCTATTTTCAAGGTCTGGCTCCCTAAATGATTCCAAATGTGCAGCCAAGGTGGGAAGGCACTCGAAGGCCTCCTATTCCCCATGAGCACCTCTGAAACAGCAGCAGGTCTGGGTGCTGCTGATGCAGAATGAGTACCAAGAGCTCCCTGAAGCCCAGTAAAGCCGCTGCCCACTCCTATAAGTCAGGAGCAGGGAACTGAAGCCAGCTGTTTGGGTCTAGGTGCTATAGGTACCCCTGCACGTGTTCTCATCAAGATTATTGACTGTGCATTTCATTAGGTGGAATCCATTTGGGAATCTGTCATGGGAGATCAAAATATTAAGCTTGGAATGATCCGTGTCTGCTTGGTTAGCCCATCAGACAAACTGTTTGCAATTAGGTAGGATCCTCATGCTGAAGAAGGTAGTAGAGAATAAAAGCTTGCACAGAAAAGTTAAGAGCCTCAATTTGGGAAAGCAAACAAACCAAAAGCAGAGAGGAGTCACCCAAAGGAAGCAGCACCCAGTGAATCCCCGCTGTGAGTCAGCACGAGGGAGGCCCAGCCCTTTCTAGGGGAACCTGATTAAAGATCAGGCTCAGCTGCTGCTGCTGCTGCTGCTTGTCCCAAGACCAAGCCGTAATAGCAACTTCCCTTCCTCAGCTGCCTAAACTTTTTTTCTCTTGTAGCTGGAGAGAAGTGTCACATTTTGCTCACTCTCAGCCTTCCTTGCCCACCCCCTTCCCAGAGAACGTGTGTGGTGTGTAGGGGGTGCTGCGAGCCACCTCCAGCCTCGGGTGACTGCTTAAGTAACTTTCAGCTCCTCTCTTCTTAACACTATGAAGTGTCTCGGGAAGCGCAGGGGCCGGGCAGCTGCTTTCCTGCCTCTTTGCTGGCTCTTTTTGAAGGTTCTGCAACCAGGGCACAGCCACCTTTATAACAACTGCTATGCTGGGTAAGTGGAGCGACATTCATGCCCTACACAGCTTTGATTTGGATCTGGGGGCTGGTTTGTTCTAGAGTGTGCCTCACTTTTTCTGACTTGGGGGTCTCTGAGTGAATCTGCACACTTTCCCGGTCCCCTATATAAAATGTACACACAGCTCTCTGCTCTTCGCTGTAGCTCACCGAGAGAATGTGGTGGGCTCCAGCCTGGCTTTTTATACTTCTTATCATCTGCCAACCTCAGCTGTGGACCCAGGTTGAATGGGATTCTGTCTTTGGAGTAGCCGTGGTCGGTATTTGCAGTGTTTGCCTTGGTTGATGCTTGGTGATGCCGTTGTCCCACATGAATTATGACCTGAAAACTAAGCCTTTCCTTTACAACTGTATGTAGGAACAGTGGGTTGAAATTCATCAGTGATTAAGTTTAAGAACTGAGTGTGAATTTTTTTTTTTTTTTTAGCCTGTGCTTATTAGTCTGTAGAGTGGTTATTAGATTTTTAAATCTGAGCAATGCAAATGATTCAACTCAAAATAAGCAGAATAAAAGTAGTCAACTGTAAAATTATGGGTAGTTTTTCTGAAGGAAAAACATAGGAGTAAAACAATCAGTTTTGTCCCCCCTCTGTAGGTTAGCATGCTTTCTATATGCATTTCTTCAGGAGGCAGAGGGCTGGAAGCCGTGTGTTACTAAGCACATTCTTATTATCCTGAAGGCTTGCTGTGGTATAGACAGCATGTGATTTGCTCACATATGCAGGGGGTCGTTCTTTGAATCTGGAAATTATGGCTTGCCTGCATTTTAGAGCTAGAAAAACCTTAAATAGTTCCTCTAGTTCAATTCCTTTTTACAGAGGAGTAAACTCAGTGTCTTAAATATTTTTAAATAGCCTACTATCATTCAAGGATCACCACCTGAGAAAAGTTTTCATGTAGATCTGGATGACGACAAGGTAGTGTACAGTGTCTTAAAACCAAGTTGTTCTTTTCAGAAATAGTGTAAAAGAATTTATAAGTGTGGCCCTGGTAAGAGAATCGCATTTCTCTTTCTCTCCCAAAGAATCTTGGCACTGCCTTTAGGGTTCCCCTGAATACAGTGCTTACAGAGGAAATTTTCGAAACATGTCCTCAGTTTTAGGGGAGGCAGGATGGGATAGAGATGCTGGTTGAGTTAGGGGCTATAGATGGTAATGTGATCATGGATTTTTCCACCCCAGTATTTCTGGGAGGAAACAGAAAGGAGTTAACATCCCAGGGCTGCCTTTTGGCCTGGACATACAAGATCTCGGCTTTACCTCCGATCATTTGTGACCCCTTTAGAGATCTGGAAGAAAGAAGCTCGTGTTTAAAGACTGATGGTGTAGGCTTGGGTTATTGGGGAGTTAACTCTGACTCTCCTGGCTGATGTCATGTCAGATGATAAACATATATCACAGATTTAGACACGTCTGTGTGACCTAGGCCCTCACTCCTCCACTCAGCTGTGGCTCTGTGCATAATTATTTCAGCGTGTGGCACTCCTCCGTGATGTTACCAGGCCTGCTTCAGCTGAGCAGGTGTGCACCCTTCCCTAAGCACCACTTTGTAGAGGAAATGAGGCCAATGGTGGCACCCTTTCCGTATAGAATTTGTAGCGACTGGAACCCTTCAGGAAAAAGTTTCATTACCTTCTCTGTTTTCAGCAGTGGATGTAATAATTGCTATTTTCTCTTCCGTTGCTACATAAGTTAATCCCAAGTGTATAAATTACCAGATGTCTAAAAGTAGGAGGGAAGAAAAAGATGAAAGAATGAAGTGAGTCTCACTCACCCATTGCAATAGAAGCCTAGAGCTTCTTTAAAAGCAAAAATATTTCTGAGCATATTCACTGTTAAAAATGGGGAATTTTAACCTACGTTCGTTAGATATCATTTTCTCGTCGCTAAAGACAGAAATGCTGCTCGGCTTTGAGAATGTTTTGCTTTGTTTACTCCGAAACTACTTTCTGCAAGTTTAGCCTTCTGGTGAACGAGAATCTGATGGGAGGACATGGTAGAAGAGTATTTAGCACTTTTTTTGGGCTGGTTTCATCCATCCAAAGTTATTCTGAGCCACCTCATTTTTATTCCTTAATAATTTTTCTTTTTTTTGTTACTAATGAAGGGGCAGCCCTATTTCTTGCATTCATGTAAAAATATTTTTGTAGGTCTTTGTAGAATCCAATAATATGTGATTATCATTTACAGGACCCTGAGCATGAATAAAAAATAGAACACACAGGGCAGGCCAGCATGCCTCCTGAGAGCGGCTAATGAGGCCAGTCCTCTTTAGACATAAACTAGTAACAATTGGATAGTGCCAAGTGTGTAACAGATGCTTAGTAAATGGCAAATTTAAGTGTCTCAGAGAAAAAAAAAATTGCCTTGGAACGGGTAGTGGGAGATTCAGGGGGAGACAGGGATGATTAATGGTCATTTAAAAAGGTTAGAAAGAGTAAGAACTACTATTTGGTTGCACAACACGGTAACTATAGTCAATAATAATCTAATTGTACATTTTGAAATGACTAACAGTGTAACTGAATTGTTGTGACACACAGAATAAACGTTTGAGGGGATGGATACCCCATTCTCTATGATGTGCTTATTTCACATTGCATGCCAGTGCCAAAATATCTCATGTACCCCATAAATATATATGAGGTACATAGAAGTATATATATACTATGTACCCACAAAAATTAAAAACTTAAAAGTGTAGAAAGACTACAAGAAAAATCTGATGACAAAAGCTAGTGCCTTTTTTGATAACTATATTAAACACTTACAAGACAGATCTTTAAATGCATAGAAAAGGAATGAAACGAAGTGGAAAATGACAACTTCAATTATATTTATTGGTACTTTATGTCAAGGGCTTCAGGGGTTACAAATGCCAAGTCAGACATTTCGGGGATAAATAAATGTCCATCAGTAAGTGAGACGCCCATACAAGCAAACATCATTCTGTGTTCTTTTTTTCTCCCTCATCTCCCTGTTTTCCCAAAAGCAGACCTGGCTATTATACTATGACATTGAAACCAAAAAAAAAAAAAAACTTCTGCATCACAGAAAATTAGGGTAGATTTTTAAAATAATGGTAAAAGAGAGATCTCAGACAGTAACAATAAATTCTGGCAAAACTCTAGTACTAACATAGCTATGATTTTTGAAAACTGCTTATTGAGTGCCTTCTTCATGTGTCAACGTAGCATAAGTCTGAGGGTTAACTGCCCGGGTCTCATTTTTTGCTTTTCCACATTTAGTAGCTCTGTTATCTTAGACAAGTTATTTAACTTCTTTGAACCTCAGTTTCCTTATCTGGGACAATGGAGGTAATATTAGACCTTCCTCACCAAGTTGCTGGGAGGATTCAAGAATAGCATGGATATTGCATGGTTCTTGGCACTTAGTAAGAACTTAACAGGATGGTAAAATACTTACCGAGACTTAATATAAACATTTATAAAAATATTAATTCTAAGAACAACTTGATGCATTTGTTATCTTCATTTTACAAATAGGCTAAATGAAGTACAGTCCAGGTAGCCCAAGTTCAGGGCTAACTAACTCAAGAACACACTTGAGATTCTCACCCAGCTCTGCCTGACTCCACCACTGTACTTCTCACTCTGCTACTTATTCAGGCATAGAGAATTGCTTTTAAGAAAAACTGGAAGATTTAATCTTGTTTGGGGAACTGATAGTTTCAGAACAATAAAGGAAAAGAGATTATATAGGTAAAATTGGAGGTTTAATCTTGGTTACCTTCTCTAGGGTGGTGATGAGTCACTGATAGTGAATCATTATTAGAAAAGCATGCACGGCCCATAAGGGACAGAAAACAGAAGATGAAAGAACTTTCTATTGTCACACACACATACACACACACACACACACACAGAAAACAAAAGTAGCACAGAAAGTAGCTGTGATCATGTGCCTTTGTTCATTCAAGTATTTGGATGCCCATTGTGTGCTAAGAACTTGACCAACAGAATGAATTCCCTCTAATAGCTTGCCGTATAGTAGAGAAAATTGCCCACACATCAAATTACTATATAATGTGTAAGTGCTGTATGGTAGCAGTCGCCGACCTTTTTGGCACCAGGGACTGGTTTTGTGGAAGATAATTTTTCTACGGACAGTGGCGGGGGGTGGTTTCAGAATGATTCAAGCACATTACATTTATTGCACACTTTATTTCTATTGTTACTATGTTGTAATAGGTAATGAAATAATTATAGGACTCCCCATAACAAACAATCAGTGGAAGCCCTGAGCTTGTTTTCCTGCAACTAGGCAGACCCATCTGGGGCTGATGTGAGACAGTGACAGATCATCAGGCATTAGATTTTTATAAGGAGCATGCAACCTAGATCCCTCACATGGGCAGTTCACCATAGGATTCTTGCTCCTGTGAGAATCTAATGCTGCTGGTAATTGACAGGAGGCAGAGCTCAGGTGGAAATGCAAGCAATGGGGAGCGGCTGCAAATACAGATGAAGCTTTGCTGGATAGCCTGCTACTCACCTCCTGCTGTGTGACCTGGTTTCTAACAGGCCACCAGCTGGAATCAGTCTGTGGCCAGGGATTTTGGGACCCCTGCTGTATGGGATGAGCAGATTCCTGAGGGCTGACAGAAGAGCTCACTGAACCAAGAAGGAGAGGTGAACATCCTTTCTATGTCCTTGCCAATTCTGATTATCTAGCCCTGCTGTATGTAGGCTGAGGGTGCAGAGAGAACTGGCTGCCTACCATCATGACTGCTTCTTGGAACCAAGTAATGCGCTCGTATTAATCTACTTGTACTGCATCCGCTTGCAAAGTTCCATGGACTCCTTTTTTCTCATGACAGCCCTGCATTTATTGAAGATGTCTCTTAGGTCTTGGGAGAGTTTCTTCCCCTTCTTTGTGTCTCAGGGAAGCCACTTTGATGAATGGCATACCCTTTTTTCCCATGACCATATGTATGAGCAGGGCTGGGTATCACCCACTTATAGTTATTTGTCCACAAGTCAATAGTCATCCATGGAAACAGGATGTGACTATTCACAGAAGTAGACTTGAAGTAAGATTATTTTTGAATAGTAGTTCGGGGCCAGGCATGGTGGCTCACGTCTGTAATCCCAGCACTTTTGGAGGCTGAGGCGGGTGAATCACCTGAGGTCAAGAGTTCGAGACCATCCTGGCCAACATGGCAAAACCCTGTCTCTACTAAAAATATAAAAATTAGCCGGGCATGGTAGCGTGCACCTGTAGTCTCCGCTACTCAGGAGGCTGTGGCAGGAGAATCGCTTGAACCTGGGAGGTGGCAGTTGTAGTGAGCCAAGATCACGCCATTGCACTCCAGCCTGGGCAACAGAGCAAGACTCCATCTCAAGAAAAAAGAAAAAAAAGTAGTTTGTCCTTGAAATCCTATAAGCAGAGACTGCACATTGGATGTGGCATACTGAAGACAAGGATTGTGAGGAATAGTGACTCAGTAGAGCAACTTCAACCCGAGACATCATACTTGTTTTCTACCCTACCTCTCTGGCTATTCCCCCACCTCTCTCTCAAGAGCAGCTTTTTGTTCTTTTATGTCCTGATGTTGGCTTCCTTTGAGTGTTCTCTGAGCTTTAGAAACCTAGGTCTAGAGCACAAGAAATCAGAGCCAATCATGTGAATCTGAGTTGCCTTCTACACTGGTAGTTAAGGATCTTTTCAGATTTGAAGGACATAAGTCCCCCTTTTCCCAGGACTGGCCCGGGGTTGCCAGGGATTGTCTCAGTTTGCACGTGCTGTTCTGGTGTAGTCATCAGCAGTACCTCCTTCCCAGCTGAGAAGGGTCCTGATTTGATGGTAAATTGTTGATTTGACCTTTTATATTCTTCACTAAGTTTGCATCCTTAATGAGTTTTATTCCATGTCTTCAAATATGCCTCTTGTCTCACTCCTAAGGAAGAAATGCATCTCTAGTTCCTTCTGTTCCTGTAAAAAGTATCCCATTTGTACTTTCCTCTCCCTTGTAAGGACCACCAGCCACATATAGGACTTTTTGTTTTAATCTCAGTCTGAGTTAAGGTAGTTTTCTCCTAACTGATCTGCAATTCTCTAATCCTTTCTCATACTGATGAGCTTATTAAAATAAGACTTTTCATCATGTCACTCCCTTGCTCAAAGATCTACTTTGGCTCCCCATTGTCAACTACATCAAAGGCAGAATCCTCTGCGTGGCTTTTAAGGCCTCTATCATCAAACTCTGGTTTTCCTGCCTCTCTCTCACTTATCCTCAGCCCTGAAACCAGATCTAGTCAGATCAGAGAAGTAGAGAGCTTCATTCAGCATTGCACACATTGAATAAACAAAGCAAGCAGGCCCCATTCATAGTAAGAGCCTAAAGCAGGAAAGGACCATGTCAGCTCATGAACGATAGGCTGAAATACGTGCTCTACATTTGGGGGCATTAGGACGTGTCCTTGGTTCTAAGGTTGGTTATGAACGTTTCCCCACAAGTTAGTGTGTAGTTAATGAAATAGTTCTCCCTTGCCTTCTGGAACTTCCTTCTAGCTCTTGCCCCTTGTTAATGGTAGAATATTTTTAGTTTTCCTTATCCAGTAGCTCAAAGTACAGCCACTAAGTGCTGATTGTTTATCAGCTCATTATACCCAAAGCTTTCTTCCCTGCAGTATGTTCTGCGTGTTGGGGTCTCCTGCTTTGCTTGTTAAAGACATGCAATACTGCAGTCCTCTACCCCTCTGACCCAAATTCACAGATAGATAGTACTCCATGGGGGTCAGCATTTCCTCTGCCCACTGAGCTAATGGAAGGAGGATTGTTTCAAATGCTTCTGGGCTCCACTCTCCTTGAAGCCCAATCTGATAATGGACCCTTTATTTTATAGCATCAAGGTACTTTCTGGGTAATACCATTAAGCATAATCACTTCCAACCCCTGAAAAACAGCAAAGAATGTTAATGTTTCATAACTTCACAGCCTATATTGTGTGAGCTACAAAAGCATTATTTTTTTGTCTTTGTAAATGGAATGACTGAACAGAAAAGAAAAATGCTTTTGGTGACTTGTTTTAGAGTTTTCATTATGATCAATCAGTAGATAACTGATTTATTGGATTAGAATTTGCTTTGCTAGATTAATGGCTTCTCAACCTGCCTCTAGGTGTTAACTTCTTTATGATACAGTGGAATGCGGAATACAAAGCTTTAGGATCTTGTGCTGGGTAGTGTTGTAAATTTCCTAAAAAATTATTTTATGAAAGGTTGAAGCAAACTTCTAAGAGTTTCTCTTCAACATAATTATAACCTTTGTTCTTTTTTCCCCCCAGTGTACTTTGAAAATAGTAAAACATTTTAGCATCAATTTTAGTAAGGATACTATTGGGTTGTTTTGTTTTGTTTTGTTCTGTATTTTCTGTTTGTTTGTTTCTTAGATTTGCGATGACAAAGAATCCTAAACCTCCATGGCTTAAACAAGAAATCCATTTCTCTCTCATGTAAAACTCCAGAACAGCTATAGCTGGTTGTTGGTGCCAGAGAACCAGGCTGTTTCTGTCTTGTAGCTCTGCCATACTCAACATTCAACTTCCAAAGGAGGAGTCTTCCATGTCTCACAGTCCAGCCAGCAGGAAAGTGGAAAGAAAAGTCACTCTCCTGTAATGCCACAGACCAGAAGTTCAAACATCATTTCCTGCAGGCCAGAATCAACTAGACAGCCCTAGCTGCAAGGGAGGCTGTGAAATATAGCCTTTAGCCAGTGGGGCCAGATCCAGGAGAACATATTAGAGATAACTACAGCAGTCTCTCTGAGTGGTTACACTGATATCCAATGACTACCCTTCCGCTTGTTGTTTTCTTGAAATAACAGTCTCTCCAAGTGGATGTTTAGAATTTTGGACTTCCAGCTAATTAAAAGTTGCATTTTTCTTCTATAAATGGCATTTTTTAAAGTCATAGAATGTCAGGACTGGAAGGAACAAAAAAATGTATCAATCCCTTTGTATAATATATGAGGAAGCAGAACTCCATAAAGGTAAAAGGATTGACAGAGATAGCATTAGAGTTAAGACTCTAAAACCCAGGCCACCTGAGTTCACAGCATCCTTTACAGTCGACAACACCACCTTTGGTGACTCCAGAAATCTTCTTACCCTTTCCTATTCTCTGGAGTCACTGGGAATGAAGTAAAGTGATTTGGCAAGGCTGAGAAGTGTTTAACAAGGGAGGATTTCATTTCATATCTATAAATATTTGCAGGGTGTCTGGCCGGCTGCTAGTCTAGGACTACAGAGATGAAAGGGCAGCCCATGTGCACAGCATAATGAGTAACTCAGGCAGGTAAACAGTTCCAACCCTGGGATCCTTGTGCCTCCAGAGAAAACTCTTGATATCAGATATCAAGTGAGTGCAGGAGAGGGTCACCTAACCCAGACTGAAGAATGGACAGAAGGCTAGAGAAGTCATCTTAGATGTGACAATTGCAAAGGAAAAAAAAAATTGAGTGGTTTATTAAATATGCAAGATATTTTGACTTTTTCTTTTAAATGGCTGGTACTGAAAGGACATGGTCCTGATCTCAGTCATCAAGAACAACTAGAAATTAGGTTAAGGCTTTCCAGATACAGGGAATATATTGGTTCAAAGAACTACAGGTGAGAGAGCTTGGTCAAGTCTAGAAAATCAGGGCAATTGAGTATGGCTATAATAGAAGGCATCTTTCTCTGAGGAAGTCAGGAGCAGGGAGGGAAGGCTGCAGAGGTAGGTGAGGTCCCATAACACATGGTTCAGATTTCTCCCAAAGTCAACAGCATGCTCATGAACAATTTTAAGCAGGGAATTTAGTTGACTCAATTTTTAAGAGAAAGTTCCCTCTGCCATCATTGAAATGGGAAGACTAGAGGGCTAAAGACTGGTGTCAAGATGACTGGGATGTTATGGTGACCTTAGTAATATGAGGTAGGGCCTAGTTAATGGCAGTGACACCGCAAGAAAAAGGAGGGAACCAATCAAATATTTAGGAGGTAGAATTTTCACAATTTTTCCACTATTTCACAGAGGGAATAGTGTAAATTGCATCTCAGAATCGAGTAAGTAGACTGAGCTCTTTGCAGAGAAGATAAGCACTTTTTTGGATATGTATTTGAGGTGCCTATAAAGTGCCCAGTTGGATAGATGGGTCTGAAGCTCAAGAGAGACCTCTAGGCTATGAAATAGATTCCAGAAACTGATGTGTCAGTATGTCAATAGAATTTCTTGAAACCTTTGGTATAGGATGGAGTACCCTGGAAGAACTCATTACATGAAAAGAGGGCCAAAGATTCAATAAAGCAGGAGGGGAAAGGCAGAGAAGAAAGTAGCAGAAAGGTCTAGAAACGGAGTAAGAAACACAGGAGATGTCAGTTAAAGGAAAATAAGAGATCCAAGAAGGGAGAGATTAGTCATATCAAGTGCTGCAGAGTCATATCCATTGGGCAGGCCATTCAGGACATCATTCGTATCTTCAAAAGTGCTTTTGGTGGAGTGGTGAATGGAAACTAGAGCAGGTAGGTTGAGAAGGGAATGGGATGTCACAAAATTAGCAGTGAAAGGAGACCATAATTTCAAGAAGCTTGTCCATGAAGTGGAGGTGAGGGCAGTGTGAGGAGGTGATAGATTTAAAGGAGTGTTTTGCCATTTTGCTTTTACTCCTTAAGATAGGAAAGATATGCTCATATTTTACACCAGGTGGCAGAAATAGGGAAAGGGAGAGACCACAGGAAAGTGATGGAGTCAGGTCTCCACAGACACTGAAAGCTGGCTGGCCTCTCCTTTCTCTGTAAAGTAGGAGGTGGGCCCTGGTCACATGAAAAGAGAGGGGAGATGACTTGGGACCTTCAGAGGGATCACCAGCATCACTGAGGGGCCAGCTGATGATAAGGATGATGAGTCCATAGAGGAACCATAAACCCAGCTCCATGGGTTTTCTCCAGGATCATTTTTGAAGAATATTACCTGGAATGTGCCCCTGGAGGGAAAGGGGAGGTAAGGCTGCAGAGGAAGATGAGGTCCCGTAACATATGCTTCTGATTTCTCCCAAAGGTGACAGCATGCTCATGAACAACTTTAAGCCAAGAACTTAGTTGATTCAATTTTTAAGAGAAAGTTCCCTCTGCCATCATTGAGAAAGGAAGAGCAATTTCTGGAGCTCTATAAGGAAAGAGGGCAGAAATGTAGTAGCAATAGAAGAAAGAAAAGAAAAAGGCTGCCACTAATTTGTATTTCTCTAACATTTAATAATATCATATAGTACTTTGCAAATCAGAATATAATACAAAGTATTGGGTAATTTATGCTATTAGTGGGAAAGTCTCTCATGTAGACACATTCTGTCACAAAGTCGACAATTTTTTTCATTACCTTCTATCTTCCTAAGGAATTAAGTAAAAGACTGAAAATGTCTTAGTGTCTTCTTAGCCAAATGAATGGGTCTATTCTCTTCCTCATTAAGTTATCAGAAAACTGGAGGTGCCATCTCCTCATCCATCTTCCCAGTTCCCTCATCTTTCCTCATTCCACAAACACTTACTGACCCAATACCAGGAAAGTATCCATTATCACATCCTGTCATTTCTTATCCCCAAGGATGGTTAAGAATCTTCAAAGTAGCTGTACCAGGCAGGGTCTTGCAGAGGAAATGACAGTCTGTGTCTCCTGAGGGCTTATGTTTTAATCCACAGTCTAAACTGAAAAAGGGAGAGATTTAAAAAAAAATGAACAAGTATTTAAAACCAATAAAAATGCAAGTATATTAGGTCAAAAATTCTTCCTGCTTTTTTCTACCTTTGTTTTCTTAACACACACTTCATGTATTTTTATAGCATTTCAATCTCAGCAACTGATAAAAGATGAAAGTTCTAGGGTACCACACTCTTTATCACTAGATGAGAACCCTGGTCTATGTTTGCACTTACAGAAGCTGGAACCATTTGCACATGTGACCTCATTGGTCATATTTTCATTTCCCCCATCTCCCTTTCAGAATGTCTTTATCTTACCAGACTAATTCATGAATCACTAACTTATCAACTAGGTTCCTTTTTCTGATTTTGTGACTGTAATGAGAACACAAGATTTATAATGAGATGATTGGGGTCTTATTATAACCTCTCCATCATGTTTGCATGGGATGTCTGATGATGTGATAGCAATATATTTGGCATCAAAACTGCTAAACATATTGAAGGTTGGAGGCATTTGGGATGAGTCTCTATAGCAAAGTATTTGGAGTAGTTAAAAATTTGCTGCAGAAAAAAATATTCTAAGCCCTCGACTTACAGGGCAGAAAAAAGGATACATATGAGGGAGTCCAGTTCTCCCTAAGTTTTCAGACCTCTTTGTGGAAGCAAAGGAAAATGTAAGTCATTTTAATGTAATATCTGACAGAAATCTTCTTAATGTAATATCTTACATCTTAATGTAATATCTGACAGAAAAAATTACTTCAGTGTTTTGGAGAGATATTTAGTCTGCTTTGTTTTTCTCTGCCTAAAATAAGGGTTTTCTTTTTCTTTTTCCATGGGGCCCTGGTTTGCTGAGGTCATGCACCCTCCACACTACCATTCTAAAAACTCTCCAATTACTTCAAGCACCGACACACACACCTGTACCCTCTCTTCCCCCAGTGCCTGACACCACACCTTTTACAATAAGAGCAAATAAATGCATCTTTCTTGATAAGAGGGAGGCTGGTGGCTCACACTTGTAATCCCAGTACTTAGAGAGGCCAAGGTGGGAGGATCACTTGAGCCCAGGAGTTGGAGACCCAGCCTGGCCAACATGGGAAAACCCTGAATTTTAAAAAAAAAAAAAATTAAGTTTGCCGGATGTGGTGGCGCACGCCTGCAGTTCCGCTACTAGGGACACCAAGGTGGGAGGATCACTTGAGCCCAGGAGAATGAAGCTGCAGTGAGCCATGACGGCACCACTGCACTCCAGCCTGTGTGACAGAGGGCGCCACTGCACTCCAGCCTGGGCGACAGCCTGTCTCAAAAAAAAAAAAAAAAAAATGGATGCAGCATTTGACCTGAATTATCTCAGCTTCCATCCTTCCTACCACCAACTCTACAGGTTCCTGATCCCACCCCTCCTTTCCAAGGCGCAATACCTTGTGTATTGTCAGCACTACTCATTGAGTGACTACCATGTGTCCCTTTTAAGGCCCAGGCATATAGCACTGTACGTGCTAGGAATACAGCATTTCTTTAAGTCCTAGTGAATAAAACAAAGTATCTGGTGAAGTTTATATTCTAATGGAATGACAGTAAATTAATATGCCGTAGTAGTGAGTTCTGATAAGGACTCTGAACGGAGATAAAATGTAGAAAGGCGATAGAGTGTCAGGAGAGGAGATGAGAAGAATAAAGTGAGACTCCTGATTATGTGAAGATCTGAGGGTAGAAACCTCCACGCATGGGAAACAGCAGGTGAGGTGGAAGCTCATGTGGCATATCCCTGGACAGCGGGTCTCAGACCAGCAACATCAGCACCACCTGGGCACTTGTGAGAAACTAAAACTTCTCAGGCCACCTCCCCCTCCCAAATCAGGAGTTCTGGGGATGGGGCCCAGCAGTCGGGTTTAACAAGCCCACCAGGTGACAGAAGCTAAAATTTTTGAACTGTTGAGGACAAGCAGCAGGGTGACATGGCTGGAGCCTATGGGTCGATGGAACAGTCGTCACTCACGCTTGGTTCCTGCTGCTCTGGTCCAGACAGTGTTCAATTTCCTTTTGTTTATCACTGTGAAACCTCAAAATCACCTACAGCTTTCTTCCTCTGTCCTTCGTCTATTCTGTGCATGTTCCTCCACATCTGCCCACCTTTATCAAACCATTTCAAACTCGTACCTCCTCCAGTGCGAGTTCCCAGATTCCACCATCAGCCATGACCACGCCCTCCTCTGAGAGCCCATGCCACTCTGTCGTTTATAACACTAAGCACGTGCAGCTTGGTATTACAGTTGTATGTGGATGTCCTATCTTTCAGAAAATAAGTAAGTTGAGAGTAAGACGTTGTATCTTCTTATCTATATTCTTACAGTCCCCAAAGAATGTTTGGCATATTCAGTAAAGACTTTCAAAGGAAAAAGGAGGGAGGAAGAGGAGGAAGAAATGAGAGAGAGCAAGGAAGCAATGGGGGGCAGGAAACTAACAAACTAGGAATCGAATTGCTGACACCTGCAGGCAGTTTTATCACACTGGATTTCATCAATGACAAGCAGTGAAAAACAGGAACCATTTGCCCTTATGGCTTTCGGAAGAATGTGGGGATCCCACAGCTGCCACCTGTATGTGCTTAAGGGCAATATTCCCACCCTCCTGCTGATTTCTCCCTGTTCAATGTGTTTTGGGTATCACTCGCACCATTACCCAAATTTGGTCTCAGATATTTATACAGGCTCCTAAAAGTGACTGGACTGGCATTCTGCTTGGGGGAGGAGATCTCTGAGGCAAAACTGCTGTTTCCTGGCTAGCCTAGAATGGGCACCAGCTGGTCAATACATTTCTTGGCTATTACCTTTTACCAAATTTAGAGAAACGACCCTTGCCTTTTTGTCATTGCTGCTTTATCCTCTAAGGAATAGACAGGAAGTCATCTGACATTATAGATCACTCCTCAATCATTTATTTTGAGCCTAACATCCTCTCTAGTTTTTGACTAATTTTTACAAACCAAAGAACTTCCAGTGTATCTTTCAGAACTTTACTGGTCATGTTCTTCCTTTAACTCATCTTTTCCTATCTCTTTAGATGCCGTGATCCAATAAGAAGAAAGTTTGCTTGCAATTGCTATACTTGGTTCCCCTACTCAGATGCCCATACAAATTCCAAGTACCACAGAAACAGAATGGTCCTAGAGAGTACAGTCAGGCTTCCTTTAAAATAAGGCAACAATAAAAATTCAAACACAGAGAGTTGATCAAATAGAGTGCTATGTGGTTTGAAGAGTCGTCAGAATGGGCATTTTCTGAGTCAAGCTCAGCATGCTACGCAGACAGCAGTCCGGCTTGAGGGAAAGCAGGAAATATTCAGACAGAGGTGGTGTGAAATCAGGTAGTCCATATGAGAAAGGCTTAAAGCCTTAGCCTTGAGTTAAGGAGCTGTGGAAGAAGTGAGAGGATGGTCACTAGCTGAGAAATAGCAAAAAGGAAGGGACTCTCCAAGGGTGAAACCACACTGCATAGTTTCTCAAGAAAAAGCATGGCATGCCAAAGGACTTGCCACCATCTTGGCCTCTTTTTCTGTGTGTGAAAAAGCATTTGTTTTTTTCCTTCAAATGCAACTTGTATAGACAGCATTTAATTACAGGGTGAATAGCTCACCATGGACCCAGCTATTGGTAGCTTGGTTCTTTCTAGGAAAGGAATCTTAATAAGAAAAAAGTTAGATGAAATGGTAAAGTAGAATTATTGCCAATTCAAAGATTCAACCAACTATCCCCAAATTAGATATTCTAAACCAACTAGTGGAAAGATGCAAAATCAACATGGTCACCCAGTCTCATTTCTATAATAGCAGGATTGCAAATACTTAATGATTTCCTAAGAATGGATAAATTTTATGGTGACTACTTAGCAAGAATTTTGTGCCCTTGAACATACAGTATAATTTATAGTTATTATTCATAGCTTCTGGTAAACATATTGTATTTTTAAGTATTAATCACTCCAAAGATTCTTCTGTTCATTACATAGGACAATGGAAAGCATTACTCATTTCACTCAATCTAAAGATATCCACTATGATATTCTCATAGTAGAAATAAATATATTTGGTCTTCATCCCCATTTTCTGGCAAACAGCTCCTAAAATCCTTGACTCTCCAAAGTGATATGTCTTTGTGTATGCTAATGAGATGACTGGTGATGGGGGCTCCTGGATAGCCTTAGGATGGGAGCTGGTTGCCAGGGAAACCCACCATGTGATTAGAGGGCTGGGACTTTCAGCCCCATCCCCCAACCTCCAGGGAAGTAAAAGGGACTGCAGGTTGAGCTAATCACCAGTGGTCAATGATTTAATCAATTGTGCCCTCATAACCCTTCATAAAAACCCAAAATGGACAGGGTTCAGAGAGCTTCCAGGTTGCTGAACATATGGAAGTGCTGGGAGGTTGGTATCCCCAGAGAGGGTCTGGAAGTTCTGGGACCCCTCCTACATACCTTGCTCTATGCCTCTCTTCCATCTGCCTCTGTATCTGTATCTTTTATAATAAATGGGTAAACATAAGTGTTTACCTAAGTTCTGTGAGCCATCCTAGCAAATGACCAAACCCAAGGGAGGGGATTATGGGAACCCCTAATTTAAAGCTGGTTGGTCAGAATTTCCAACACCTGAGCTTGAGATTGGCATGTGAAGTAGGAGGTAGTTATGTGGGACTGGGCCACTAACCTATGAGATCTGGTGCTAGTTCTGGTTAATGTCAGAATTGAATTGAGTTATAGGACGCCCAGCTGGTGTGAGAGAATTGCTCGTTGGGGGAATCCTCCCCCACCCTACATCTGCTAGCAGAAGTGTTCTGTGTTGAATGTTGAGTATAGCAGGAGAAAACGGTTCTTTTCCAACATCACATCTGCTGATTTCAAAAAATAGAAATGGCCAAATTGGGGCCCGTGAGAATAGCACACCATAAGTCCTAAGCCCTGTAACTTTCTTTACCTGCTATCACCATTAAGAACAGTACAGCTGTTTTGCTTAGGCAGTCCAAGTGATTTATATCTCCTATATTTACATCTCCTATATTTTATAATCTTAAACTATTTGTTTCATCAGGCTCTGAGCAGCTTACAGTGATATTTATTTAATAATTTGACTAAGCCTTGCATACCCATCTTCGTTGCCATTAATAGAAGATAGTAACTGTTTTCTTCCATCGCTCTTGTTTTCCAGAACATCACTTAACTTCCTCCTGAGCACTCAGAATGCTCTACAGTAGCACTTATTATTTTGTGCTTTGTTTAATTGTTTATTCTTCATGACTAAGCTGTACTCTGTTTGGGGGAAGGAACTTCATCTTATTCTTCAAGTCCAGCCTCTACAGAGATGAACAGACACACAGAAGTTTTGTTATTGTTACGCCTGTAGCCACTGAAGTTGAACCACAATAAATTGCCAGTACATGACAGTTTTTAAGTCTTAAAATAACAGTAATTTCAGATGGCTCAGTTTAATATAAACTTCAACTCTGAAAAATTAGGGCTTTTTTTCTTGCTATAAAAATACGAGCAGCTTATGTGCAGATTTTCCATTAACGTATCGTCAAAGCTTTATCAAGTTTACAGAGAATATTGCCAGAGCTAATGAATTTTAATGTGCAAATAAAACATTAGGTGATCTTATTGACAATGCAGATTCAGCTGCAGTCCCAGGTAGGGCCTGGGACTCTGCATTTCTAATGGACTTCCAGGTGATGCTGACACTATGGCTCAGGGTAGTAGCAAGTTACTGAATTGCAGGATAAGGAGTCAGGTGATGTGTTAAGTACTAGATCTGCTACTAGCTATCTGTGCTACTTTAGTAAAGTCACTTCATCTTTCTGGGCCTTGCTTTCTGTGATGTCCAAGAATTGGGTGGTCTCTTCCTTCTAAGTCCCAGGTTTATGATCCACTGGGGTCACATCTACACATGTGGTTAGAAAGTCCATACAAAATACAGGTTTGGACCACCAGCTCCATCCTCAGCCTGCCTGGGTTCATGTCCTAGTTCTTCCACTTACTAGTGATGTGATAATTGGAAGGGGTTACTTAATATCCCTGTGCCTCAACTTTCTCATCTCTAAAATTGAACTAATATTGAATTAGTTTATATATGTAAAATGCTTAGGCAGAGACTAGGACAAATAAACTCAATAAATGTAAGCTATTTGCAGTATTAATATTCTCTGCAGTTTCATTTCTAAAAAGCTTTCCTAAGGGGATTATCTGAAATGTAGACAAAGATTTAGAGTGCATAGAAAGATGTTTATTACCAATTTATTTCATCTATCAAAACGTGGGATGCTACCTATGTGTTCAACAATGAGAAAGGCTAATTATAGTGCAAATTATAGACCCTTTTGTGCCTGCTGTAAATGTCTATAAATAATTTTTAATGCTCAAGATTCTATAGAAGTAAAGAAAACTTCTCACTCCCCCTCTGAAGGTTGGCAAATGCTGAAAAAAAAAGGTATACAAATGTATTAATGTGCATAAACACAGGGGAATCACAGGAGAATGGTAACCCAATTCCCCGACGAAGTTTAGAAGTTCATATACTCTTCTGCATAGAGGAGAGGTTAAGTGGGGAATGTAGGAAATTTTAAGGGGTAGTAAATGAATTTTAGGGGAATTGAATGGGCCCAAAGGATAGATAATAGGTTTTTT
>NW_012101665.1:1719066-1729438 GCF_000951045.1 Mandrillus leucophaeus | reverse complement strand
CGTGTTAGCTAGGGTGGTCTTAATCTCCTGACCTCGTGATCCGCCCGCCTCAGCCTCCCAAAGTGCTGGGATTACAGGCATGAGCCACTATGCCCGGCCAGATAATAGTTTTTAAATGATTCTAATGGGATGAAGAATAGACAATAGTTTGTGGACAAGTCCTAGGAAGGTAAGGGGCATAACTGCCCTGTGAACAAAGGTTTTCTTATTATGCAGATAAATTCTCCCAGGCAATCTCTCAGAGCAGACCTCAAAAGAATAGATGCAAAGCCTGTCTGGGCATGATGAGAAAGATTTTTAGTCTTTCCTTTTCTTTGGTGATTAATCCTTCCTGGTTAGTTGAGATGCCTGGGGGAGAGGATTTCAAGACTATTGCACTTCTTTTGGAAGAAGTTTTCTGAGTCAGATAAGGGAAGTTCCAGAGACAGCCCCTCCCTGTGGGGGTTAAGGGGGGCAGTGGGGAGCTGCAGATGAGAGGGTTAGAAAGTTCTTGGTTCTGAGGCAACCACTAAGGTCTTCCAATTTCCTTTAATTCAAAAGTGTTCAGCATGCCAAAGCACCACACTTCGGAGTATTCTGTGAGCCCCAACAATACAATAAAAAAAGAAAATAGGATACAAAGGTATCAATAGTTTCCGTTTTGCTATATGATATAGTTAACTATATCTGGGGGGAAAAGCCACAAAATAACAAGTGTTTACTAGGTCCAAGTGACACTGTAACATAGGGGTTTTTTTTTCTTTCTCCCTATGCCTTTTTCTCTATTTACTAATTCTTCTGCATGAAGCATGAACAACTTTTATATTCAGATTAAAAGTAATTTTAAGCATGTGTAAATTCTCAAAGAGATTTTTTATAATTAACCCTATAGCAAGAATTTCAGCTTCTGTGGTGCCTTGTGCCAAAACCATTCTAGAATCATTGCAAATAAGAATCAGAAGTTGGTAAATTTAACAATACAACACTCAGTGCCAAACTAATGACTGAAAAGAAAAACAAGCATGTTCCTCCTTTATTTCTAACTGAAAACAAGATTGTTGAATATTCCAATGAAGCATTAAATGGCCAAAGTGGCTGTCTTGCTGAGTGTCACATAGATACTGGAGAGATGTGAAACAGAGGAGCAGGGCTCGAGGCCTTTCAGCTTAGAATAATGCCAGAACTTCCCTGCATCATGCTGATATATGCATTTGGGTAAATGGATTTTCAAATAGATATTCTTCAGTGGTCTCAATATCACAGTATGATTAAATCTGTATTTAGATTTTTATTTAAAAGCTAGGAAAAAAGCATTTGAAATGACTGGAGGGAGAATTCATTACATTTTCATATGTATTCCACTATAAACATGTATTTTTCCAAGCCTGAACAAGCCCATTTTAAGAAGACTTTCTGGAAAATATATTTGTCAGCAGTTTCTTGCACCATCAATTACTTTTTAAAACTACAATAATAGCGATCATTAGAACCTAGTCTAGGTTAAACGTCTTCATTTGCCAAAGAAGGCTAGGGGCTATTTTTTCTTGCCTCTATGAGGCATGGATTGAGAGGAAAGTTTGTCTGCATACATTTTCTACTGCTACTCCACTGCTTGATAAAATTCCTCTTCCTTAATCTTTTCTGACTTTTCCTCACTTTGAACTGCTCGCTGTTTGAGTAGACATCACCAGTGATCTACACATACTTCATTATCTCCCTAACCAGTAACCTCAACCTGAAAACTATAAGAAAAAGAATTTCTGAATAAAAATTATTTTTCAATCACTTACAAGTCATTTTTCTTGGCCTCTCTCTTGCTCTCATGAATTCTAGAACCTTGATCAAAAAGGCTTTTGTCTTAAAACTCAGGCTTTTGGTTAAAGAATGTTGAAAAATCTTAAATTTGCAGCTTAGTGACAGATCAGAGCATAAATCTGGGGTACCCACTGTATTTAAGAAAAAAAATTATCTCCAAAGTAGAATGGTCAAAAAAACATTACATATCTAAAATTTATTTTATCTCATTCTTATGTACATTTTAATTTTTCATGTTTTATAATATAAATAGGCCAAGCATGGTGGCTTATGCATGTAATCCCAGCACTTTGGGAGGCTGAGGCAGGAGGATTGCTGAACCAGGAGGATTGCTTGAGGCCCAGATTGCTTGAGACCAGCCTGAGCGACACAGCAAGACCTTGTCTCTACAAAAACAATTTTAAAATAAAACCCAGGCACAGTGGCACAAGCACGTGGTCCTAGCTACTCTAGAGGCAGAGGTGAGAGGATCTCTTGAGCCCAGGAGTTCAAGGCTGCAGCAAGTTATGGTTGTGCCACTGCACTCCAGCCTGGGTAACAGAGTGACTCCGTCTCTAAACAAAACAAATGTAAAATACTGGTACACTTAAAGTCTATGGAGATTGAAGTTGCTCACAATTTTCAGTCATGAAGTTTTGAAAATGGAGGTGATGATGATCTCAAAGTTCTCTTGTTCGCCAACAACAGCATATACTGAGGCCTATATTCATTTATTTGTTAAATTTGTATTGAGCACCTACATGTCCCAAATTTTTTTAGATATTAGGAATATAAAGGGCTCACACTAAGGCAGAAAAAAAGCACCTGTTTTGTTAAGCCCATGATTTCATGAGGAAAACAAACAATGCACAAGTAAACAGTTATAAACTCTTACAACAGCTATGATGTAAATAAACAAGATACTGTGGCTTTTACTTACTTATTCAACAAATGTTTATTGATCATCCAATACATACCTGGAACCATGCTAAGCACTCTACACAAAATGGACATGATCCTTGCTTTCACTGAATTTCCACTTTCCAATTTCCACTCTAGCCCAGGTAGCAGACTATTCTAGCCCAGGTAACTCAGATTAATTACAACTGTGACTGAAGTTATAAAGTTATAAAGGAGTTATAACACAGTTGGTAGCACAGAACGCTAACAACTCGGAAGGAACTGATGACCAAAAATTGGGGGATGAGTCTAAGATGGAAGAGGCCTTCCTGAAGATGTTATCCTTGAGGCAGGGCCTTGAATGATGAGGAATTTGTTGGGCATGGCTGTGAGAACAGATCAGAGCTGTTGAGAGAAGTGTAGTCTCCAACTTGGGAAAAGGAAGCAAGGGATACATGATTGCTCTCATTGTTTATTGATTATTTTTAATTGTGTGGTTTTAAGGGAAACTGGGCCCAATGGCTTACTGTCAGTTGTATACAGGACTTTAGACTTCGCAAAGCACTTTCTCTTGGGTTGTCTCAGTTTTCCTCATCTATGTCTGTGGTATGCAAGTAGTTGCTTTCAATTCTCATAGATGTAAGTGCTACACACGTGCCTTCTCAAAACTTATTTCTAAACTCTGCAAGTAGATGTGTCCATCCATTGTAGGGCACACCTGAAACTGGTGAAGTGGTGCTCAGTGGGGCCTTTTGCTTTGTGTACAGAGCTTTCTGAATATAAGCTTTTGGCTTCAAGAAGCATTGAGCTGCTGTATGTTGGCTGCAGAGTTTAAAGGGGACAGTGGGGGCACACATCAAAAGGACTACTCAGCTGTGATTAGAAGGTATGTGACATTTACCAAAGGCAACACACCTCATGAGGAAATCAGACCCTGGTGCCAAGAGGCCCTACAGCTAGAGAAAGGAGGTGGGTGTGAGAAGGCCAATTTGGAGGAGAGACACCCACTCATTGATGTATCTGATGTAAACAAGCACAGGGTCTACATTTTAAACACAGGGGGCTTCAGAAACAGTGTGTCAGAGAGGGAAAAAAGTCAGTAAATTTGTATCCTTTGCTCATTTTTTTTATTTTTAATTTTGTATTTTCTTACCAGTTTTTGAGAGAACCATGTATTAGAGGTATTAATCCTTCGTGTATCGTATCTGTAACACATGCTTCTTTACCAATCTGTCATTTGTCTTTTGACTTTTTCTGTAAGGAAAAGAGCAATAGAAACCATCTTAATGGTTATAATTCAAATCTACTGTTAGTTTTTCTTTCTTTGTGGTATTTAGTTTTAGCTTGTTCAAAAAGATCAAATATTGCTCCCACTCAAAACTATATAAATATTCTAGGATTGTTTTCCTGCTGATTTTGCATAATTTTTCTTTTTTACATTTAGATCTTTATATGGAATTATTTTTTTGTACACAGTGTAAGGAAGAATATAACTTAATTTTATCCCAGAGGGCCATTTACAGAAGAGAATATGCAAAGAAAAACTAACTTACATAAAAAGGCACATTTCACTCACAAGGGAATGCAAATTAAAACAATTAAGTGTTTTAATTTTTCCCATAGATACAAAATGCTTAGTGCTGGTGAGGATGAGGAAGCAACTGGAACTGTAGTGCCAGAGAGAAGGTGAAATTGTTATAACCGCTTCAGAAAGTAATCAGCTGAATCTAATAAAAGTTACGCTCCTCCGCCACACACGGTGGCTCACGCCTGTAATCCTAACACTTTGGGAGGCCAAAAAGGGTGGATTCCTTGAGCCTAGGAGGTCGAGACAAGTCTAGGCAACATGGTGAGACCCTCGTCTCCATTTAAATAAAAATTTCTATATGTAAAAAAAAGTTTTAAGAGTTAAGATCCTCACACCCTTTTGCTAAATCCTGTTAGAAAATACCTGTCTAAAATAATTAGCTTGTGTGTTAAAATTGTAGCACTGTATGTGGTGATTTTTTTAAAAGCTGAAAACAAAGTCCATCAATAAGGGAACAATAGAAAAATCATGATATATCTGTAATATGGAATGTTATGAGGCTATTACAAAGAATGATTGATGGCATATATTGAACTACAGGGGTGCGAGTGATATATTTTTAAATGAAAATAGAGTTTGAGAGTAATATGTATGATTCTATTTAGGAAATGTGCTGATTTTTAGAGTGTAGGGAAGTTTTGGGGGATGTTTAGGTTTTTCTTTTGGTGGGGAGGAAATGGTGGCAGTGGTAATTTGTGAGCATACATCAACTTCGCCCTTTAACATTAAAATGGTCTGGTATACCAACATGAGAGATTTAGGTTTATTATATAGTGATGTATTTCATAAGAACTGAACTAAGAAGAAACCTGGGTTCCATTTTGATTTACATGTCTTGGACGTGTCATTGTGTTCCTGGCATCTCTTCTTCCCAACACATGATGAGGAAATAAAGAAAAAATATCAAGTGCTCCAAATGTCCCTGAAATAAGGGTATCATAGGGCAAGAGGATAATCTGTACCCTACAATTTGTAAGCTCTGGTTAAAGGCCAAGATTTCCAAGTATATAAATTAGTATCTCAGTTTCAGCCCACCAGGGAAGGACCATCATTTTTTTCATTTGAGCAAGGTTTGGTATCATGATGCTCATACTTAGCATATAGGAAATGTAAGCTCAGACCAAGTCACAGCCTGGTTTACTTCACTGAACACATCTAGAAGGAACTGAGCAGCTCTCAAAGCTGATTTTTTTATAGAATTACCTGCAGAAAAAGTGCAACTACAAACACCCTGGGCTTGCCGCAGATGTACTGAATTGGAGTATCCAGAAATTGGACCCAGAAATTTATTTTTTTAAGTGATTACCAGGTGGTTCTGATGCATCTCATCTCTAGATAATTTGGGAACTATTGATGAAATCTAGTAAATGAAGTCAAGCTGCCTGCCGAAGGTAAAATATAGGTTGTGATAGCAATGTTAAAAGAGAAACCTTAGACAAATTTAACAGAGTTTAGCTGAGCAAAGAATAATTCCAAAATCAGGCAGTTCCGGAAACACAATAGATTCAGAGAGGCTCCAAGGCTACCTCATGGTCCAAGATTTATGAGCAGAGAAAGGAATATGGCATACAAAAAATGTAAGCGAGGTACAGAAACATTCAGATTGGTTACAGCTTGGCATTTGCCTTACTTGAACCCAGTTTGAACAATTGGCTTCCACTGACTGGCCAAAACTACTACTTTGGCCATTGACTGGCCAAAACTACTCTTGGCACAACAGTAGGCTACAGTCCAATTACATCTCTAGTTAAGTTATGGTTCCCTATGTTTGGAGAAACCTTTAAGATATGTAAATAGGCAGGTTTAGGCTAAACATAATGGCAACAAGCATTTTGAAAGCCCCTACCATAAAAAAGTACCTTTAATGCTAAGTCCCCGTGAACAGCAGGCAAAATTTGTAAAATTCAAACATGCAGAATTTCTGGGGTTTTTTTTTCCCACTTTTGAGAAGCCATTGATCTGTGATAGGGGTTTTTTGTTAAAGTAACATACCAGCCTTGCCACAGAAAGTATAACGCTGCACCTCTATCATTCATCTGCACCTGACCTTCCCTGTCAGTGTCCTGATACTAGTTACACTGTGGTGTCCAGCCTATACTTTGTTTCAAAAACTCAGTCATCTGGGGGACAAGGTACTTCAAAAACTTTGCAAAAGTAAAGCTAGTATGCAAATCCTAGTTGTATATTCCCCTGCTTCTTCTCTGAGTAGTGGATGTGTGACTTATTTAAAAGTCAAAAGAAAATCTGTTAACACCAGACCTTCAATATCTGAAACCCTTAAAGACTATTACCACTAACAGAGAAAGATCAAGTTGAAAGGGAACCTTTTAGAAAGACTGCGACAAAGCAAATGGCACGCATGGTATTTCTCTTTAGCCTCTAAGGCAGTAAAGTACCAGATGTCATACAACAAAGTCCGAGAAGACCTTGTAACCTAATGGGCGTAGCCAGAGTACTCAGCTTTAAAAAGCTCTTGTGCTTATAAAAGGAAGTGAGTTGGCACCATTAACTCCATATGTTAGACTTAGGAATTTTTTGGCCAGCCTGCTTTGATTTATTCAAACAGTTGTAATGTTTAACCTTTATATTAAAATGGAGAGTATAAGTAAATGTTTGTTCAACCCTTAATATGGAGTTTCTCACATAGTGGGTTGCTTAGTAAATATTTGGTGCCTCTCAATTGTGCAGTTGGAAGAGGAGAGATCAACTCAGGTTGATCTTTCTTAGGTTGAATAAGCTATGCGAAGTATACATTGACTGCGTCTCTCATGGAGGCAGCCGGGAAGTGATCAACATGGTAAAGAGACTCTGGAGCAGAACTCTATCTGAACGCACAGCCCCTCATTCAAAGAAGTTAAAAGTGAGCCGTTTGTCAAGGTTCAGGGTACACAATGCAGCAATATAAAATTACCCAAGGGCCTATCCGTTTTGACCACTCTTTATTTTTCTTAAATTCTGTTTCCTTGAAGTCTGTGGACTAATAAATGTGGCCCTCACACTTTTCTGACCACTTCTCCTTTTTCTCCATCACTGGATCCCATCCTCTCCCGCCCCTTTCTGATGCTTAGGTGACCATTTGGGGCTCAGCGTCTGTGAGCACTGAGTTCTCTGTCTCAGGGTCATTGGTCATTTTCATGGCTTAGCTATTGCCTGTGTTCTGATGACTCTCGAGCCTGCATTTCCTGCCCTGGCTTCTTACCTACAACTCAGTACCGTATGTCCAGTTGGCTGCTGGACACTCATGTGGATTCATGGACGCCAAGTTCTCTAAAATAGTTCATCATTTTATTCCACATACAATCTTCCCTGCCCTGTTTCATTATTCTCATTCAATTTAGAGAAACCCAGCCACCCAGAATCAAAACCTCATTTTTCTTTCTCCCCTAGTTCAGTCGCTTACTAAGTCTTGTTGCTCCTGTCACAGTCTTTTCCCAGGGCTTCATTTCTCTCATGCCGCCGTCATTATTTCATGCCTGCATGGCTGTCACAGCCTCCTACCTTGCCTCTCTGCTTCCAGTTTCACCCCCTCCAATCCACTGTGCACATCAGTACCAACTTAATCTTCTGAAAGCGCCTTTTTGTTATGTCGCTCTGCTGATCCAAAACACTTCAGTGGATCATGACAACTCAAGAATCAAGTCCAAACTCATTTGTCTGACATCCAAGGCCCTCCATAACTTGGCCCACTGCAGTCCTTGACTTTCCCCTTTAATTTTTTTTTTCCCCTGAAATAAATCCTGTTCTGGTCAGAGTGGTCCTTCCCCAATACTGACCACAGCATGCCCACACCCCATTCCCTCCATCTGTATCCACTCGGGATGCTACCCTCATTCTTTCCTCCTGAGTTGTCCCTGACCTTCAGCCACTCATTTTAAGTTTCATTTCTACCATTGGCCAAACAAGCCTACAGAGACATCTCTCCCCTAGCAGCTGTTTGTTCCCCCAATTCTAAGCACCTTAAGTATAAAGTTCATGTCTTCAACTACTTTATATGCCTTTCATAGAGCTTCATAAATAGTAAATGCTCCAAAAAGATGTATTGCTTTGACTAGATTTGGAGCCTAGCTTGTTGTCTTGATGATGATTTTCAATTCAACTTGCCCGAAAGAATAAGAGAGAAAAAAAAAACATATAGGCAGCAAGACTCAGCTTTTCCCCCTACCTAAAGTTCAAACAGTGAGATAGATCCATGAATTAAATTTAACCCTTGGCCAGGTGTGGTGGCTCACGCCTGTAATCCCTGCACTTTGGGAGGCCGAGGTAGGCAGATCACAAGGTCAGGAGATTGAGACCAGCCTGGCCAATATGGTGAAACCCGTCTCTACTAAAAATACAAAAATTAGCTGGGCATGGTGATGCGTGCCTGTAATCCCAGCTACTCGGGAAGTTGAGGCAGGAGAATCACTTGAACCCAGGAGTTGGAGGTTGCAGCGAGCCAAGATCATGCCACTGCACTCCAGCCTGGTGACAGAGTGACACTCCATCTCAAAAACAAAAAACCTTCAACTGTCTATGCACAGATAACCCATATCTCCTACAACCGGAAAATCTGTACTTGGGGAAAGGTATCAGTCCAGATTAAGATGTGGAGAAGAGACTCTTGGCAGAGAAACACTTTCTGAGTCACCAAATGAAAAAATGCCTGTATGGGTATTATCTGACATGCACATGTACCTTTCTCCACAGCCGGTACATAACCCATAGTCCTAGCCTAGGTGAATGAGGCAACAGGCATAGACCTGAAAGATTTTCATAAGATTTTGCAAATTCTGTGCTCCTGACCCTTATCCAGAAAAGTAACTTCTTATTTTCTCTGGCTATAATTTTCTTAACCCAAACTGGCTTTTAAAACATTAAAAAAATAACTCACAATTCTTAAAACCCTTGCATGAGTTTCTGGATAGTTACCTTGTTTTCTCAATTGTGACAACCAGGAGTCACTAGGATTTAAAATATTTTGTTGTGTGAGTTGGGGGGTCTTTAAGAATAAGTTAGGTATTCTAGAAAATGGTGGACCCGGAGAATGAACCAAGGTAGGCTGGCTTAGGAGAGGACAATTGTAGCTCTTCTGAGAGGCAAAACATAATGAATGTCACACACACACGTCTGTGGTCTTTTAGTGTTATAGACTGAGCCGCAAAGGTGTTTATCTCCCGAAAGCCTGCTTCCGCTAACAGTATACCCACTAGACTAGAATCAAGGTGTTAACAGGGCCATATTCCCATTGAACTCTCAGGGAGAATCAGGCCCTTGCCTCTGCCACTTTCTGGTAACAGCCAGTTTATGGCCAACTCCCTCCTGGCTCTTCCTCCATGGTCCTATTGCCCTCCCTTCTCTTCTGTATCTAATCTCCCTCAGCCTCTCTCTTAAAAGTACACTAGCAATTGCACCGAAGGCCCACTAGAACACTGCAGAGTCATCTCCCATTTCAAAATCCTTAACTTAATCGCATCTGCAAGTGTCCTCTCTTTTGCCACATAAGGTAATATTTACAGATCCCAGGGATATCTTTTGGGAGGCCATTCTTTAGCCTACCACAATGATGAACTATTATTATTTTGTCTAGCTCAAATACCACATAGTTAAGCTCTTAAATCATAAAGCAGCAAGATGTCAAAGAATATACACCATATGGGTAACAGTGGTTATCTCTTGGGAGTGCTTAGTGGGGGATTTTCATTTTCAATATATGTTTTTGAAGAATTTTACTTTTATAGAGAGCGTGTGATTGGTATGTCTGTATTTGGGGATAAAACAGTAAGGATTAAAGCAGAGAAAAGATACTTCCAGCAATTCTAAAAGAAGCCAACAATGTCCCAACTGGGTACCTCTACTCTTGTTGTCATAGCACTTATTTCCAGCTCTCTCTCCCTCCCCTGTACAGCTGTGCTCCTTTCTCTCATCCATACAGTTTGGATTGAAAACACACTTCAGGCAATTACATCCAAACTCGGTGTGCTTGGCCTCAGAGTCCCTGCTATTCCCTCTGTTGCAGGCTATTTTTCCTAATTTCCTCCTTCAAAGACCAAAGAAGTGTACAGAAGGAAGGGGATGAGGAGAATAATTAGAAGAAATAAGAAATTTTTTTTTTTTACACACACTGTGAGATCT
>NW_012101665.1:1714821-1718051 GCF_000951045.1 Mandrillus leucophaeus | reverse complement strand
TGTCACCCAGGCTGGAATACAATGGCATGGGCTCACTGCAACCTCCGTCTCCCGGGTTCAAGTGATTCTCCTGCCTCGGCCTTTTGAGTAGCTGGAATTGCAGGTGCCTACCACCATACCCAGCTAATTTTTGTATTTTTAGTAGAGATGGGGTTTCACCGTGTTGGTCCGGCTGATCTTGAACTCCTGACCTCAGGTGATCCAGCTGCCTTGGGCTCCCAAAGTGTTGGGATGACAGGCCTGAGCCACCATACCCGGCCCACTGCTATTTCTTTAACATCCAGTTTCTTTTCAAGTGCCTTAGAAAGTCTGAAGGGTCCATATGTCTGATAACCCAAGTGTACATTTTGAATTACAAATGTTTCCTTCTAAAGGAGAATTTGTGATGCTAATGGACAAATGTGTAAACCCCATAATTAGTCTATAAATTCATTAAAGAACTATAGTCACTATTATGTTATGACCATTTGGCCATACCGAAAAGGCATTTGTACTTATGAGCAACAGAGGACATTTTCCACTGTTTTGGAAATAACCGAGTGTTTTCACTTGTATGTGTAATCAGACTTTTAATTAAATCAACTTGGTTTATCACTAGGTGCAATCACAGAGGTAAACACAGCTGGTGTGGGCATGTGGCTGGAATACACTGGAAAATGGAAGTGGGAGATCTGTTAAAAAACTGCCAATAAATCTTCCTTTTATTCACTTCAAACATTGCAGAGAGTTGCTAGTTTTCACTAAATGAAGGCAGCAGTAAAGTGACTTCCTGAGTGGCATGAGCCATCTAGCAAATTATGGAACCTGAGAAGGGGGTCATGGGAACCCCCAGTTTATAGCCAATTGGTCAGAAATAAGGGAGGCCCAGAACTTAGAATTGGCACTGGAAGTAGAGGCAGGCTTGTGAGGCTGAGCCCTTAATCTGCAGCAGGGTCTGTGCTAACTCTGGGTAGTCAGCATCAGACTGGAATTTAATCATAGGACACCCAGTTGGTAGCAGTTGCATTAGAGAATTGGTTGGTATGGAGGGAAAAAAAAGCCCACATTTGGTGTCAGAAATATTGTGGGTAAAAATGGCTAAGCTGCCAAAGAGTAGTTCTCTTATCGGTGACTTAAGGAGGATCTCATCCCAAGGGAGATGCCTTTTCTAATACTGGAAGCCTATGATAGCTCCTTGTGTCTTTTAGTTGCTTGGTTTAGTCTGGGCTTTAAAAATGTATGTATTTTTAAATTCTCAAATGACACTATAAGCTCAATGAGAGTAGAAAGGGATCCCAACAGTATTGGATGCAACATAAAGTTTTTATCATACTTGTCTCTAATTGAGTGTTACCACTCCTGTTTCTACGAAGTCTATTTCCAGTAAGCCCAGTCTGTGAGCTGTCACTTTGCCAATAAAACAAGTGAGAGAGCTAAGGCAGGCACTTAATTCTGAGCTTTATTTATTTACTCACTTTACTTACTCTGTCACCCAGACCAGAGTGCAGTGGTGCTATCATGGCTGACTGCAGCCTCTGACCTCAGCCTTCCAAGTAGCTGGGACTACAGGTACACACCACCACACCTGGCTAATTTTTTTTTTTAACCTTTCTAGAGACAGGGTCTCCCTATGTTGCCCAAATTGGGCTCATGTGAACCTCCTGCCTCTGCCTCCCGAAGTGCTGGGATTGCAATTTAAGCTTTAAACATTAATGAATGAAGGCAGACTTTAGCTCAGAATTAGGATACTAGGAGATACTCTAAGATCTTTGGGGAATCATCACCACCTGAACACAGTTTTCTCTATCTTCAGTCAACACCCTTCTCATTTCTCCTCAGTTGGGGCAAATTCTCCTTTTTAGTCACTTTCCACTCTTGATTTTGAGTACCCCTAATACTCCAGGGATTTCATTACTGGAATAATCCTCTATAGAGTGGAGACAGGGTGAAGAAATAATGTGTAACTTATGTACCCCATAATATATTTCGTTTGGGTGTAATAAATGTATTTATGATCAGAATTCAAACTTATGGATGCTTGGAACACTTAAATTCAACCTTCTAAAGAACCCTGTTTCCAGGCAAAAATTTTAACCTTGATATTAAAAAAAAAAATTTTTTAACATGGCAATTATTTTAATTTGGTGCTTATGTAAAACCAGAAGGATTAAAATTCATATGTAGCTGGCTTTTAACAGTCACCAGAGCACCTGAATTTCAGCTTAGTCCCTGTGCTAAGAAAGAAAAACGGAAAGTAAATAGCAATTGAATGCTGCTATGAATTAGAAATGTATGCAACAGTTAATTTAAGGTAGAAAACTAAAGCAGCACTTCCACTGGCCAGTATATTGTAAAATCTGTCTTCTCTTAGAACTAAAGAAAAACTAAATGAGGCCATTTGGAGGCTGGAAACACTTTAGAAATGTTCACTGTGTCAAATGCTATGATGGAAACTGCAATTACAAATCTGAGTGACTCAGAAACAATGGATGAAATATTCCCAGGCTGCCTATAAACTACCCAGGGCATTTACTGTCTACTACTTGTTACACAAAATGTGTGTGTTCCAAGTTCTACCAAGCTTAATTGCTAGCGCAAGGAGAGGTTTCTCCCCACTCTTTTTTACTAAAGCAGAGCCACGAGCTGATTACATGGAATACATGGCTTGTTAGGACCAATGATAAAACCCGAAACAAAGAAATGACATAGCTAAATATCCATGCAGACCCGCTACTTAATCGGGTTGTCTCTATTTAGACTTCATCCTCTACCAAAACAAAACTTCAGGTACGGTAGTCACCCCCACTTATCCACGGTTTCACTTGTTTGTTACCTGAGATCAACTGGTTTCAGTTTGTTACCTGAGATCGACTGTGGTCTGAAAATATTAAATGCTGATCATTTTAATAGACAAAAGGTACAGTAGTCCTCCCTTGTTCATGGGGGATATGTTCCAGAATCCCCAGTGGATGCCTGAAACTGAGGCTAGTACTGAACCTTGTTTATACATATATATATATACACACACACACACACACACACACACATATATACATACACACACACACACATGCCTATAAAGTTTAATGTGTACATTACAAAGAGATTAATGACTAATAATAAATAGAACCATTTATTATTTTAATCATGACTCTTTGCACTTTGGGGCCATGATTGAGTGAAATAAGGGTTCCTGGAACTCAAGGACTGCAATACTGTGACAGTGGACCTGATAACCAAGAGGGCGGCTA
>NW_012101665.1:1705866-1712346 GCF_000951045.1 Mandrillus leucophaeus | reverse complement strand
TGGCTTATGTAAGGTGCCCCTCCATCTTTCAGACAAGTTGTGTGTGTGTTTGTACACAGGCATACATATACCACATGCATACATATACCACACACATATACCACATACATACGTATACCACACACATACATATACACACTGCCCTTGGGGACAGGGTTCAGATCATGCCTGTCATCCCACCCAAACCAAGAGCCACCTCAGGCTGTCAATGAGCTCATGCAGATAGACAAGAGGAGGGCTAGTGCCCACTCCACAAACTGGATCTATCTAAATTTCATCACCAGACAAAACAGGGCCCTGGAAATCAGTACCATGACTTATAACAAGCTTGTTTCAAATCCTGTGTGGAAACCCTGACAAATCTGATATTTTCTGTACTATTTACCAAAGATAGTCTGAGTTTTCTAGCAAATTAACATCTGAATTGTGCATTTGTTAAGGGTTTATTGTGTGCATGTAACAAAAATCAGTTCCAGCCACTTTAGACCAAAATGGGTAATTTGTTGTAAGGTTTTAAGCCCAGGCTCTGGGAATTTCAAAGTAGGATTGTGGATCTTTCCTCAAGAACCCTGTGCTTAACTGAACTCTCTGCAGTCTCTGTGTGTGACAGTTCAAGTCCTAAACTCTGAGCAGAAAGAATTGGGTGTCTGCTTATCCATGCTCCAGTCAGCTAAGACCAAGAATGCAGTCCCAGGTAACTCAAACCAGGCACTTGGGACCTGGCCCTCTGAGCAAGATGCAAAGATAGGAATCTCTGTGGTCTGGGCTACAAAAAGTATATACTACGGAGAGCATTACTTCGTATTATTTTTACTACTAAGACAACAGTCATTACCAAATGATTACAACTCTATCTTATGATTCATATGGGACTGTTTTACATTTTTTGTAAAGGAAAGTAATCTTGAAAATAAATCCATTTCTTCTCAACTTGAGAGACCTAAGCCCCTAAAGGTGTACACAAGGGGTTTCTTAATCAAAAATAAAATTCTAAGCCCCCCAACAGACTAAACAGACCGCCTAAGGGCCAATGGGACTCTAGAGAAAACTGAAAAATTAAATTCCTCTCCAAAACAGGAAGGGAAGTTGAATATGCTGCATTATACCCCCTCCCTTTTGAAGTTTAGGCACAGCTAATCAGCATTAATATTAAAACAGAGATCATAAGACTGACAAAACAGACTCTTTTTGGCAATAAGATGCAAATTCCAACCTGACTCTGGTATAACATCACATGCCAGATAGTGGACTGAAGAAAATAAAAATATTTTACCCTAAAATACATTTCTCTGACATATTTTGAAATGGCCCTGCAAAGCCATCTTTCAAGGGGGAAATTTGCACCTGCAGAGAATCTACATTAATGCAGCTGGGGCTTTCCCAGATCTAAGAGAGATTAACTAACACGATGACAACTTTTATGCTCTAGTAAGAAACATTTACCAATTATTCTCTCTGGTGGTTACCTAGAGGCTTCATCTACATAACAAGAACTTTGGGTCCACAACCGCCTTTATCTTAAGCATTTCTTTCTACTGATTTCAAGTCTTTAGACAAAGCTTAATTCTTTTAACAAATTTCCAATCAGAATATCTTTTTTGTTTTTTTGAGACAGAGTCTTGCTCTGCCACCCAGGCTGAGGTGCAGTGCTGCGTTCTCAACTCACTGCAACCTCTGCCTCCTGGGTTCAAGCAATTCTCCTTCCTCAGCCTCCTGAGTAGCTGGGATTACAGGCATGCACCACCATGCCCAGTTAATGTTTGTATGTTTTTAGTAGAGACAGGGTTTTGCCATTGGCCAGGCTGGTCTCAAACTCCTGACCTCAGGTGATCCACCTGCCTCAGCCTCCCAAGGTGCTAGGATTACAGATGTGAGCCACTACACCAAGCCAGAAAATCTTTTAATCCACCTATGACCTGTATGAGCTCCCCACCCACACTTCAAGATGTCCTGCCCTTTTTGGCTGAACGAATGTATATCTTTCACATATGGATTTATGATTTTTACTTGCAATTCCTGTTTCCCTGGAATGTCTAAAACCAAATTATGACCTGACCACTTCAGGTTCACTTTCTCAAGGCATACTCAGATTGTTCCCTGGACCATGATCACTCATATTGGCTCCGAATCAAACTCTAAATATTTTACAGAGTTTGATTTTTTTCATCAACAGGTTTTAAATATTCAACTGCTCACTAATTCAGAAAGGCCCTGCTTTATTTATCATTGTTATTAGTGACAAAACCATATGAGTATGCAGCAACTTGATTCTTGCCTCCTCAGAGGAAACAATTCATCCAAGGGACAGAAGGCAGAGTGAGAGAATGAGGCAGGTTTTGGAGCAGGAGTAAAAGTTTATTAAAAAGTTTTAGAGGATGAATGAAAGGAGGTAAAGTACACTTGAGAGATCCAAGTGTGCTGTTCAGCCCTTGAGTTGGGATTTTATACATTGACATGATTCTAGGATCTGTGTTTCTTCTCCCCTGATTCTTCCCTTGGGGTGGGCTGCCCACATGCACAGTGGCCTGCTAGCATGTGAGAGGGGCTGCATATGCAGTGTGCTTACTGAGGTTGTGCACATGCTCATTTGAGGTGTTTTTCCCTTATCAGTTGAGTGTTCCCAGAGGAAGATTATATACCAGTTAAATGCCACCATTTTGCCTCTTAGTGTGCGTGCTTGAACCCACTTTCCCAACTCCTGAGAGCTTATCAGGAAACTGCTGATCACTAGATTCAGGTGTTTTCTAACTATTGGGAGACTGCCTTTCCCTGGAACCAGCCACAACCAATTAGTATTTTAGAGAGACATTTTAAAAACCACCTGACCATCTCCTGATATTTCTGGTGTGGGGTTGGGCACCCTCTCCTGCTTTGCTCATCTGCCTAGCTCCCTACTCTAATATTTCCTCCCTCAGGAGTCCAAGACCCAATTCTTTGGGAACCTATATGAATATTAGTCATCTGTAACTGTTTCCTGCTGGCAGAGGGGCATTGATGATTGTTCTGTGGGTCTTGGCCTCTTACTAGCTCTCAGGGCAGGGTGGCTCCATGGGTTGGTGAAAGTAGTATCCCGCCAGTTCTAAGGGAGACACAGGCAAGATTTCACTTCTGTTGTGCTCCTCTGATGGGCAGTCTATGGGTCTTCTGTAGAAGGGTGACTCTTGAATATTGAGAGGACAGTATCCCTTACTGGGGATCATCTGGAGTTTGATGGCCCATCCCTCTTCTTTCTCCTGAGCTGCAGCCAGAGATCACTAGTTAGTTCAAAGGAATAAGTAGGGTCATTCTAAATTGCAGACAAAAACTCAAAAACAATTTTATTAGACTTATTAGAATCTAATAAAATGTATACCATTGCTGTTGAAACATAAATTTTTTCTCTCCTGCTCTCATTTTTATTAAAAACAAATTCATGATAGGACTCATTTGTTTGCAGAATAAACTTAAGCCTTATGAACCTTCACCTGATTATTTGCATAAAGCACAGCAAGAGTAATTATGTGCTACATAGGCTTCTTTTTAAATTGGCTTTGATGAAACTTTGTTCCGGAAGGAATCTCAGATAAGACTTTTTAAAGCCATAAGCTTTGCCATGGGTTTTTGCCATCAAAAACCTGTATGAGTTGGGTGAATTCCTCTCCTCATGAGGTCCCAAGATTAGTTGGGGCTCCTGGGCCTGTCAGAAAGTAACATTCTTTATTGTCACAGGTCAGAAACCTTGTACAGGGACTGTGTAGACAAGGTATGAGGTCGGTTTTCCCAAGGGTCTTTTATTGGCTCTATAAGTCAAATTTGATTTTTTTTTTTTTTTTCTTTTTTTGAGATGGAGTCTCGCCCTGTAGCCCAGGCTGGAGTGCAGTGGCATGATCTCAGCTCACTGCCACTGCTTCCTCCCAGGTCCCAGTTCAAGCAATTCTCCTGCATCAGCCTCCCAAGTAAAGTAGCTGGGACTACAGGAACATGCCACAATGCCCAGCTAATTTTTGTATTTTTTAGCACAGATGGAGTTTCACTATGTTGGCCAGGCTGGTCTTGAACTCCTGACTTTGTGGTCCACCTGCCTCAGCCTCCCAATCATGCTGGGATTATAGGCATGAGCCACCACACCCAGCCTCAAGTTTGATTTTTTAAAGGAAAGCACACCATTCTTGTCAAAGCCTTGGTAAAATAACCAGTTTCTCTAATTGTGTCCTACTGCAAAGAAAACATTTTTATTGCACTTATGCAAATAACTATATTTCTGTAAGTTAAGAATACTTACAAATAGTTTCTAAATTTTAGAGAAATAAAGTAGAGAGGAATATGCTCAAACTTTTGTTTATAGGAGTATACTTAATTGCTAAAAGCTGTAAATAGCTTAAAAGAAAAGTTTCCTTGACTTTGAAAAAGAATCAGCAACGTTTTAAGCAAAAAGTCATGAAAGGATTATGTCAGTCTTCTCTTAGTTCCGTCCATGCAGTTAACTCCTGTTCTGCTTAGTATTCATGAGTGTTTCACCTCTCCATGAGAGTCCTGAAAGTTTTTTCACCTATTCTAATGTCACAGTCTCTAAAGTTATCAGAAATCTGCATTTAAGAACACCTGTTAGGGTCCTATAGCTGATTATAAAGCCATCTTTTGAAGAGGATCAAAACAAGACAATAATTGTCTGTGGATGACAAAAAGTCTTAGGCAAGCTACAGTCAAAGAACAATTGACAAGGAAATGTGTTACCTCTGAGGCACACAATAATTTAACATAACAATGATAATTATTAGTGATAACATATACTAAATTATATCAGAATTATAGGAATTTTGCATAATTTTGGAACACATACCAATAACACATTTATACAGATTCAGTACAAAGAAAACCAAACTCTACATTTGCATTAGTGTACTATTGATGTCAGACCCAATTCTTAATAAATCCTATAGACAAATCTATGCAATCTTAATCAGTTTGACTGTAAGGTAAGATTTTCATAAACCTTTTAAAACCCTTTGCAATTTTGTGTTAAAGAGTAGAACATTTATCTAAGAAAACCATGTTGTGCTTTTATTCCAATGTTCAATTACAGATAAACTGTAAATACTAGGTATACTTAGTAATAATCCTTTAATTTTCGCTAATATGTTCACACAGAATTTCTTTTACAAATTAATTTTTCACAAACCTTCCACAACTTGCTCAAACCTTTGACTTAACCCTAACTTAAAATGATATTTTAACCCTCTAGGCCAAAAAAAAAAAATCCACATTCCCATGTCTTGTAATCCTTTACCAGAAGCACATTCTACTTTCTTCACATGCCTTTCATGTGAAACTTTTTTCAGTGGTCTTACATACAAATTACACCGTTAACTCTTAGCAACTTTTACTTTTGGTGAAAAACCTGGTAGAAGATTCTGATTATGTCCTAGCTTTGGAGCCTAGGACATCAGACAGAAGTGCAGATAAGGTTTTACTCACCAGCACAGCTTCGGGGCATGGCAAACTCTGTATGTCCACAGGCCTTACCTAGAATTAAATGGCTTTACAGCAGACAAGTTGTACAATTAAAAGTCATATTAGTTGTTTATTAAGCATTTAGTAGGCCTAATAACCTTTAAAATTGTATAACACTGTTTTCATAAATTCCTTTCATGAATCTTTTTATGACTCACACAGACCATTACAACATGTTTGGACTTTTTTGGTCCTAAGCATTCCTCTTTTTAAACAACCAGTTATTTTACTTTAGGACAAGAATTTACCTTAAAAGGTCCTTTTTCATACAAAATTTTTCTTTATAACTTTTCTTACCAAAAATACCTCTTTACCTTTATAACTTTTGAATTAGACAAAATTCATTTTCCTTCTGTTAGGAAGTTGTGGTTTGTACTTCATGTTGCCGTGTGAGCCCTGTGAAAGGGGAGCATATAAGGAGGTTATTCACATACTGTAGAAGTTATGCCCACCTCAAGAGATTGCTCAGTTAGATTTTTGCTAGAGCTTGTCTCAATAAATGTGGGCAATTTCTAAGCCCCTGAGTTAGGACTGATAGGGTTGAAGTTATTGGATAAAGATTTAGGTAGCTTTCCCAGGAGAAATGGAGCTATTAAAGGCAAAGATGAATTCAGAGATCATGTGAATATTAAGCAGATACCCATCTTGGAAAGTATATTTTTGCACCAAAGAGGTGTCGGGTATTTAGATATTCATTACCCAGGGACAGATGGGAGAATGGTAATTGGTCCCTTAAGTAATATAAAGCAGTGTGAATCTTTTCTTTTGGAGGGAAGTGGTGCCATTTGCCCCCATTACCTGGCAGGATTCGGAGGAGAGTTGTTTAGAAAAGATTAGCACAGAGTGGGCAGCTCTTGAACCCAAAGGGAAATTTATAATTTTACTTGCCACCTCCAGAGTTGCCCTTGGCTTTGTTCTATTGATGATGAGGTCTGATTTGGAAGCCAGCCAGAGCAGAGAGCTCCTTCAGCTCAAGGTCATTAGGGGTTT
>NW_012101665.1:1683942-1705816 GCF_000951045.1 Mandrillus leucophaeus | reverse complement strand
CAGACAAGTTGTACAATTAAAAGTCATATTAGTTGTTTATTAAGCATTTAGTAGGCCTAATAACCTTTAAAATTGTATAACACTGTTTTCATAAATTCCTTTCATGAATCTTTTTATGACTCACACAGACCATTACAACATGTTTGGACTTTTTTGGTCCTAAGCATTCCTCTTTTTAAACAACCAGTTATTTTACTTTAGGACAAGAATTTACCTTAAAAGATCCTTTTTCATACAAAATTTTTCTTTATAACTTTTCTTACCAAAAATACCTCTTTACCTTTATAACTTTTGAATTAGACAAAATTCATTTTCCTTCTGTTAGGAAGTTGTGGTTTGTACTTCATGTTGCCGTGTGAGCCCTGTGAAAGGGGAGCATATAAGGAGGTTATTCACATACTGTAGAAGTTATGCCCACCTCAAGAGATTGCTCAGTTAGATTTTTGCTAGAGCTTGTCTCAATAAATGTGGGCAATTTCTAAGCCCCTGAGTTAGGACTGATAGGGTTGAAGTTATTGGATAAAGATTTAGGTAACTTTCCCAGGAGAAATGGAGCTATTAAAGGCAAAGATGAATTCAGAGATCATGTGAATATTAAGCAGATAGCCATCTTGGAAAGTATATTTTTGCACCAAAGAGGTGTCGGGTATTTAGATATTCATTACCCAGGGACAGATGGGAGAATGGTAATTGGTCCCTTAAGTAATATAAAGCAGTGTGAATCTTTTCTTTTGGAGGGAAGTGGTGCCATTTGCCCCCATTACCTGGCAGGATTCGGAGGAGAGTTGTTTAGAAAAGATTAGCACAGAGTGGGCAGCTCTTGAACCCAAAGGGAAATTTATAATTTTACTTGCCACCTCCAGAGTTGCCCTTGGCTTTGTTCTATTGATGATGAGGTCTGATTTGGAAGCCAGCCAGAGCAGAGAGCTCCTTCAGCTCAAGGTCATTAGGGGTTTTGATTCTGTCCTAGGCAACCTTCAGCCTTCAAGGCAGCCCCATTTCTAGTGCCCAAGCTTGTGGCAGAGGTGGCAAGCTGTGAGGACCTTTTTCCCACTTACCCATTGGGACACATTGCCTTCCAGTGGCCTGGCTTCCCACACCAATGGCAGTTACCTGGGAGGGTATTCTGGGGGCAACCTGGAGGGGCCGGAGGACTTGTAAAACAGCCAATAGTTGAGCCTATTTCTTATTTCTCCTTCTTCTTAGCCCTGCCCTTCTTATTCTACTCTCATTTATAAAATACTGAAGAGGCTAAATTGAGGATTTCCTGCATAGGGGCACTGGGTTCTAAGCCTTTGAGAATTTTCTCCCACTTCTTGAGGATGCATCCAAGGAGCATGTTATGTGGTATGGAGACACGATTACTCATCTGCAAAGGGAGAACAGAGAAGAAAACAAAGGAAAAAAGATGTTACCTGTCATCTACCTATTATCCTTTCCTGAACATGGTGACCCTCATTCATCCTTAGGGTTCTAGAATGAACCAGTCCTACCGTATACCTTAACTTTGGTCCCATCTCATCACAATTACCCACTTGAGAGCAGAGGAGATACTGGAATGAGAAGGAGCCCCCTATTCATCCTTGGGGTTCCAGAATGAACCAGTCTTACCAGGTACCCCTAACCTTGCCGCCTTCTCTGTTCTAATGGTAATCTGTCCTTGGACCAGCCTTCATCTCTGTCCTATGGGAACTTTTTATTCTGTTGCACCTGCAGCCTTTAGCTGACCTATATTCTTGTCCTCATGAACTTATAGTGACTCTCATTCACAGCATTTTAGCACAAAATGATTCTCTTTTCTTACAATTCCATTTCCCATGTTTTTTTAAGCAGACAAGAAGCCTGTTTTTCAGCTAACTGCTGCAAGGGGCTGGACTTCCCTCCCTTCAAATATGACGTTGAAGGTCTTGATGCATATTGAGAAGAGCATGGAAGTGATTAGAGAAATGGAGGAAAATTTCTATTTAGGGTTCCTCGTCCTCACCAAGGTAACATGCAGAACAAATGCTTGAGAAGACAGGTTAATCCCTCTGCTACAGGAGGAAGTGGGAAGAAGCCAGAGGGAATACTCATGGAAAGCCTTCATTTGTTTGCCAAAACAATAGTTCTTGAATTTGAGAGGGCAATGTTGATTTGCCCACCTGATATAAAGGAGGAACCTCTGAAGGGAGGATAAGAGGCCTGGGATAAGGGATAGCAAATGGTAAAGAAAGAATTTCCCTTCCTTCCAAAGTGGGTGGTAACTCAAAACAAACAAATAAAAAACAGCATGTAAGTGGGGTCCTTAAAGGGCCACAGAGTGAGGCCTTATGCAGACAGACAAATTGCTTCAAAAGCAAAAAATCTTGGCCCTGGAGCATAACAGGGATGAAAAGAAAAGTATATGGAAAGTCATAAGGAGCTGGCAGAGCTGGGGTTATGATTAGTGTCTATCCTAGCAATGAGCCAAGAGACAGGGAAAGAGTTGGAGGTCATTTGAGCTGGTAGAGTAAAAACAAGTATAAATCTCAGGGGATATCTCCAAGGGAGTCCATATCTTCACTGCCAGATAAATGCAGCAATAGCTGTGGGTGCGCAAATAGTGGGGAGTGTATTTAAGGCAGAGAAGGAAGTCATGCAGCATGCAAAGTAAAAGCAGAGAAAACGCAGACTTGCCCCCAAGACAGATGATCTGGCAGGTGCACAAGGCCATTTCAGAATACCCATGGAGAAAACAAGAGAATAAGTGGTGTGGATTTTTGGGAAAGAGCCAATTTTAGTTGAAAAAGCAGAGGAAACCCCAAATATTGCATGGTCTTAGGCTTTAGCCTCACCACTCTTGCTGCCCTCCTGTTTAGGAGGGCCACTAGGGCCTCAGATCTACGCAGTGTGGCCTCCAAAGTCCTTTCCACCCCCGCAAGCCACCCATCAGGGTGAGCTGAGAGATCAGCTTGAGGGGAGCAGAGCCACTGAGACCAAGACAAATTGCCCTGGGGACTGGTTAATAAGCAGGAAAGTGACAGGCAGGAAAGAAACTGAGTACAGGGATTGAACACATCCAGCCAAAGGAGGGGAGAGGGATAGAGGTATCTCACCACTGGGGAACATATCCAAGTCACATGGCACCAAAGTATGTTAGCAATAGCAAATCTGCCCAGGTCCTCAGCAACTTGATTCTTGCCTCCTCAGAGGAAAGAATTCATCCAAGGGGCATAAGGCAGAGTGAGAGACTGAGGCAGGTTTTGGAGTAGCAGTGAAAGTTTACTAAAAAGTTTTAGAGCAAGAATGAAAGGAAGTAAAGTACACTTGGAAGAGGGCCAAGCAGGCAACTTGAGAGATTCAAGTGCACTGTTCAACCTTTGACTTGGGGTTTTATACATTGGCATAATTCTGGGATTTGTGTCTCTTCTCCCCTGATTCTTCCTTTGAGGTGGGCTGTCCACATGCACAGTGGCCTGCTAGCACCTGAGAGAGGCCGTATGTGCAGTGTGCTTACTGAAGTTGTATCTATACTCACTTGAGGCGTTTTTTCCCTTACTATTCAAATATTCTTGGAAGAAGGCCATATACCTGTTAAACACCACCATTTTGCCTTAGTGTGCATGTTTGAGCCCACTCGCCCAACTTCTAAGATCTTATTGGGAAGCTACTGATCACCAGCTTCAAGTGTTTTCTATCTATTGGGACACTGCCCTTTTCTGGTGCTGGCAGCAATCAATTATTATTTTACAGAGACATTTTAACAACCACCTGACCATCTCCCGACAATTGCCTGACATTCCTGGTTGTGGGTAGGAGCCCTCCCCTGCCCTGCTCATGTCTGCCTGGCTACCTACTCTAACATGATAAAGCTACATGGAATCATGAGGACCTTAAGTTTCTTTGCTTTTGACTACAAGGGTATTATCTCCATGTAGTAGTGCTGGTTTTGTCCTCAATGAGGAATATTCATTCTTTATAATTTTCTTGAATAAATACTTGAGAAATGATTTAAATTTAGCATGGTACAGATAGCAAACATGCATGCAGTGTTTTCTGTGTCATTATTTTGTCTCAGTGTGCATGTTTGAGCCCACTCATCCAAGTCCTAAGATCTTATTGGGAAGCTGCTAATCACCAAACTCAGGTGTTTTCTACCTGTTGGGAGACTACCGGTCCCTGGAGCCAGCTGCAATCAATTATTCTTTTAGAGAGAGAGTTTAACAACCACTTGAGAGTAGGAGAGCCCCTACTCTCCTGAGCACTGCACACCCCATCTTCCCAAACCTAGGGTTCAGGAGGGCGAATACAAAAGGGGTCCTTGGGTGGAAATGAGGATTGGGAGCCACTGAATTGTAAGCGACTGCATTTAGGGTTTAGCCTCTGCAGTAGTCTTAATGCAGACATAAAAACATTCTGCTCTTTATAAGAAGTTACAGTTCTTCCCAGGAAAAACTTCATAAATGAGCCTTCTCTTGTTTGGCACTCTGAGGTTGGTTCCAGCCAGTTTCACACATTCCTAAGTTGCAGTTTTGGTCTGTCCATAAAGTAATTCTTCAGTGATTTGCGTTTCTCTTATAGGACATCTGAATAACCACACAGAACTTTCACTATAGTTCTCTGTTGTGTTGATGAAAGGGATGGCTGTCAGGTTAAATGCAGTTTAGCAAAATAATCACTAGCTCATAGAACACTTTCATTAAGTCATCATGTGGGATGGTTGTGTACTTTTGTTCTCTAAAGATTTTGAAATGTGTTCCTTTACCTCTCACACAGTTCCACAGTCACAGTGTATCTGTCCCTTCAAAACTAAGAAATGACTGTCTAGTAATAATTTAGATTTAAATATTACTTGTTTATTAAATGTGGAACCAATCACTTTTTCATATATATTCTTCATGACACCCTGAGAGATGAGTGATATCACCTTCTTTTACAAATGAGGCAACTGAGAGGCTTAACAAGATTAACTTGATTCATGAGTGCTCAGTAGCACCCTAAAATTGAAGCTACAAAGTTCCAGGCAGCAAGGATTGTATCTATAAGTTTCTTCTTGTATTCTCAGTACTTAGCCCAAAACAGGCCCGTAATAAATATATAAGTAAAGAATGAATCTATCTTCAAACTGCCTGCTGTTTCCACTATACCGTGTTTCCTCTGAGATGGTACTGGGATGTACTTTGCCCCTAAGTGAGGAAACAATTGTATCTATCTGTAGTAATTATATATTATGTATATGATTATGTCTATAATATTCTAAAGTCATAGAATATATGTATATTCCCAGTCATTGTCATATCTTTATGTGTTGCTGGCATAAAGAAGGTTAGTTGGAGAATATGAAAATAAATCATCAAAAATCAATGATTGAGGATTATTATTTTATGTTTGAATGCTAGCATGTTATTATTGGACTTACCAAAATAGAACTGTGAATGCTGGGATATTGTTCTTCCCTCCTAACAATATAGAAAATGCAACTCCCCTGAAGCAAAATTATTTTACGTTTTCTTTTGTCAATATGTTTAGTCATTGATGTTTTACAGCAGTAAAAATACACTTACTGCAAACCTCAACTAAAGTTGCTGGAAGGAAAGATGAAGACAAATCACCCATGCTACAAAAATTATCCTTAAGGGAAAATTGCTCCAACTTTATACATTTGTTGATTACACATTATTTTAAACCTGGATTCTAGCTCAAATGATTGACTTGTCTCCCCAAAATAACAAAAGAATTACAACATCTATTAACTTACAAGTCCTTTGCAAACCCCCAAATTGCAAAAGACTTTCTTTGTCTGAGGAAATGCCACCAGTAATTATCGGAGAAAATTGACTTAGAACAATGATTCACATTAGCTTAGCAAATACAGTTTGGGGTCAATTACCAGATAGTAGTTTTTCATTTAGAGTTTATAACTCCTTAGTATGTATAAAACTGAAAGAATGTGTGCTATTCAACTTGTAACCATTATTATTCTGTAAGCCACTTTAAGTAAACACATAAACATAAACCATAGAACAGAAGACATCAGAGCCACAGGCCTGTACACAGTACCTCTCTATTAAAGCTATCTATTCAAGTGTTTAAAACAATGTTGCTTAGAGAAGTATGTTTTAAAAAACACAGTTTTATAAACTTCACAATCATATGAGGCAAAATAATAGAGTTTGATAAACTCCTTTTGAGTTGTGGATCTCTTTGTGATTCTAATGAATATTAGGTACCTGTTTCCCCCAAGTGGAAATGCATACAGAATTTTACGTACAATTTTAGAGGATTCCCTAATTTCTGAAACTCTTCCATCTCTGTTCAGAATATAAATCATGGCCAGGCACGGTGGCTCATGCCTGTAATCCTAATGCTCTGGGAGGCTGAGGCAGGTGGATCGCATGAGGTCAGGAGTTTGAGACCAGCCTGGCCAACATGGTGAAACCTCATCTCTACTAAAAATACAAAAAAATTAGCTGGGCGTGGTGGTGCACACCTGCAATCCCAGCTATTCAGGAGGCTGAGACAGGAGAATTGCTTGAACCTGGAAGGTGGAGATTGCAGTGAGCCTGGATCGTGACATTGCACTCCAACCTGGGCAAAAAGAGTAAAACTTTGTCTCAAGAAAAAAAAGAAGAAGAAAAAATAATAAATCACCTCAATTTTTAGGTCACAAGTTAACATGGACTTAATATTGTATGTAAATGTTATTTATTTATTTATTTATTTGCCAGTTTTTCTATGTAACACCCGCCCTCCGTTTTGTTTTGTTTTGTTTTGTTTTGAGAGAGGGTCTGGCTCTGTCACCCAGACTAGAGTGCAGTGGGGTGATCTGGGCTCACTGCAACCTCCACCTCCCGGGTTCGGGCCATCCTCCCACCTCAGCCTTCCAAGTAGCTGGGACTATAGGTGCATGTCACCACACTTGGATAATTTTTTTATTTTTGGTAGACAGGACTTCACCACATTGCCCAGGCTGGTCTCAAACTCCTGAGGTCAAGTAATCCACCCATCTCGGCCTCCCAAAGTGCTGGAATTAAAGGCGTGAGCCACTGCACCAGGCCTGTAACACTTTTTCATTGTATTTGTTTGGCTCCAAGTGCCCAGAAGTCATAATAATGTAGCATTTGGGGAAGTTATTCTAGCAATGTGGCATTAGAGACCATCCCATTCTTCCAGGCCTTTTTCCTTCCAACTATGTAGTGGATTGCACTGCTTACCTTGTGCAGAGTGGCCTGCCATGTGCTTCTGGACTTTCTAGTGTATAGTTTCCTCTGGAACCTTATTTGAAGCCACATTCAGGAAACAAGATGGAACTAGACTCAGAATAGTAATAGAACTTCTGGGCACCATTCTTGCCTCAGTTAATTTCACTGTGATATCCATTAGTTAAAATAGTATAGGGGTGTCATTGCCTTTGCCAAACACTAACAGTGGTCAAGTAGGCCCTATGTGACAAAAAGGGTTTTAAAAATACATAGCTGTCTCGAGGATCTTATAAATCCAGTCGGGGAGAGGAGACCTCATGAAAGAGGCAATAAAATAAGAAAATGCTGTATTATTCAGTATAGACACAGAACAGGAAGACATATCAACTTATATTGATTGATGCTGACAGCAAATAGAAAACTAGAAGATAATTACAGACGAAGTGAGAATTTCTTAGAATGTGTTCCCAAACTTTCTCGGTCACAAAGCCTGTTTTATAGCACAAAATAATATCCCAAAGAGCACATTGGAGAATCCCAACTGGAATAACCATAGGAAATTCTCCTGGAAAAAAGAGGGCCTTGAGAAGTAGGATATAAGTTAAGTAAGGTCTAGAATCACCTTCACTAGAATCACCAGGGGTTGTTTAAAAGAAAAAACACCAATTACTGAGCCCTACCCTTGCCCTACAAAATCGTCATTTCTGGTGCGAGAGCCCTGGAAATCAGAATTTTTATACCAGGTTATTTGTATGCAGTCAGGTATAAGAACCCCCATCTGGACAGACACAATGAAGAGGGAAGGCTTTTCATTACTACCTAGTCAAAGACTCTTCGTTACTACCTAGTCAAATAATTATATACAATGCTTTGGGCTCTTTGAGTTTAATCTCAAACTTTGATAAAATTTCTTAAAAATTGTAAGATTTTGCACATAGTGACAGCTACCAGGTTCTCATTTCCTGGACCTAATAGAATAAACACCTGATACTTCTGGTGTAGTCATTTAGGATTCCATTGTACAGTTTTTAACATTTACTTGCTGCCATACAACCATGATTCAAATAATGCATGGTTTTTTTGTGTGTGCATGAAAGTTATACACACAGACATACTTTTTAATATTTTTATTGACACACGTACAAATGTTCACAGTTTAATAAACATATCAGTCTTCATAGAAACAAAGGAAAGGGAGGAAATAATTATAAAATTAATGAGGTTTTTTTTTTTTTCCTGCAACTGCAACATCCTGAGTAGAATTTGAGGGCCAGGTAACTCTAATGCCTAGGAGAGTACCTGATGAAAGATTTCTATTTACTTTTCCTCAGTAAAAAACAATTTTTAAAAGGCAATCTCATTCTCTCTGGTTATTAAACAGTGGATGAGACTGAGTGCCTTTTCTTAAGCAGAAGAGAATTTACTTTTACTCAGTATTTCCTAAGGCACAGGTCCTCTATAGCATATATTTCATTTAATACACAAAACAATTCAGTAAGAAAGGTGGTTCATCTTTGAGTCACTTTCAGCGATTAAGAAACCCAAGCTGAAAGAAGTCAGATGGCCTCCTTAAGGTCTTATGACTATTGAGTGGGAAAGTCAGAAGTTCAACCTCTATCTGCCTTCTTTTTCACATGAGAGCACTTTGCCTCTGAGAACAGCAGAAGTCTCTAGACAGCATTTGTAACCCAGGACTCACTCCAGTCTTCCTAGCAACAAACTACTACTTTGGAGAGCAGCAGCCCCCAGTGGCTGTAGCTCAGTGGAGTTTGCCATCCCTGGGAGCTCCCACGGCTCTCGTGGTGTTCCCAGGGTCTCCCATACCCCCACAAGTATGACAGAGCAGTGACTACCAACATGGATTGGGTTTGACAGTGGCTATCTGCTTAACCTTAAGCATATTACCCAATCTCTCTGAGACTATTTCCTGAGGAACAAAATGGGGGTAATGTCCACCTTATAGAATGGTGTGGGAGTCTTTAACAGCTTTAATGAAATATAATTTACATATAATAAAATCACTCAACTTAAGTATGCAGTTCAATGAACTAGACTAATGTATTTAGTTGGGCAACTGCTTCCAAAGTCTAGTTTTAGGACATTTCCATGACCCCATAAAGTATCACAGGGTCCTCTTCCAGGCAATCCCCAGGTCTACCCTTCTTGATCCCAGCAATCATTTAATCTTTCTAACAACAGGTTTACCTTTTCTAGGATATGTTATAAATGGAAACATGTAGTCTTGTCTGTCTACTATCTTTCACTTAGTTTGATGGTTTGTAGTTCATATATTTGTAACTTATTCAATCCTTTTATTGCTGAGTGGTATTCCATGTATGGATATACCGCATTTTTTTCATCTCTTCACCATTTGATGCACATTTGGGTTGTTTCCATTTTTGGCTATTATGAATAATGCTGCTTGAATATTATGCACACTTCTGTGGACATAGGCTTTCATTTCTCTTGGGTAGACTCCTCGAAGTAGAATTGCTAGACCATATAGTAAATTTATGTTGAACCTAAGATGCCATCAAACTGTCCAAAGTAGCTGTACCATTTTGAATTCCCACAGTGCTCCATGACCTTGCAATACTTGATATTGTCAATCTTTTTAATATTGGCTATTCTAGTGAATGTAATATGGCTTCTCAGTGTGGCTTTAATTTGCACTTCCCTAATGATTAATGATTTTGAACTTCATTGTACGTGCATTTATATATTCTTTATGGAGTCCATGTTCAAATTATCTATATTATGAGTGTTTATTCAAATCATATGTCTGTTTTGTGGTTTGTTTTATAACCCAGCATATGATTATCCTGGTGAATATCTCATGTGACTTCAAAAGAATGAATATTCTTGCCTCTATTGTGGAACAGTAGTCCAACTTCCCCTTGGTGGTCAGGATCCATCACTTCAGCCAAGACTGTAACTCCCTTTTTGGACTGTTGATTCAGAGGCATCAGGAGCCCAAAGTGGTCAGATGGCAGTCTTAACTTCCAGTTCAATAGAGTTATTGTTATCTTCTGGTGGGAGCCCTCCTCCCTTTGGAACTATCACCTCTAAGCCAGAAGACCATAAAGTAAGGGGAAGAGGAAGCAAATATTTTGCTAGTGGGTCACTAGGGGTAATAGTGAATGGTACCCCTTCCAACTGCACCCCTTAATTCCTGGACCTGTAAATCCTGGCTATGCAAGAAACAGCACCATATATTGGACACTGATTTAAAACATGTAGAACCTTCTGGAGAACCTTGCCTCAGCCCTGCAAGGTATTATCACATAGCTGGCACTGTAACTGAATCTTCAAAATTCCATTTCACCATTTATCAAGCCAGCTGCTTCAAGACGGTGGGGAACATGGTAAGACCAATGAATTCCATGAGCATGAGCCAGTTGCCACACTTACTTTGCTGTGAAGTGAATTCCTTGAGCAAAAGTAATGCTATGTAGAATACCATGACAGTGGATAAAGCATTCTGTAAGTCCAACGATGGTAGTTTTGGCAGAAGCATTGTGTGCACAGAAGGCAAATTTATATCCAAAGTAAGTGTCTATTTGGGTAATAACAAAATGCTGTCCCTTCCATGATATAAGAGGTCCAGTATAATCAACTTGCCACCAGGGACCTGGCTGATCATCCCAGGGAATGATGCCTTACTGGGGACTCAGTGTTGGTCTCTGCTGCTGTATTATTGGGCACTCAGTGGTGGCCATAGCCAGGCCAGCCTTGGTGAGTGGAAGTCCATGTTACTGAGCCCATGCCTAGCCTGCATCCCTGCCACAATGGCCCATTTTGTTCATGAGCTCATTGGATGATAACAGGAGTGGCTAGGGAAAGAGGCTGAGTGGCATCTAATGAATGGGTCATTCTATCCACTTGATTATTAAAATCCTCCCCTGATGAGGTCACCCTTTGGTAAGCATTCACAAGGGATACAAATATCTTCACATTTTTTTGCCCATTCAAAGAGGTCTATCCCCATATGTCTTCAAATTTTTTGTTCACCAATTTTCCAATCATATTCCTTCCAAGCTCCTAACCATTCAGCCAAGCCACTGGGTACAGCTCATGAATCAGTATAAAATCACACGTCTGGACATCTGGACATTCCTCTCCAAGCAAAGTGAATAACCAGATGCACTGCTCAAAGTTCTGCCCACTGGGAAGATTTTCCTTCACTACTGTCTTTCAAGGATGCCCTAGACAGGGGCTGTAGCGCTGCAGCTGTCCACTTTCAGATAGTGCCCGCATATCGTACAGAATCATCTGTAAATCAGGCCCTAGTCTGTAAACCAGGCCCTTCCTCTGTAAACTGATTTTAGAGAACTCCCCATGAGGCCATAGGTGCAGGCTGGGAGAGAGAAGGCAGTATACCACGAGTGGAGACCATGGACATTGACTCCTTCATGTAACTTAATTGTGCCTTCAGGGCCTGCTCAGGCCCAACGTCGTATAAGCCACTTCGATTTCATGATGGAGGGTTGGCTGTGCACACTAAACTTTATGGCTTGGTGGGTCAGATAACGCTCAGTTCATGATGGGAAGCTCAGGCCACATGGTAACTTGGTGACACATGGTCGATGTTCAGTGTCTACTAAGGCCCAGTAGCAGGCCAAGAGCTGTCTCTCAGAAGGAAAGCAGTTATCTACAGATAATGGCAAGGCCTTTCTCTAAAACCCTAAAAGCCTATGCTGTGATTTACCTATACAGGCCTGCCAAAGGCTCCAAACATCATCCCTATCTGCCACTGACACTTTAAGCACCACTGGATCTGCTGCATCACACGGTCCAAGTGGCAGAGCAGTTTGCACAGCTGCCTGGCCTGTTACAGAGCCTTCTCTTGTTCTGGGCCTCACTCAAAACTAGCAGCTTTTTAGATCACTCAGTAAATGGGTCAGAGTAATACACCCAAATGAAAAATACATTGCTACCAAAATCCAGAGGTCTGTTAGGCATTTTGCCTCTTTCTTTGTTATAGGAGGGACCAAATGCAATAACTTATCCTTCACTTTAGAAGGGATACCTTGATCTGCTCCACACCACTGGATCCCTAGAAATTTCACTGAGGCAGAAGGCCCCTGAATTTTAGTTGGGTTTATTTCCCACCCTCTGACACACAAATGTCTTACCCGTAAGTCTAGAGTAGTTGCTACTTCTTGGTCCCATCTGAGTCTGTTCAGGCTGCTATAACAAACTATCATTAAACAACAGAACTGTATCTCTCACAGTTCTGGAGGCTGGAAAGTATGAGACGAAAGGGCCAGCAGATTTGGGGTCTAGTGAGGACCCACCTCCTGGTTCATAGGTGGCAGTCTTCCACTCTGTCCTCGCATGGCAGAAGTGAGGGAGCTCTCCAGGGCCTCTTTCATGAGGGCACTAATCCCATTCGTGAGGCTCTGCCTTTATAACCTAATCACTTCCCCAAAGTCCCATTTCCTAATACCTTCACATTGGGGTTAGGATTTTAGCGTATGAAATTTACAGGGACAAAAACATTCAGTTTATGGCACCATCCATTCCACAAATAGTTTTTGATGTTTGCAATGTGCCAGCCTCTTCTCCCACATTTCACTAAGTAAATTCTGACTCCAACGTGGTCAACCCAAGTACGTTCCACTTTCCGTGAGTGCCCTGTTCTTCCTGGTAGCTTATACACTTAGGGGATTGAAAACAGCCCAACTAAACTCATTTGCCTTTCCAAAGACATTTACATGAGGAGAACCCTAGTAATAGCACTGAGTAGGCTAGCATTTGTTCCCCAAGATAGGGCTACAGAATAAAGAAACAGTGGTCCCAGGTCACACAGTCTACTAATGCTGAATGGAAAACAGAAGGAATTTCATTTCATAGCTATTTTCCTATTTGGAATGAGTCTTTTCACATTTGCCAGGGCTTTGATATTGTGCAGTCATCAGCCTTAATAACTAGTGATGTACAATAGCTAGAGACGGCAGTGTTCTGAGTCATCATTGGAATTTTTATTGAGGTTTCTCTTCCTGCTTGCATGAATAAGTCCCCTGCCAGTGTCCTTTGTGCCTTAGGTCTATGGGTCTATGCTAATGGGTATGACTCTTAGTTAATATATGTCTACATGTAAACTCTGTATATCATCGGCTTAAAATGTTTACACATGAGCTACCTTGGGTATTAATTTGCACTCATTATCTGTGCCCCAATTTGAAGCGAAGAGGTCAACACTTTCACAGAGACCTATGATATAATGGTGAAGAAATAATACTAACTTCCCACTAATAGGACCGTTTTTGCTGTTGCCACTTCATAAACCCAGCAGTTAAAAGACAGCACTTCTGTGTGATTCTAGTTTTAATGAAAAATAGTTTATCCTGCACACTTTTGATATAATATACCTTACGAAGACATGATTTACGCATAATAGATTATAGTAAGAAAGATAAGCTTCACTGTTAAAAATCTTAATTAGGAAAAAATGCTTACTATTGATCATTAAAACATTTTATAGAGAATCTTCAATAAAATAAAATAGTACAGTGGTGAAATGTATTATGTTAGACTCATGGAAAGAAATTATATGTTCAAGCAGCTGCCAGCACATAATTCACACTTTAGGAAGTGAGATATGCCTTCCTCACACTCAAGTTTTACCAATCTCCTGTTCTTTTTTTTTTTTGAGACGGAGTTTCGCTCTTGTTGCCCAGGCTGGAATGCAGTCTCGGCTCACTGCAACCTCCGCCTCCCAGATTCAAGTGATTCTCCTGCCTCAGCCACCCAAGTAGCTGGGATTACAGGCGTGCACCACCACGCCCGGCTAATTTTGTGTTTTTAGTAGAGATAAGGTTTCTCCATGTTGGTCAGGCTGGTCTTGAACTCCCAACCTCAGGTGATCCGCTGGCCTCAACCTCCCAAAGTGCTGGGATTACAGGCTTGAGCCACTGCACCCAGCCCAATCTCTTGTTCTTTAAAATTGTTTTTCATCTCTGCCAGGACAAAAAGATAACGTGTTAATTAAACAACTCCAGCATGGTTCATAAGGAAGTTATTCTCTATCAACCAAAAAAGGATCTGGGTTGGTATTAAATGTTTGGAGTTTAGTCTTAATTTATTGATTCACGTTTTGGTCTCAAACAAATAACACTTCCAGGTACTATCCCCCTTCTAAAATGAGCCTGTACTAATATAGTACTTCATTATTTTTACTTAAAGCCAATTCCCTGAAATCTACTCAGCATTTCAAAGTGCTGTGTAGACATAAGATATATTTTTAATTTGTCTGTGAAGAAACTTGGTAAGGTGTTTTACAGAGATATTCACATCTTGAATTTGAATATCACAGACCAACATAGTCACAGAAATATATGAGGAGCACTAAAAGCATGTTTGTTGCTCCTGACAGTGTGATGGGGGCTGGGCGGGCTCAGCTCCCACAGACACTCAGGGATCCAGGCTCTTTTTGCTTCCCACCATCTTCTCAGGCCTCAGTCTCACAGTGGATCCTCTGCACCCATCAGCAAATGAGGAAAGAAAAAGGCAAAGATTATTTCAAGGGCAGTTTTGGGGGTCAGGCCTGAAAGATACATAAATTGCTTTCTAGCCACGTGCCAGTGACAAGACTGGTCGCCCAGGGCCACCTAAATTAAGGGAGCCAAAAAATATAGTCCACAGTGTACCAAGGAAGGAGAGGAACACAAAGATACTGATATATTGTCACCGCTAACCTCAATCACAGGTGTAGAGCTGTGCACTTACATAAATCTATGGCATGTACTCTACTTGAACAGATGTATGAAGTCAACATGAGTTATTTCTAGAAGGCTGAGAGATAAATGTTTGGTTCTTGTGTGAATTTCCTCGTTTCCTTTGTTTTTTAAATGTTTCCTTTTGTATTACTAAGTGAAGGGGAAAAAGAAAAGTAACAAATGCTTGTAGTTACCAGAATGTAATTTTCAAGTTAATGTTCAGAATTTTTTCCTTCAGGGAACGCCATTTATTTAGGTGTTAGTCACTCATTGTTTATTATTGTGTTTATACAAAAACTGATTTGTACACTAAACTTACTATAGATGAACTTGTACCATGCTAACTTGGTAGAAAAGTTATATTTGTCATCTCAAGTTTGTATTCATTGACATTTCATTGTTTCTTGAAATATATCCCACACTTGAATATGGAGTATGACATATTTCCTGCAATCTAGCCAAAAATTAAATAAGTACTGAAGTTGAAAATTTTAAATCTGTTGATTCACTATTTCTGACTTGTATTTTTTTCGCTGATAAGAGTTTCCTTCTAATGCTTCCTCTTCTAATATTCTTTTCTAATATTTCCTCTTCTAATGTGTCTTATATCAGCTCCTCCAGTTGATGTAGCTGTTTATATTGCTTTTCAGAGTTTAATAGGGGTCCAAATTTCAGGAGTTCTGACTCTGAACACTAATATTGCTTCCCACAGCATTTATGGTTTAAATAACATGCCTTAGAACAAGCACTGATGTGCTGTTTTGAATGTGTGACTGAAAATATCACACATCCCAAGTAGATTGCTAGAACCAAATTTCTCGACAAATTTATTGATGTGCTGAGAATTAGTCATATAGACCTTTAAACTTCTAATTCATAATAGTAATTAATATTCATTAACTCTATTTCTGTTGCCATCAACATCTTAAAAATATTAACTTCTGATATATCAAAAATTGATTCTAAAAAATGAGAATTCTATGCAGACCAGTCCACTTAGCTACCAGATGAAATGTTATAGAATTTTATTAACATTAATTGAACCACCTGTAAGATACAGAACTGAGTAACACACAGTTCCTCTGCACGAGAAGCTTATATCTTCAGAAAAACAAATAACCCTGTTAAAAAGTGGGCAAAGGACATACACAGACATTTCTCTAAAAAAGACATAAAAGCAACCAACAAACATATTAAAAAATTGTCATTAATTATCAGAGAAATGCAAATCAAAACCACAATGAGACACCATCTCACATCAGTCAGAATGGCTATTATGAAAAAGTAAAAAACCAACGATGTTGGCAAGGCTGTAGAGAAAAAGCAATGCTTATTCACTGTTGGTGGGAATGTAAATTAGTTCAGCCAATGTGGAAAGCAGTTTGGAGATTTCTTGAAGAACTTAAAACGGAACTACCATTCAACCCAGTGATCCCATTACTGGGTATATACCCAAAGGAAAAGAAATCATTCTACCAAAAAGACACATGCACTTGTATGTTCATCGCAACACTATTATCAATAGCAGAGACATGTACTCAAGCTTGGTGCCCATTAACAGTGGATTGGATGAAGAAAATGTGGTACATATATACCATGGAATACTATGCAGCTATATAAAAGAGTGAAATCACATCCTTTGCAGCAACATGGATGCAGCTAGAGGTCATTATCCTAAACAAATTAATGCTGGAACAGAAAACCAAATATCACATGTTCTCACTTATCAGTGGGAGCTAAACATTGGGCACTCATGACCATAAAGATGGAAACAATAGACACTGGGAACTGCTAGAGTGTGGAGGTAGGGGTGGGCTGAAAAGCTACCTGTTGGGTACTGTGCTCACTACCTGGGTGACAGAATCATCTGTACCCCAAACCTCAGTATCACACAAACCTGCATGTGTATGTAACAAACCTGCATGTGTACCCACTGAATCTAAAATAAAAGTATAATTTTTTTTTTTGAAAGAAGCTCATATCCAAAGTTCTACATGGGTGTGTATGCTAATATGTACATGTCTATAACTAGAGAGCCAGGAGTAAAAGTAACTTCCAAAACAAAAAGTTATGGGAATCCGTCGAGTCATCTGTGGGTTTTAGTAGATTGAATTATGAAATACTACACAGAGGAGCTGAGGCTGAGGCAGGATAATCGCTCAAACCCAGGAGGCAGAGGTTAGTTTGAGCCGAGATTGCACCACTGCATTCCAGCCTGGGCGACAGAGTGAGACTCCATCTCAAAAATAATAGTAATAATAATAATAATAGGATTACAACAACAAATGGGATGGTATATTCAAATCTGAGAAAACTACACTAGTCTATGGGAGCCTTTTTAATACTAGATCTTCTTTCTCTCTCTAAATTTTATGAAAATAGGATGAGTAAGTTGTTCTTTGTCAATGTGCAGCATACTGCCAGCATCATAAGAGCTGCTTCTAGGGATAAGGGGATGGGTGGATAGAAAAAGAAATAAAGGAATGTTAAAATCATTTATTCTCTTTTTCACTTATTCATTCAAACAAAACACAAACCAAAACTAGGAGAGAAGTGTGCAATGTCATGAAAAATGGGGCAGAAAAGAATTTTTAGATTGGGGCACTCTCTGAAGTTGATGTCACAAAAGTGTTGTCTTTGACACAAACCTCATCGTTAATGATACAACCTGAAATATAATTCCCTTAATAAACATGTGCATAGACAGTCCACAGTAAGGCAGCTAGAACTTTGTGCAGTTGTTTATGTTTCTAAGCTTTCGATTTTAGGTAACTGAGTCCTGTGAGTTGATTACTGAAGTAATAAGGAGTGTTCCCTTTGTATTTGCCCTAAAACTTGTCCCGTTCAAGAATCAAGGGGTGTTCCCTTTCCTTGACCTTCTCAAACATTCATTATTTCCTAAATTTGAATCATCTGGTCATCCTGCATCTCATCTGTCCCCTTGGTCATTTGGGTTACCCTTCTCTAGACTCTATTTAGATCTGTTTTGTCTTTCTTGAAGTGAAACAACCAAAACCACACACAGTATCCTCGGTGATGATTTTTTGTTTTTCGGTTTTTGGTTTTTGAGACATGTTCTCACACTGACGCCCAGGCTGGAGTTCAGTGATGTGATTTCAGCTCACTGCAGCCTCATATTCTGGTGATCCTCCCACCTCAGCCTCTCAAGTAGCTGGGACTATAGGCATGTGTCACCATGCTGGGCTAACTTTTGTATTTTTTGTAGGAATGGGGTTTTGCCATGTTACCCAGGTTCAAATGATCATTTTTAATAAATGTAACTGCTATTATCCATTTCAAACCAGGAGTTCCATTTCCTTATTTAGGGCTGACTGTAGTATTAAATCTTTAAAAACCTTTCATTTGAATCATGCTTTGGTTTACCTTGTTCCTTAAAACTGCATCGTCTCATTTACTATAATCCTCTGGGACAAAGACAGCTGCTATTCTTATCTTCACTTTATAGACAAGGAAACAGTCTTAGAGAAGTGAACTGACTTGCCTAGGGTCACAACAATAAGTAAATGAAAGAGCCAGAAACTGAATCGCTGACCCCAAAACCCACTGTGATGATGATGAGCATCTATTGCAACTCATTAGGTACATGCTTCCTAAATACGAGGCACAGCACTAAGTATATTTCATGTTTCTATACTTAATTCATACAACCAACAACCCCATCAGCAGAGGCTCAGAACAGTTAAATGATTTGCGAAAGGTCACAGGACTGATAAACAGCAAAAACTGCATATGACTCCATGTCTGCCTGACCCCAAAGCTCTTGCTTTTTAATAGCCCTTCCCCCATCCTGCCCAGACCCTCTCACCACAAGTCCACTGCATTGCTCTTGGTACCTCAGATAATGACTTCACACAATTTAAAAAACAGCCCTGGGTCATATCTCACAACTTAAGGCTTATCATCCTGCAAGAAGGTATCTCAAGGGAGACCAACCATCCTGGTTCGCTCAGGACTGAGGCCCTTTCCTGCTCATAGGACTTTCAGTGCTAAAACTGGAAAGTCCCGAGTAAATATCTGGGTTTTTTTCTGTGAGATTCCTGTTATTTATCGCAATTAATTTGCTATTTTATTTCCTGGAAATGCTAACTTATCACTGGAGTTAAGATGTTGCTTCTAAGAAGCCATCAGAAAGGAACTTGAGCCCTGACAGGTGCAGGTGGCTTTGAGGAGGCCGAGAGATTATCTTGGCCTCTGAAGACCTCGAGTAAATACTGCATGTGGGTATCCATCACCTGGCAGAATTTCGTTTAATTGAATTTCATTCTTGAGAATTCTGTTTCTGAACTCTCCCATGCTGAACATATAAAAATCAGTTCTATGTATTTTTCCCATCCCCTAACCTCTAAAATTTTATGATTTCTTTTATCTCTTTCAGAAGCCACTCCCAACCTCTCCCCTCTTGTATTTAACTTGTGTTCATAAATCTGTTCCTTAGCTGACATGTACCCTGAGAACAACCTCAGCTTGTAAACTGTTCTTTCATACAGTTTGAAATAGCAGAATCCCAGCTTGGAGCACAACCATTAAACATGTAAACACAAAATTGAATAATGCTCTGTTTTGTTTTAGTGAGGAACCCACATACAAAGGCAATTCGTTTTCTTTTGCAATATAGAATGGGTTTGCGGTAGGCCCAGAAGTTATAATTTCTGCTATCACCACTAGCCTCTTCCCCAGTTATATGTGGGCAATTCTTACTTCCTTTTTGGCTACACGCATATATGTACATGTAAATAAAAGAGGTTTTTGTTAATGTTTATGCGGAACCAGGTTTTATATGAAAGTTGAGTAATTTACTGACAGATGGGTGACAGCAGCCCACCAAGGGGAATATATGATGAAAAAATTAAGACCCTAATGGCTTGGTTTTCCGTCTTGGTGATGTCTCTCAAACAGATAGTTGAGCTGAGCCAAGGCACTGCTTGATGACAGAGGTCAGTGATTAGAAGGAAGTTATGTAATCCTCTGCTGGCGCCAAAGAGATTGTGTGTTGTTCAGAACATGAAAGAATTTTGCCTAAACAAAAATGACCAAGGAAAACAGGGTTCTGGTCATTCATTTATTTAACCAGTATTTTTTGAACACCTACTACATGCTATGCATTATTCTAGTCACATAGGCCCTACCGATGACAGCAGAAAAGAAGCAAATTACAAATGGCAGTGAGTGCTGTGATGAAACCTAACAGGGTAAGGAGATAGAAATTGAAAGGTAGGATGGAGTGCTGTCTAGTGTGGTTGGGGAAGCCCTCTCCAATCATATAGTGACAGATTAGAGATATGAATGAAATAAGAGAGCAAACCGTGTCTATATCTGGGAGAACATTCCAGGCAGAAACAATGGTCAAGATAAAGACCAGCACCTTTGGTGGCCTCATGATAACATAATAATTCAGGGAGATGATGTGGTAATATGCCACAAAGACATGTAGCTAACAGTTGATTATGAGAATGACAACTGTGAATTTTTTACAGGCACGATGAGCTGGTTCATGCCATTCTCCTGCTTCAGCCTCTGGAGTAGCTGGGACTACAGGTGCCCGCCACCATGCCTGGCTAATTTTTTTGTATTTTTAATAGAGACAGTTTCACCATGCTAGCCAGGATGGTCTTGATCTCCTGACCTCGTGATCCACCTGCCTCTGCCTCCCAAAGTGCTGGGATTACAGGCGTGAGCCACCGCGCCCGACCAGCAATTCTAGTCTTTAAATGTGTGACACACATACAAAAAGTTAAGATCCTCTGGGCTAGCAACATCAGGAGGATGGCTGAGAATCTCAGAAGATCGAGAAAATAATTATCTTAAGAGTTTTAGAAGCTGTTTGATTTATCTGGATACCCAGCCAAGAAGCACACAGCTTCTTGGGTATCAATAGCTCCTGACAATGTTAAAGAAAAAATTATTCGATGATACTTGTTGTAGGATGGTAAGAAAGACTTTATTTAGGGCCATTGATATAGGGTATAGGTATAGGGACTATTGCAATGAGGCCTTGCAATGAGGAGAGAAATTGGGCTCAACTCTGAACACAGAATGGGCAAGTGGGGATGTATAGCCAAGGAGCAGGGCAGGGTAAGTGGGTGGAAAGTTACTAAGAGGAAGCATCAGGGGGAAGGGAGGATTCTGGCTAAACGGAACTAATGGGATTCTTGCTGAAGACAGGCCTGGGTGGTCAGACCTCACCTAGGGGATGGTAGAGAATAAGAAGCCTGATAGGATATAGAAGGTGATCAGATACTGAGGATGGCAGGTTCTTCACTAAAACTGGATTTTACAAGGAAATGGACAGATGAGCCTAGGAGAAGGCTCAGGGGCCTGACTACACTTTGGCCAAGCAGAGAATCTTTGTCAGAAGAGGGTGAGCAAGCCCCGCTTCTCTAGGTTTAAAGTTCACTGGAGTCTGTACGGAAGCCCAGATTTCCAGGTGTCAGGCCAGTCTTGAGCTGGAGAGAGGCCGGGTGTGCATGCTCTGTTTCATTGTCATTCCTCAGCCTATGGTGAAACCATTCCACATGTGGGCTCCTGGGGACTGTTTCTGAGAGGGAGATGGCAAGGGAAGGGAGAACTTAAGGGAAGAGGTTCTACACCCCATCACCTCGAAGCTGTGTGGAACTGGCAGGTTGTCAGGAATAGGAAACTTGTATTTGCATTTTTAGTAAAAGAACATGGACAGGATAGAGAATGACCATGAAATATTTATTAAACTCCTACAAGGCACATGACAGACAATAATCTGGGCTGATGATGTGCAAGACAAGCTCCTAACATCAAGAGAAATGTCATCTGGTGAGGAAAATAAGACTTGCCTAGGAAAAATTAAATTTTAAGAATATAAAGAGGCCGGGCACAATGGCTCATGCCTTTAACCCCACTACTTTGCAGGGGCTGAGGCAAGAGGATCACTTGAGGCCAGGAGTTTGAGACCAGCCTGGGCAACATAGCAAAACCCCATCTCTACAAAAAATATATATA